>NC_140987.1:303274529-303774027 GCF_052327205.1 Somniosus microcephalus
GTTCTGCAGGGGAAGGCCTCTACCCATTTGGTGAACACGTCCACCAGGACTAGGCAGTACTTATAGCCTCCCTGGGCGGTGGGCAGGGGCCCGATGTAGTCGACCTGTATCGACTGCCATGGTCCCTCTACCCTCCTGACGTGTCCCATAGGTACCTTCCTTTTGTGGGGGTCAGGGTTATTAGCAGCGCACATAAGACAGCCTGCACAGAACTCACGGACATCTTCCCTGAGTCCCGACCACCATCCCGCCTGTTCCACCCGCTGCCAGGTGATCTCAGGCCCGGGGTGTCCCGCTCCTGGACCCTCATGGGCCAGTTGAAGGAATTCCCTCTGGTGCTGCTGCGGCACAACCCACTGCTCCCCCCAGAACAGCATACCCTCTTTTATGGAGAGGGTTGCTGCGCTGTACGGGCCCTCTACCCTTTTTCCCTCAGTTACTGCACTGAGGACTGCTTTGAGGACGGGGTCTTGGGCTTGGACCGTCTTAAGGTCCGGGGCTAACGCTACCCCTACACTCCCTTGGGTCCTGTCCCTACCTCTGACCACCGCCATGGGTCTGGACCCAAATGGGTCCCAGAAAGTGCCTGTGCGGGCACCCTCCTTGGCGAGCAAGTCAGCCTGCTGGTTGACTTGGCCGTGGGGTTCTGTGGAGGAATGGGCCTTCACCTTGTGGATGAAAACCTCCCCTTCCTCCTCCACTGCTGCCAGGATCTTTTCCAGCAGGGGTTTTACTATGAGGGGTCTCCCATCGGCAGAGGTGTATCCGCGACGGGACCAGATGGCCATGTACTCTGTACATGAATTGCATGTGAACATGCTGTCCAAGCAAATCGTGTAGGGGGTGGGGAAGATTTCGGGGTGTGTAACGACGTACACTACCGTGGACAGTTCAGCCTGCTGGGCGCTCATGGTGCTGGGGAGCTTAATCGCCAGGGCAATGTTTGCCGCTGGGTCGTAAACTCCACACCCCCGTGAGACCCTCGCCAGCAGATACCGTGCTGGAACCGTCTACATAGATTTCGCGGCCTGTGGAATGTATCCCTGCCCGTAAACCTATGTTCACTTCCCAAACCCCTTCTATGGAACACCAGTGGGCTGTTCCAGGATATACTAGGTTGGCTGCGAGCTTTGGCTCACAGAGACCCTTCACCTTAAGATCGATCTGTGAGAGAAGCAAGGTCCAGTGGGCAATGCGGGCACTGCTCACTGTTCCATCCTTGATCCTCCCATCCAGAAGCATCTGGGTGGGTGTGTGATGGGTGAGGAGGGTGATGGGAGAGGTGCCTCTGAAGATCAATGATCTTTTCACAGCCCAATGCGTGGCCAAGAGGTGCCTCTCACAGTTGGAGTAGCTCCTCTCTACATCCGTAAGTATCCTGGAGGAGTAGACCACCGGCCTCAGCCTGCCGTGCCGCTGTTGGAACAGCACAGCACTCAGGCTGTCCCCGCTGGTTGCTACTTCCAGGAAAAACTCTTTCCTCCCATCTATAGCCCCTAGAGCTGGTGCGGTCTGCAAGTCTTTCTTGAGCCTGACAAATGCTGCCTGGCAACTCTCATCCCAAAGCCACTTCACTTCCTTGTGTGGGAGTCGGAGCAGAGGGGCTGCTGTGGCTGCACAGTCCTCAATAAAGTCTCTACAGTACCCGGTTAGCCCTAGAAACGACCTCACACCCTGATGCACTATCAATTACTGAGAAAGACTGGAAGTTAAGAGAGTAACAAACAGGCTTTTATTAGCTAAAGAACAAAGGCATGCCTCTAGTGGTCGACCGGTCCTGAATGCCTGGGGAACTGCAGAGCAGCCGCCTTTATACCAGGGCATATGGGTGGAGTCAGGGGCGGAGCCAGCTAAGGCATGCACAGACAGGTACAACAATGGGCAAGAGTGAACAACAGTGAAGTGAACAACAGTGAACAACAGTGGAGTGAACAACAGTGAACAACAGTGGTTTACCACATTCACCCCTTGCTTAAAAAATGAGTCCGACGGGGTGAAGTGTATTAAAAGTTCGTACAATTAAGTCTTTCTGGGGGTCTTGTATGCTGTCGTGATCGTCGTGGTGACGGCTGAGGTGGTGCAGCTTCCGACGCCGAGTCCCGCGTGGGCCGGAGCACTGGCGTGTCGTCCTCATGGGTGTTGAGTTGGTTGGTGATCAATGACGGGTCACGGGGCCACGGCGTGCCGTCTACAGGGGTTAGGTATGGGTCCGTTGCCGCCGGTGCATTGTGGGTAGCGGTGAAGGGCAATGGTAGTGGGCAGTGGGTGATGTTGGTTTCAGGGGCCCCCGAGGGTGCGAGGTCTCGTATGGAGACTGTGTCCTCCCGCCCGTCTGGGTACGCAACGTAGGCATACTGAGGGTTGGCGTGGAGGAGGTTGACCCTCTCAACCAGGGGGGCCGTTTAATGGGTCCTCACGTGCTTCCAAAGTAGGACGGGCCCTGGAGACATCAGCCATGGTGGTAGCGAGGTCCCCGATGTGGACTTCCTAGGGAAGACGAACATTTTTTCGTGAGGGGTGGCGTTAGTGGCAGTACAGAGCAGTGACTGAATGGAGTGGAGCGCATCGGGGAGGACATCCTGCCAGCGGGAGGTTGGAAGGCCCTTAGATTTTAAGGCTAGCAGGGCGGCCTTCCAAACTGTCGCGTTCTCTCTTTCTACCTGTCCGTTCCCCCGGGGGTTGTAGCTGGTGGTCCTGCTCGTGGCAATACCTCTCACGAGCAGGTACTGGCGGAGTTCGTCGCTCATAAACGATGAGCCCCGGTCGCTATGGACATAGCTGGGGAAACCGAACAAGGCGAAAAGGTCGTTCAGGCATTTAATGACCGTAGCACTGGTCATGTCTGGGCAGGGGATGGCAAACGGAAAACGGGAGTACTCGTCGATGATAGTGAGGAAGAACACGTTGCGGTCAGAGGAGGGGAGGGGCCCTTTAAAATCGATGCTCAGGCGCTCAAAGGGGCGAGTGGCTTTTATCAGGTGTGCTCTGTCTGGCCTATAAAAGTGCGGTTTGCACTCGGCACAGACTTGGCAGTTCCTGGTCATGGTCCTGACCTCCTCGATGGAGTAAGGCAGGTTGCGGGCCTTGATGAAATGGAAGAACCTGGTGACCCCCGGGTGGCAGAGGTCATTGTGGAGGGCCCGCAGTCTATCAACCTGTGCGTTGGCACATGTACCTCACGACAGAGCATCCGGAGGCTCATTGAGTTTCCCGGGCCGATACAAGATATCGTAATTGTAGGTGGAAAGTTCAATTCTCCACCTCAAAATCTTGTCATTTTTGATTTTGCCCCTCTGCTTGTTATTAAACATAAAAGCAACTGAACGCTGGTCAGTGAGTAGGGTGAATCGTTTTCCGGCCAGGTAATGCCTCCAATGTCGCACAGCTTCCACAATGGCCTGGGCCTCCTTTTCGACAGAGGAGTGTCTGATTTCGGAGCCTTGGAGGGTTCGTGAAAAGAAGGTCACGGGCCTTCCCGCCTGGTTAAGGGTAGCGGCCAGGGCAAAGTCGGACGCATCGCTCTCCACCTGGAAAGGGATGGACTCGTCCACCGCGTGCATGGTGGCTTTAGCAATGTCCTCTTTGATACGGTGGAAGGCTAAGCCGGCCTCTGCCGCCAGGGGAAAAGAGGTGGACTTGATAAGGGGACGGGCTTTGTCCGCATAATTAGGGACCCACTGGGCGTAGTAGGAGAAAAACCCCAGGCATCTCTTCAGGGCCTTGAGGCAGTGGGGCAGGGGAAGGTCCAGAAGGGGACGCATCCGGTCGGGGTCGGGGCCGATGACTCCGTGTTCCACAACACAGCCAAGGATAGCGAGGCGGGTTGTGCGGAATATGCACTTCTCCTTGTTATATGTAAGGTTTAGGAGTTGGGCAGTGCGGAGGAATTTGTCGAGGTTGGCGTCATGGTCCTGCAGGTCATGGCCGCAGATGGTCACATTGTCCAGGTAGGGAAAAGTGGCCTGCAACGCATTCTGGTCGACCATCCGGTCCATCTCCCTTTGCAAAACGGAGACCCCGTTGGTGACGCCGAAGGGAACCCGAAGGAAGTGGTAGAGGCGGCCGTTTGCCTTGAAGGCAGTATACTGGTGGTCCTCATAGCGGATAGGGAGTTGGTGATATGCTGACTTAAGGTCAATGCTGGAGAATATGCGGTATTGTGCGATCTGATTGACCATATCAGATATGCGGGGGAGGGGGTATGCGTCCAGTTGGGTATATCGATTAATTGTTTGGCTGTAGTCAATGACCAGGCGCTGCTTCTCGCCGGTCTTCACGACCACAACCTGGGCTCGCCAGGGGCTGGTGCTAGCTTCAATAATCCCCTCCTTCAGGAGCCGCTCCACCTCAGATTTAATAAAAACTCTGTCACCAGCGCTGTATCGCCTACTTTTGGTGGCGATGGGCTTACAGTCGTGGGCGAGGTTAGCGAACAACGGGGGGGGGGTGACTTTAAGCGTGGAGAGGCTGCAAAAGGTGCGCGGCGGGCAATTTGAAAACTGCTGGTTGCAGACTGTGAGTGGGGGAAGGGGTACACCGTACGCCATCGTGACACTCTTAAGGTGGCACTGAAAATCCAAACCCAGTAGAACGGCAGTGCAGAGATGGGGCAGGACAAGCAGTTTAAAGTTTCTGTACTCTGTGCCCCTCACCGAAAGGGTCACCATGCAGTAGCCGCCGACGTCCGCTGAATGGGACTTGGAGGCCATAGAGACCCGGTGGCGCGCTGGCAGGACCGGGAGAGAGTAACGCCGCCCGTGTCGGGGTGGATAAAGCTCTCCGTGCTCCCGCAGTCGAAAAGGCAGGTCGTGGCGCGGCCGTTTACCTTAATGTCCATCATGGACCTGGCTAGTTGGTGAGGTCTAGATTGGTCCAGTGTAACGGAGGCCAGCGTAGGGTCAAGCGTGTCGCTGCAGTCATCAGGTGAGGCGGTGGGTGAGTCGGGGGCCCGTTGCAAAAATGGCGGCCGGAACGGATCACCCATGGTCGAAGCCGTCCAAGATGGCATCCAAGATGGCGGTGCCCATGATGCACACGTGGCTGGAGGCGTACAAGATGGCGTCCAAGATGGCGGCGTCCAAGATGGCGGCCCGCTCGGCCCACACGCGGCACTGCTGGAGTTTGGGGTAGGTTTAGCCTTGCAGACGCTGGCGTAGTGCCCTTTCTTCCCACAACCAGAGCAAGTAGCGTTTTTCGCCGGGCAGCGCGCTCTGGGGTGTTTGGCATGGCCACAGAAGTAACACTTCGGGCCCCGGGACATCGCTGCAGAAGTTGGGCCGTTGGCGGAATGTGACGGGGGTGGCGCGGCACAGGGTGGCGGTCCTACCGTGTCCCAGGATGGCGGCGCCCGCGCCATCCACGATGCAGCCGCGCGGTCAGGGGAGTAGGCGTCCATATTCCGGTGGGCCACGTCTAGCGAGAGTGTGAGGGCCGTGGCCTTCTTCAGGTCGAGTTCGCCCTGCTCCAACAGTCTCTGCCGGGTGTAGTTGGACCTGAGGCCCGCGACGAAGGCATCCCGGACAAGTTCCTCCGTGTACACCGCGGCCGACACCTCTTTACATTTGCAGGCCCGGCCGAGCACCTTCAGCGCCCGTAGGTATACCTCCATCGATTCCCCGGGTTGCTGTTTGCGGGACCCCAGGAGGTGTCTGGCGTAAACCTCATTTACCGGGCGTGCGTACTGCTCTTTAAGGAGGTCGAGAGCACCCTTGTAGGTAGTCGCATCTTGGATGAGCGAATAAGCTTGGTGGTTCACCTTGGAGGTCAGAACTCTTAGTTTGTCGCCATTGTATTGAACAGTTTCGACGGAGGCTTCTAGGAAAAATTCAAAGCATCGCAGCCAGTGTGCGAACTTGGTAGATGAATCCGCCTCTTGAGGGTCTAGTTCCAGGCGTGCTGGTTTGAGGATTTGCTCCATCGAAAAATAGTTTAGCTATTAAAATTGATGCGCTATCAATTACTGAGAAAGACTGGAAGTTAAGAGAGTAACAAACAGGCTTTTATTAGCTAAAGAACGAAGGCATGCCTCTAGTGGTCGACCGGTCCTGAATGCCTGGGGAACTGCAGAGCAGCCGCCTTTATACCAGGGCATATGGGTGGAGCCAGGGGCGGAGCCAGCTGAGGCATGCACAGACAGGTACAACAATGGGCAAGAGTGAACAACAGTGAAGTGAACAACAGTGAACAACAGTGGAGTGAACAACAGTGAACAACAATGGTTTACCACACACCCGTCACTGTGTTGGGGACTGGTAACTCTTGTACCGCTTCTCTACTAGCCTTATCTATGGCCCTTTCTCCAGCGCGCACGGTCAGGCCTAGCAATTTCACCTCCTGCTGGCCGATCTGCGCTTTCTTGGGGTTTACCTTAAAACCCTTCTGCCCAAGCAGCTCCAGCAGTTCGGTGAAGAGAAGCAGGTCATCCACATATTGGACCAACTGTCTGGGATGACTGAACTCCTTTAAACTGTTTGCCATGCACTGATGGAAAATGCTGGGGCTGTTGTGGAAGCCCTGAGGCAAGCAGTTCCACGTGTACTGTTGCCCTTTGAACGTAAAGGCAAACTTGTACTGATCCTCGCTCCTTACAGGGATGGACCAAAACCCGTTGGAAATATCCAGCACCGTGAAACTGGTCGCGGATGATGGAATACTTCCTATCAGGTCGGCAACTGCTGCCACTGTGGTTGCACAGGCTGGGATGTTACTACTGAACACCCGATAGTTCACCGTGGCCCTCGAGGAATTGTCTGGCTTTCTAACCGGCCACAATGGAGAATTCACGTGTGTAGTGTATGTACCTTTAAGAGAGAACTACTTTTACAACTCCTGTATACTGTAGTACTGGCAGTGACCACACCTGTATATAAGCCTTGAGCATGCCTCTGTACCCCCAGTCTTGAGACTACCCTACTCCAGTAAACAGCTGTTGATTGTTAAGTTACAGCATCCGTGTAGTTATTGAAAAACATCATACTCTCAGAATCACGGATCTAACAGTGGCGACGAGTGTCGATTCGAATCTACCTGCAACTCTGCATTTCCCTTGAAGGATTCGCTCCGGGAGGGCGCTGGAAGAAAGTCGAGGCCAGAAGCACGGGCGTCGACCACGAACAACCGCCCAGTCATCCGGCAGAGAGTAAACATCGCAGGGGAGGCTGTGGAGAGCCGGGCTTGGTTCCCCAGCCACGATGATTTTTAGAAGAGCAGCGGAGAAGAAGGGCGAGCGCGGGAAGAAAGGAAAGCGCGGGAGATGCCATTTTGAGCCAGCGGAGAAGAAGGGAGAGCGCGGGAGACGCCATTTTTGACAGTTAAATCACACCCAGGGATACCGAAGAGTGGCAATATCTCTACGTTCGACAATGAAGTTGAAGATTGGGCGACATATGTGAAACGTATTGAGGTGTACTGCAGGGCAAATGAAGTATGAAGTGCCAGATGCTAGGAAAGCACTGGTTTTGTTAAATTCCATGGGTGCAAAAACTTATGGGTTACTGCGAAACATAATAACCCCAGAGAAGCCCGTGGATAAGAATTTCGAAAGCATAGTAGAAATCCTACAGGACCACTTAAACCCCACACTGCTGCTGATAACAGAAAGATTTAAGTTCCATAAAAGGAACCAACATAAAGACGAAAGCAATGCTGAGTACTTAACGGAACTGCGCAAGCTATCGAAACACTGCCAGTTTGGAGTGGGACTAGCAGATACGTTAAGGGACAAGCTTGTGTGTGGGCTTCAAAGTGAAGGAACCCAGAAATGGCTTATATCAGAAAATGATCTTACGCTGGACAAGGCTTTCAGTATGGCAGTATCACACGAAGCAGCCGCAAGGGGCGCTGCAGAGATACAACGGAGACCGCAAGAATATGGCACCAATGAAATGCCCTATGGAACAGGGAAGTGTTATCGCTGCGGCAGAACAACACACGACCAGAAGGATTGTTGGTTCAAGGACCAAGTGTGCAGACAGTGTGGAAAAGCAGGACACATAGCAAGAGTCTGCAGGTCTGGGAAGAAAACCAACAGTAAGAAGTCTCCACAGGAGAAGTACAAAAAGGGACATAAGGTGATGGACAGCAGTTCAGACGAACAGAAAAGTGATACAGACTCCGGAAGCAAGGAGCTGGGTTGTCTGAAACTACATAAGGTAACCAAAATGTAGGATCACCAGACTATCTGGGTTACACTCAAGATAGACGGAGTCCAAGTGAAAATGGAATTGGACACAGGATCAGCCCTAACTGTCATAAACCAAAGGGACTACAAGCGGCTATTTTCACATATACTCTTGAAAGCTACAGAGATTGTCTTGAAGACGTTTACGGGGCAAAAAGTCTACCCCAAAGGAAAAATAAGGGTGAAAGTGATATACAAAGGTCAGGAAATACCTAAAATGGACTTATATGTATTGTCAGATGGAGGACCACCACTGCTAGGACGTGAATGGATCCGGAAGATACAATTAGATTGGCATTCCATACAGGCACTGAAGGTTGAGGCCAAAAAGGATGACAACGTCACACCTGGGCGACTGTCAAATAGCTAACTGACGCAAAAGAAGTGTTCCAGGAGGGACTCGGAACACTAAAAGGCATAACAGCAATGATTAAAATACAGGAAAACGCAAGCCCAAAGTTTCTTAAGGCCAGACCAGTGCCTTATGCGATCTGACCAGCCGTCGAAGCAGAGCTGGAAGGGTTGGAACGTTCAGGAGTACTGTCCAAAGTAGACTGGAGCGAGTGGGCTACACCCATCGTTCCTGTAATGAAGAGGTCGTTGAGTAATACGCCTGGGGAACCAAAGAAGGTCCGCATCTGTGGGGATTTTAAAGGTGACAGTGAACCCAGTCCTTCACACGGTACAATATCCGCTTCCACGAATTGAGGATATTTTCGCCTCGCTATCTGGAGGTAAACGCTTCACCAAAATTGATCTAGCCCAGGCGTACTTGCAAATGGAGGTAGAAGAAGCCTTGAAACAATATCTCACCATCAACACTCATAAAGGTCTCTACCAATACAACCGGCTGGTGTTCGGGGTAGCATCGGCTCCGGCTATTTGGCAAAGGGCGATGGATCAAGTCCTGCAAGGGATTCCAGGGACCCAGTGTTATTTGGACGACATCCTGGTCACAGGCGAAAATGACAGTGATCACCTCGCCAACCTGGAGAAGGTGCTCACCAGATTAAAGGAATATGGGCTACGAGCTAATCGTCACAAGTGCGAGTTTTTCCAGAAGCAGATCTCGTATTGTGGCCACGTTATCGATGAAGAGGGGTTACATAAGTCCCCTGAAAAGATTGACGCAGTAGTCAAGGCTCCAGCACCGTAAAATGTGTCACAACTGAGGTCGTTCCTCAGGCTGGTAAACTACTACCATAAGTTCTTACCAAATTTGTCTACGGTATTACACCCACTGAACACCCTACTGCAAACAGGGCACCATGGAAGTGGAATGACGAACGTAAACGAGCTTTCCAGAAGTGCAAAGAATTGATCACATCAAAAGAGGTGTTGGCCCATTTCAACCCAGCACTACCAATTCGTTTGGCATGTGATGCATCACCCTATGGTATTGGAGTGGTGCTGTCGTACAAATTCCCAGACGGGTTGGAGAGACCAGTAGCCTTTGCGTCTCGGTCACTAACTTCAGCCGAGCGCAACTACGCCCAGATTGACAGGGAGGCCCTCAGCCTAGTATGGGGAGTAAAAAAATTCAACCACTATCTGCATGGGCAGAAGTTCACCTTGCTGACTGACCACCAACCACTTGTCTCCATCTTTAATCCTAAGAAGGGCGTTCCAGGGATGACTGCACAACGGTTACAAAGATGGTCCCTGTTTCTAGGGGCGAATCAATATGAAATAGAATATAAAGGCACGAAACAGCATGGAAACGCTGATGGGCTATAACATCTGCCACTGCCTACTGTGGAGGAAGCACCAGCAGTGGACCCTATCGAGATATTTTATTCGTCAATAATTGAATGATTGCCAGTAACGAACGCGGATAAAGAGAAGGAGACCCGCAATGATCCGACGCTGTCTCGGGTATATGATTTGACGGTGAGGGGATGGCCAACACATGGCAACTCACTGTTGCCAGCATTCTCATCCAGAAGAGAACAGCTGTCAGTATGCCAGGGGACAGTGATATGTGGATCCCGAGTGGTGATTCCACCCAAGTTAAGGGAGAAAGTGCTAAATGAGCTTCATGAAGGTCATCTGGGAGGAGTGAAAATGAAAAGCCTTGCTAGGGCTTATGTGTGGTGGCCGGGAATCGATCAACAAATCGAGGACCTAACCAAGAGCTGCTCAGGATGCCAGAAGGTCCAAAATGCACCACCACATGCCCCTCTACACCCATGGGAGTGGCCCTCCTCTCCATGGCAACGGGTGCATATTGATTTTGCTGGTCCATTCATGGACTCAATGTTCTTAATAGCAGTGGATGCTCATTCGAAATGGCCTGAGGTGATAAAAATGTCCTCAACCACTACAGAGAAAACGATTGCAGTCCTACGGACCATATTTGCCAGGAACGGCTTGCCAGAGCAGATTTGCTCTGATAATGGACCACAGTTTGTGTCCGAAGAGTTTTGGAAATTTATGAGAAGGAATGGGGTAAGGCATTACACATCTGCCCCGTATCATCCAGGCACAAATGGATTGGCTGAGAGGTTCGTACAAACCTTTAAAAAGGCGATAAAGGCCAGGTGCGATGATGAAATTCCACTACAGCATAAGGTGGACAATTTCTTATTAGCCTACAGAAATGCAACACATGCAGTTACCAACCAGACCCCGGCCATGATGTTCTTTAACCGAAGGTTGAGATCTCGTCTGGATTTGCTCAGACCAAATGTGCGAAGAAATGTTGAGGATAAACAATTCCAGCACATCAATGAGAAGCCGACAAGGAGCTTCAACGTAGGACAACCAGTCTTGGCCCGTGACTACCGATCAGAGAAATGGCAACCCGGAACGATATGCACAAGGCAGGGGCCATTAATGTACATGTTAAAGTGTTAATTGTTATTTGAATATTATGGGTACTGCTAATCTAAAAGGGGAGGAATTGTAGTGTATGTACCTTTAAGAGAGAACTACTTTTACAGCTTCTGTATACTGTAGTACCGGCAGTGACCACGCCTGTATATAAGCCTTGAGCATGCCTCTGTACCCCCAGTCTTGAGACTACCCTTCTCCAGTAAACACCTGTTGATTGTTAATTTACAGCATCCGTGTAGTTATTGAAAAACATCATACTCTCAGAATCACGGATCTAACAACATGGGTGGCTATCGGTCTCAGAACTCCCTGCTGTACTAACGAGGACATGGCTGCTTCCATGTCTGGCTCTGCTTCCCTGGGGATGTTATACTGTTTCTGTGGTCGGGCCATGGGGTTCCCGTCTACGCTGACATCAAACCCATTGACCCTCCCGCAGTTGTATTTGTGTGTGGCAAATGTGGCCAGGTGGGCCTGCACAAATGCCTGGAACTCCCGTGGGGCTGTTACTGACTATAAGCTCGAGGCTATAACCCTCTTTGGGCTTCATGGTGCACAGGGTCCCCTTCCCTTCTTTTCCTGGGACCACTGCGATCTCACTATTCTTTACTTTATCTGCCCCCCATAGGCAATGATTTCTCAAATCCACTAGGATTCCATGGCCTACAATAAAGTCAGCTCCCAGGACCCCTCTTCCACCCTCCACCTCCCATTTCATCAGGACACAGGTCCACTTGGAACGGAGCGGTCCTAACCGAATGGCAAGCGGGATGGAAAATGAGCCAGCCTGTTCTTTGTCTGTGAACCCCGATAGACTCTATGGACCCCGTTAGATAGAGGCGAGGTGGTGGGGTTAGCTGAGTAGACCACGGTGCATGATGCCCCCGTGTCTAACAGATAGGTCCCCGTCACCTTTTCTACCTCCATCTCCAAGAGGGGTCTCTTCCATTCATCGTATCAGAGAGAACACAGGTAAACTGGCTGCGCTGGCTCTAGTCAGGGCTGTGGATTGGATGGGGCTGACGAGGTGAGAGCACCGGTAGCGGCTGCTACTCTCCCCTGGCCAGTCAATAAGGACCTCATGGTATCCAAAAGTGACTCAATCTCGGCGGGAGGGATTCCTACTCCCACCTTTTGGGCTGGGGCTGTGGAATTCTTTCGCTTGTTATCCTTCCAAGGGTTTTTGCACTCCTTCCACCAGTGACCATCCTTCCCACATCCGTAACAATTCGTCTTTGTGTTGGGGGGGTTACTCCCTTCCTGGTGCCACTCTTTCCTACCCGGTCCGGATTTTACCTCATGCACCTTTCCCTCAGGTGGGTGTGCATCGGCTCCCCTACCGTTTTTATAGGCCAGAGTCAACTGTCTGATCACCGTAAGCTCGGTGGTCTGGGGGTTTTTGGAGTCGAACCAGACTTCTGCCTTGGCCCGGACCTGTGGCAAGCTGTTCGCCCCAAGGCAATGGAGCCAGTGGGCCAGGGGATCCCCATTCAGGAATCCCCGGTTTGGCGCCCCCGGGCAGGCCCTCTGGTACACCGGCCATAACCGGTCCGCGAAAGCCAGCGGGGTTTCCCCTGCGAGCTGGACCGTCTTCTCCACAAGGGAGAAAGGACTTCCCTCATTCATCCCCATGTCCTCCAGAACCGCATCTCTAAGCTCCTCGTACCTGCTCTGCCCCCTTTTACACTCATCAGAGAGGGATTGGAGGAGACTACTCTCCATAAAGAATAGTAGCATCTTGGCCTGCTCAGCGCCATCGCAGTCGTTGATGCAGGCTGCCTGCTCTATATCCCTGAAGTGGATCGAGGGGTCTCCCTTTTTGGAGAGCTTTGGGATATGGTTCACCATAGCCCTACGCTGTTGGGTGCTACAGGGTAATACGAACTGGTTTTGGAGGGGTCCCTCATCGTCGCCATTGACGGATGGGCTGAATCTCCGATGCCATGCTGGGCACATCGGTTCCGGCTCCGACCTCTCTGGCGGGGGTTGCTCCACCTCCGCTTGCACCTCTGGCTCCACCCCCCCTTGCTGCCAAACCTTGCTGAAGCTTGGCGCTAAGTGTGGTGGTCGTGAGCTCTCCTCTCTCTCAACCAGGTCGTCCCTGGGCACTGCCGTTGACGTTGCAACTGTCCTCCCCTCGTTCCCCATAAAATCTGCCTGACCTGCCTTTGGGCTTATGAGGCATACCATGCCTTTTGCCTTCCGGAGGGCCCGGCTCAGATTTTCTATCCGCTCTTTACAGGGGCCGTGGTCTGCCTCCTCAAACCCCTGTTCGGTCGCTAGCTTGTAAGCTGCCTTTACCTCCTGTGCTTTCTCTTCCTGTTCCCTAATCTGCCCTGCCAAGTGGGCGTTCTTCTCCCCAACCTTAACTCATTTCCCTTGGCCTCGGTGACTTGGCACCGTAGGTATTCCAACTGGGCCTTGTGTTCTCCCATTAAATGCACTCTCTCCTGATTCAAGGCCTGCAAAGCTACTAATAATTTCTCACCTGCCAGAGCCTTTTCCTGGATCTCCAGGGCTGACTCTCTTAACTCGACTGCCTGTGCTGCAACAAGCCTGTCCAAAAGCTGGACCTGCTTTTTGAAACACATCAGCCAGACTGCCTTCTCTAAGGAGTTCTTGTGCTCCTTTCCCTCTGTCCACTTAGCTGCAGCATCAACCGGACGCCCACCCCTTAACAGAGTGGTGATCCACTTCTTTGTGATATTCACCTTGCTAAACACATAATCAGAAATCCTGTCGTCCATCATGGTTTGCTCATCCGAACCATTGTCTACTGTATCGCAACCCTGCTGCCGGTGTCCTGCCGCGGTCACCATTTTCTGTAGGGGGTGGCGGTTGGCGCGTCGCGTGCGCCCAGTCAGTTATGCCCCTGACTGTTGGTGAGCGGTTCGAATCGCTCCCACGCCCCTGGGTTCTAGACACCGGACTTAGGTACAGGCGGCGATACAGAAAACTCGAGTAGACAAGTGGTTTGGTGTAAGAAAACCAAGATTTTATTCAACAGAGGTAAAACACAGTCTTATGAGAAATTACTGGTAAACAATTACAGACATAAACAAAAAAACTGTGCTTATACAGGGAATGGGGAGCACACGGCACATCGAGGGAAAACAAACTACATTAACAATCCCCTTATCCTTAGCCCACCCCTATACCTAACTAGATTAAGCTATGAGGGGCCAGGAATTCATGCTCACCGAGTCAAAATCTGCTGAATTCAAACAGCTGTGGGGTTTGGGGTTCGCTCTTTGTGTTCTCTGGGGCCTGCCGTCATCACGTGGTCTCAGGGTGCTACAAGGGTGTCGTCCAGGTAAAGTACCCCGAGGTTAAAGTCTCTGCTTGGGTACTTTACCTCGCAGGGATGATGATTCTTCTTCCTTGGGTGGCAGTTGGAGTTTGCATGAAGATAGTCGCAGGTCGGCTGGATTGAAGGCCCGATTATTCGAAGCCTTCTTCAATCTTCTCGCAATTCATCTCGTCTCATCTCATCTCATCTCACCTCGCCTCGTCTCATCTCATCTCACCTTGCCTCATCTTGTCCCGCCTTGTCTGGCCTGGTTTGCCCGTGTTCGCCTGGTGGAATGCCGGGCGTCCCTGATGGAGTCGAGAAAGATACGGGCAGTGGCCAGGCGGCAAGTGCGGGAGGGGAAAAAGAGCAGGAGCCATGAGGCAAGGAGCGTTGGTTACTGGGCAAGAGAGCGATTGCTACTGAGGGCCTACAGTTATACACTTCGATGGCCCTTATCTGCATGCCAAATCAGATCAGTTCATTGTTTCACTTTTGGCGGGCTGTTTTAAATGAATACACCAATCTAAACTAAATGTTTTTAGATGGCCATTTATCGCACCTAATGGCCTGATGTCCGAGCTGTATTGCCATTAATGCATTTTAATCGGCCTGTGCAGCCTTGGTCGCTTCCCTAAGCTAGTTCCGATTATTTATGCGGACAAACTAATGGCCTTGCACTTAGGCCTAACTGGGGTGATCTGTTCCAATCTGATGAAAATGCATATTCAGTGTTTGCTTAACTGTCTAGGTTTTCAAACACAAAAGTCCTTTTTCACAGAAATGCATTTTAAGTTTCGATTTCCCAAAACAGCGTGTTCTGTGCTGCAGAGTCCAAGCATTTAAAATCTTACAGGCTTTTGGTCACGAGGTGCGGATGCCATCTTTTTGGTACCCTTTTTTAAAAATGTCCATAGGGTCCCTTTATTAATACCTTGGGGGAAATGTGGGAATTTTGCGAATCTTACATAATGTGGATATCTCTTTGATGCTGAAGAGTTGGAGATCCTGCTGCAGGTAGGTGAACAAAAGAAGCCCTATTTGGGGTAGAAGACTGAAGACCACCTTCTAGTTAAAGCACACATGCCAGCAGACATAGAGTGAAGACTGCACCTGAATCAATGCTCCCTTGAACCTGGGTGCAGATTAGGAGGATGAGGAAGATACCTCTCAGGAGCAACTTGAGTGTGCTCCGTAATTTTGTACACATTTGTTGGGAGGTCCATAAACCTAAGTTGGGATCTCCCTCACCTTTTGGGAGGTACCATTTGGATCACTGTGCACTAGCATTGTCCTGTTCCCCACACACTGTACCTAAACTGCATGGTACACATTTTTATAAAGTGGATGTGGCAGCTGAGGTGGCAGCCGAAGAACAACAACCAGATTCTGAGGTGCCCAGGCAAAGGTGCTCCACATCTGTTAGGGACTTTCTCAGTGGGGTAAGCATTCATAGATACAGATAAAAGCCCTGGCCTCATAAGAGCCATTCACCCAGTGTTTCTCCCCCTTCAAATAAGCACCATGGGCTTCTACACACTGAAGCCTCACTGGCTGCATCCCCAGTGTAAGCTACTGATGCACATAATTATGTTTCTGTGTTCAGATAGCCCTTGAATTGTACAAAGCTTTGGTGAGACCACATCTGGAGTACTGTGCACAGTTTTGGTCTCCTTATCTGAGGAAGGACATACATGCGTTAGAGGGGGTGCAACAAGGCTTCACTAGATTGGTTCCTGGGATGAGAGGGCTGTCCTTTGAGGAGAGATTGTGTAGATTGGTACTATACTCTCTGGAGTTTAGAAGAATGAGAGGTGATCTCATTGAAACATGCAAGATTCTGAGGGGGATTGACAGGGTAGATGCTGAGAGGTTGTTTCCCTTGGCTGGAGATTCTAGAACTACGGGGCATAGTCTCAGGATAAGGGGTCGGCCATTTAGGACTGAGATGAGGAGAAATTTCTTCACTCAGAGGGTTGTGAATCTTGGGAATTCCCTACCCCAGAGGGCTGTGGATGCTAAATCATTGAATCTATTCAAGGCTAAGATCGACAGATTTTTGGACTCTAGGGGAATCAAGGGATATGGAGATCGGGCGGGAAAGTGGAGTTGAGGTCGATGATCAGCCATGATCTTATTGAATAGTGGAGCAGGTTTGAGGAGCCATATGGCCTACTCCTGCTCTTTTTTCTTATGTTCTTATGTTATGTTGAACATTAAGTGCCAACCCTTTCTGTTCATGAATGCCATGAGGCTGACTTGAGTCACCCGATGCCCACATGGATACCATGTATGGCACTTTGCACTCAAGGAAACCCTGCCACCTAGTGAAAGCTGTGCTTCCGGTCCAGCTGATGGTTCCTTTCCACAGGAGAAGTGATGACGGTGTTGCCCCTTTCAAACACAGTGGATGTCACGCCCCTGTTATATGTGAGCAAGGTCAACTGCCTGATCTAGCAGTTATCCCTGGGGGTGGCTTGAAAGAAAGTGGTGACATGAAGAAATAAAGTGGTTTCATGCTGCGGGAACCTTCACTTCAGCGGGGAGAGCTGTTCCTGATCCAGATGTTGTGTGCAGGTCACGGTACAGCAGAAGGCAATGCTGTCACAGCCTGATCGTGAAGCAGAGAGAGCAAAGACAGGATTCCTGTGACAGGTCCAGTTGCAGGTTCGAGGGTAGTGACAGGTGATGAGTGTGTGTATAGAAAGCCCGATAGGCTGTTGCATCTGAAATTGTCAGCTCCTGTAAATTTATCTCCCTTATCGCAATCTGCAGCATATTCAGAACCTGAAAGGAACACCCATGCTCACCTCTTTGTAACAAGCCATGTCAAAACTGACAGAAAACAAATAATAAAGAAAAGTATTGCTAGAAATAAAAAGCTCAAAGGTGCAATAAAAAAATGGAGATCTACCTAGCAAACCCAACTGATTTGCAGAGCAAAATTCAGCCAAACCTACCTAAAAGTGCAAAAAAAACAAAATTTAAAGAAATAAAGATAAAAGAAAGTCTTACATTTCGATAGCACCTTTCGTGACCTCAGGTCATCCTAAAGCGCTTGACACCAATTAAATACTTTAAACAAAACTTGCTTTTTGCTTTATGAGATTGTGATGGAAGGAGAGGGTCGGGGGATGTGGTTAATATATCAGGATCGAATAAACCGACATCAACCCCAGCTCAGTCTTGTTTGCTTACATTTAAAAAAAATTAAATCAGTCCATTGACGAGCTTCCCGCAAAAGGGGCCTAATTTAAGTTCAAAAGTTGTGACTCAATGACATCGTCAGCGCCACGACATAAACTTAACTGCAGGTCAGGGGAAGGCCTGTGCTGTAGGACGCCTAGCAGCAGATTCGAGGTGGGAGGAGCCGACTGCCTATTGCTCCTGAAAGCACTCCTTTAGGCCAGCAGGAGCAGGAGCGCTCCCCAGGCCTCACAAGGAAGGCCTTCGCCTCCCCCCAGCCCCGATGATGGCCTGGAGCTTCCTACTGACTGCCGGGGATCGTCCCCACATGGCCCCGGCTACGGCCTCCTGCTGGTACTCACTGTAGCCAGCTGCCGGCCAGGCAGTTAATCAGGCGGTCTGTCAGGCGGGAGTCGGCCAAAAGTTATTCAAAATGAGGCCATGCCAGAAAGATCAGCAGGGTCTCCACATCCCAGGCCTGATTTGAAGGTCGAGAGCTGGAGAGACAGTTTGAAGGAGCGAGAGCTGGAGAGACAGTTTGAAGGAGCGAGAGGTGGAGCGGACAGTTTGAAGGACGAGAGCTGGAGAGACAGTTTGAAGGAGTGAGAGCAGGAGAGACAGTTTGAAGGAGCGAGAGCAGGAGAGACAGTTTGAAGGAGCGAAAGCTGGAGAGACAGTTTGAAGGACAAGAGCTGGAGAGACAGTTTGAAGAAGCGAGAGCTGGAGAGACAGTTTGAAGGAGCGAGAGCTGCAGCGGAGAGTTTGAAGGAGCGAGAGCTGGAGCGGACAGTTTGAAGGAGCGAGAGCTGGAGAGACAGTTTCAAGGAGCGAGAGCTGGAGCGGTCAGTTTGAAGGACGAGAGCTGGAGAGACAGTTTGAAGGAGCGAGAGCTGGAGAGACAGTTTGAAGGAGCGAGAGCTGGAGAGACAGTTTGAAGGACGAGAGCTGGAGAGACAGTATGAAGGACAAGAGCTGGAGAGACAGTTTGAAGGAGCGAGAGCCGGAGAGACAGTTTGAAGGATGAGAGCTGGAGAGACAGTTAAAAGGACGAGAGCTGGAGAGACAGTTTGAAGGAGCGAGAGCTGGAGAGACAGTTTGAAGGAGCGAGAGCTGGAGAGACAGTTTGAAGGAGCGAGAGCTGGAGAGACAGTTTGAAGGATGAGAGCTGGAGAGACAGTTTGAAGGACAAGAGCTGGAGAGACAGTTTGAAGGACAAGAGCTGGAGAGACAGTTGGAAGGAGCGAGAGCTGGAGAGACAGTTTGAAGGAGCGAGAGCTGGAGAGACAGTTTGAAGGAGCGAGAGCTGGAGAGACAGTTTGAAGGAGCGAGAGCTGGAGAGACAGTTTGAAGGAGCGAGAGCTGGAGAGACAGTTTGAAGGACGAGAGCTGGAGAGACAGTTTGAAGGATGAGAGCTGGAAAGACAGTTTGAAGGACGAGAGCAGAAGAGACAATTTGAAGGAGCGAGAGCTGGAGAGACAGTTTGAAGGAGCGAGAGCTGGAGCGGACAGTGTGAAGGACGAGAGCTGGAGAGACAGTTTGAAGGAGCGAGAGCTGGAGAGGACAGTTTGAAGGAGCGAGAGCTGGAGAGACAGTTTGAAGGACGAGAGTTGGAGAGACAGTTTGAAGGAGCGAGAGCTGGAGAGACAGTTTGAAGGAGCGAGAGCTGGTGAGACAGTTTGAAGGAGTGAGAGCTGGAGAGACAGTTTGAAGGAGCAAGAGCTGGAGAGGATAGTTTGAAGGACGAGAGCTGGAGAGACAGTTTGAAGGAGCGAGAGCTGGAGAGACAGTTTGAAGGAGCGAGAGCTGGAGCGGACAGTTTGAAGGACGAGAGCTGGAGAGACAGTTTGAAGGAGCGAGAGCTGGAGAGGACAGTTTGAAGGACGAGAGCTGGAGAGACAGTTTGAAGGAGCGAGAGCTGGAGAGACAGTTTGAAGGAGCGAGAGCTGGAGCGGACAGTTTGAAGGAGCGAGAGCTGGAGAGACAGTTTGAAGGAGCGAGAGCTGGAGAGACAGTTTGAAGGAGCGAGAGCTGGAGAGACAGTTTGAAGGAGCGAGAGCTGGAGAGACAGTTTGAAGGAGCGAGAGCTGGAGCGGACAGTGTGAAGGACGAGAGCTGGAGAGACAGTTTGAAGGAGCGAGAGCTGGAGAGGACAGTTTGAAGGAGCGAGAGCTGGAGAGACAGTTTGAAGGACGAGAGTTGGAGAGACAGTTTGAAGGAGCGAGAGCTGGAGAGACAGTTTGAAGGAGCGAGAGCTGGTGAGACAGTTTGAAGGAGCGAGAGCTGGAGAGACAGTTTGAAGGAGCAAGAGCTGGAGAGGACAGTTTGAAGGACGAGAGCTGGAGAGACAGTTTGAAGGAGCGAGAGCTGGAGAGACAGTTTGAAGGAGCGAGCGCTGGAGTGGACAGTTTGAAGGACGAGAGCTGGAGAGAAAGTTTGAAGGAGCGAGAGTTGGAGAGGACAGTTTGAAGGACGAGAGCTGGAGAGACAGTTTGAAGGAACGATAGCTGGAGAGACAGTTTGAAGGAGCGAGAGCTGGAGAGGACAGTTTGAAGGAGCGAGAGCTGGAGGGGACAGTTTGAAGGAGCGAGAGCTGGAGAGACAGTTTGAAGGAGCGAGAGCTGGAGAGACAGTTTGAAGGAGCGAGAGCTGGAGAGATAATTTGAAGGACAAGAGCTGGAGCGGACAGTTTGAAGGAGCGAGAGCTGGAGAGACAGTTTGAAGGACAAGAGCTGGAGAGACAGTTTGAAGGAGCGAGAGCTGGAGAGACAGTTTGAAGGAGCGAGAGCTGGAGAGGACAGTTTGAAGGACGAGAGCTGGAGAGACAGTTTGAAGGAGCGAGAGCTGGAGAGACAGTTTGAAGGAGCGCGAGCTGGAGAGACAGTTTGAAGGACAAGAGCTGGAGAGACAGTTTGAAGGAGCGAGAGCTGGAGAGACAGTTTGAAGGAGCGAGAGCTGGAGAGACAGATTGAAGGAGCGAGAGCTGCAGAGACAGTTTGAAGGACGAGAGCTGGAGAGACAGTTTGAAGGAGCGAGAGCTGGAGAGACAGTTTGAAGGACGAGAGCTGGAGAGACAGTTTGAAGGAGCTAGAGCTGGAGCGGACTTTTTGAAGGAGCGAGAGCTGGAGAGACAGTTTGAAGGACGAGAGCTGGAGAGACAGTTTGAAGGAGCGAGAGCTGGAGAGACAGTTTGAAGGAGCGAGAGCTGGAGAGACAGTTTGAAGGAGCGAGAGCTGGAGAGACAGTTTGAAGGAGCGAGAGATGGAGCTGACAGTTTGAAGGACGAGAGCTGGAGAGACAGTTTGAAGGAGTGAGAGCTGGAGAGACAGTTTGAAGGACGAGAGCTGGAGCGGTCAGTTTGAAGGAGCGAGAGCTGGAGAGACAGTTTGAAGGAGTGAGAGCTGGAGAGACAGTTTGAAGGAGCGAGAGCAGTAGAGACAGTTTGAAGGAGTGAGAGCTGGAGAGACAGTTTTAAGGACGAGAGCTGAAGAGACAGTTTGAAGAAGCGAGAGCTGGAGAGACAGTTTGAAGGAGCGAGAGCTGGAGTGGACAGTTTGAAGGAGCAAGAGCTGGAGAGACAGTTTGAAGGAGCGAGAGCTGGAGCGGTCAGTTTGAAGGACGAGAGCTGGAGAGACAGTTTGAAGGAGCGAGAGCTGGAGAGACAGTTTGAAGGAGCGAGAGCTGGAGAGACAGTTTGAAGGACGAGAGCTGGAGAGACAGTTTGAAGGACAAGAGCTGGAGAGACAGTTAGAAGGAGCGAGAGCTGGAGAGACAGTTTGAAGGATGAGACCTGGAGAGACAGTTAAAAGGACGAGAGCTGGAAAGACAGTTTGAAGGAGCGAGAGCTTTAGAGACAGTTTGAAGGAGCGAGAGCTGGAGAGACAGTTTGAAGGAGCGAGAGCTGGAGAGACAGTTTGAAGGACGAGAGCTGGAGAGACAGTTTGAAGGAGCAAGAGCTGGAGAGGACAGTTTGAAGGACGAGAGCTGGAGAGACAGTTTGAAGGAGCGAGAGCTGGAGAGACAGTTTGAAGGAGCGAGAGCTGGAGCGGACAGTTTGAAGGACGAGAGCTGGAGAGAAAGTTTGAAGGAGCGAGAGCTGGAGAGGACAGTTTGAAGGACGAGAGCTGGAGAGACAGTTTGAAGGAAAAGAGCTGGAGAGACAATTTGAAGGAGCGAGAGCTGGTGAGACAGTTTGAAGGAGCGAGAGCTGGAGAGGACAGTTTGAAGGAGCGAGAGCTGGAGAGGACAGTTTGACGGAGCGAGATCTGGAGAGACAGTATGAAGGAGCGAGAGCTGGAGAGACAGTTTGAAGGAGCGCGAGCTGGAGAGACAGTTTGAAGGACAAGAGCTGGAGAGACAGTTTGAAGGAGCGAGAGCTGGAGAGACAGTTGGAAGGAGCGAGAGCTGGAGAGACAGACTGAAGGAGCGAGAGCTGGAGAGACAGTTTGAAGGACGAGAGCTGGAGAGACAGTTTGAAGGAGCGAGAGCTGGAGAGACAGTTTGAAGGACGAGAGCTGGAGAGACAGTTTGAAGGAGCTAGAGCTGGAGCGGACTGTTTGAAGGAGCGAGAGCTGGAGAGACAGTTTGAAGGACGAGAGCTGGAGAGACAGTTTGAAGGAGCGAGAGCTGGAGAGACAGTTTGAAGGAGCGAGAGCTGGAGAGACAGTTTGAAGGATGAGAGCTGGAGTGACAGTTTGAAGGACGAGAGGTGGAGAGACGGTTTGAAGGAGTGAGAGTTGGAGAGACAGTTTGAAGGACGAGAGCTGGAGCGGTCAGTTTGAAGGAGCGAGAGCTGGAAAGACAGTTTGAAGGAGTGAGAGCTGGAGAGACAGTTTGAAGGAGCGAGAGCAGTAGAGACAGTTTGAAGGAGTGAGAGCTGGAGAGACATTTTTAAGGACGAGAGCTGGAGAGACAGTTTGAAGAAGCGAGAGCTGGAGAGACAGTTTGAAGGAGCGAGAGCTGGAGCGGTCAGTTTGAAGGAGCAAGAGCTGGAGAGACAGTTTGAAGGAGCGAGAGCTGGAGCGGTCAGTTTGGAGGACAAGAGCTGGAGAGACAGTTTGAAGGAGCGAGATCTGGAGAGACAGTTTGAAGGAGCGAGAGCTGGAGAGACAGTTTGAAGGACGAGAGCTGGAGAGACAGTTTGAAGGACAAGAGCTGGACAGACAGTTAGAAGGAGCGAGAGCTGGAGAGACAGTTTGAAGGACGAGACCTGGAGAGACAGTTAAAAGGACGAGAGCTGGAAAGACAGTTTGAAGGAGCGAGAGCTGGAGAGACAGTTTGAAGGAGCGAGAGCTGGAGAGACAGTTTGAATGAGCGAGAGCTGGAGAGACAGTTTGAAGGACGAGAGCTGGAGAGACAGTTTGAAGGAGCGAGAGCTGGAGAGACAGTTTGAAGGACGAGACCTGGAGAGACAGTTTGAAGGAACGAGAGCTGGAGAGACAGTTTGAAGGAGCGAGAGCTGGAGAGACAATTTGAAGGAGCGAGAGCTGGAGAGACAGTTTGAAGGAGCGAGAGCTGGAGAGACAGTTTGAAGGAGCGAGAGCTGGAGAGACAGTTTGAAGGACGAGAGCTGGAGAGACAGTTTGAAGGACGAGAGCTGGAGAGACAGTTTGAAGGAGCGAGAGCTGGAGAGGACAGTTTGAAGGAGTGAGAGCTGGAGAGACAGATTGAAGGACGAGAGCTGGAGAGACAGTTTGAAGGAGCGAGAGCTGGAGTGGACAGTTTGAAGGAGCGAGAGCTGGTGAGACAGTTTGAAGGAGCGAGAGCTGGAGAGGACACTTTGAAGGAGCGAGAGCTGGAGAGACAGTTTGAAGGAGCGAGAGCTGGAGAGACAGTTTGAAGGAGCGAGAGCTGGAGAAGACAGTTTGAAGGACGAGAGCTGGAGAGACAGTTTGAAGGAGCGAGAGCTGGAGAGACAGTTTGAAGGAGCAAGAGCTGGAGCGGACAGTTTGAAGGACGAGAGCTGGAGAGACAGTTTGAAGGAGCGAGAGCTGGAGAGGACAGTTTGAAGGACGAGAGCTGGAGAGACAGTTTGAAGGAGCGAGAGCTGGAGAGACAGTTTGAAGGAGCGAGAGCTGGAGCGGACAGTTTGAAGGAGCGAGAGCTGGAGAGACAGTTTGAAGGAGCGAGAGATGGAGAGACAGTTTGAAGGAGCGAGAGCTGGAGAGACAGTTTTAAGGAGCGAGAGCTGGAGAGACAGTTTGAAGGATGAGAGCTGGAGTGACAGTTTGAAGGACGAGAGCTGGAGAGACAGTTTGAAGGACAAGAGCAGGAGAGACGGTTTGAAGGACGAGAGCTGGAGAGACAGTTTGAAGGATGAGAGCTGGAGAGACAGTTTGAAGGACGAGAGCAGGAGAGACGGTTTGAAGGACGAGAGCTGGAGGTACAGTTTGAAGGACGAGAGCTGGAGAGACAGTTTTAAGGAATGACAGCTGGAGAGACAGTTTGAAGGAACGAGAGCTGGAGAGACTGTTTGAAGGAGCGAGAGCTGGTGAGACAGTTTGAAGGAGCGAGAGCTGGAGAGACAGTTTGAAGGAGCGAGAGCTGGAGAGGACAGTTTGAAGGACGAGAGCTGGAGAGACAGTTTGAAGGAACGATAGCTGGAGAGACAGTTTGAAGGAGCGAGAGCTGGAGAGGACAGTTGGAAGGAGCGAGAGCTGGAGAGGACAGTTTGAAGGAGCGAGAGCTGGAGAGACAGTTTGAAGGAGCGAGAGCTGGAGAGACAGTTTGAAGGAGCGAGAGCTGGAGAGATAATTTGAAGGACAAGAGCTGGAGCGGACAGTTTGAAGGAGCGAGAGCTGGAGAGGCAGTTCGAAGGATGAGAGCTGGAGAGACAGTTTGAAGGAGTGAAAGCTGGAGAGAGAGTTTGAAGGAGCGAGAGCTGGAGAGACAGTTTGAAGGACGAGAGCTGGAGAGGCAGTTTGAAGGAGCGAGAGCTGGAGAGACAGTTTGAAGGAGCGAGAGCTGGAGAGACAGTTTGAAGGAGGGAGAGCTGGAGAGGACAGTTTGAAGGAGCGAGAGCTGGAGAGGACAGTTTGACGGAGCGAGAGCTGGAGAGACAGTTTGAAGGAGCGAGAGCTGGAGAGACAGTTTGAAGGAGCGCGAGCTGGAGAGACAGTTTGAAGGACGAGCTGGTGAGACAGATTGAAGGAGCGAGAGCTGGAGAGACAGTTTGAAGGACGAGAGCTGGAGAGACAGTTTGAAGGACAAGAGCTGGAGAGACAGTTTGAAGGAGCGAGAGCTGGAGAGACAGTTTGAAGGAGCGAGAGCTGGAGCAGTCAGCTTGAAGGACGAGAGCTGGAGAGACAGTTTGAAGGAGCGAGAGCTGGAGCGGACAGTTTGAAGGAGCGAGAGCTGGAGAGTCAGTTTGAAGGACGAGAGCTGGAGAGACAGTTTGAAGGAGCGAGAGCTGGAGAGTCAGTTTGAAGGGGCGAGAGCTGGAGAGACATTTTGAAGGAGCGAGAGCTGGAGAGACAGTTTGAAGGAGCGAGAGCTGGAGAGACAGTTTGAAGGAGCGAGAGCTGGAGAGACAGTTTGAAGGACGAGAGCTGGAGAGACAGTTTGAAGGACGAGAGCTGGAAAGACAGTTTGAAGGACGAGAGCAGAAGAGGCAGTTTGAAGGAGCGAGAGCTGGAGCGACAGTTTGAAGGAGCGAGAGCTGGAGCGGACAGTTTGAAGGATGAGAGCTGGAGAGACAGTTTGAAGGAGCGAGAGCTGGAGAGGACAGTTTGAAGGAGCGAGAGCTGGAGAGACAGTTTGAAGGACGAGAGCTGGAGAGACAGTTTGAAGGAGCGAGAGCTGGAGCGGACAGTTTGAAGGAGCGAGAGCTGGTGAGACAGTTTGAAGGAGCGAGAGCTGGAGAGGACAGTTTGTAGGAGCGAGAGCTGGAGAGACAGTTTGAAGGAGCGAGAGCTGGAGAGACAGTTTGAAGGAGCGAGAGCTGGAGAGGACAGTTTGAAGGATGAGAGCTGGAGAGACAGTTTGAAGGAGCGAGAGCTGGAGAGACAGTTTGAAGGAGCGAGAGCTGGAGCGGAGAGTTTGAAGGACGAGAGCTGGAGAGACAGTTTGAAGGAGCGAGAGCTGGAGAGGACAGTTTGAAGGACGAGAGCTGGAGAGAAAGTTTGAAGGAGCGAGAGCTGGAGAGACAGTTTGAAGGAGCGAGAGCTGGAGCGGACAGTTTGAAGGAGCGAGAGCTGGAGAGACAGTTTGAAGGAGCGAGAGCTGGAGAGACAGTTTGAAGGAGCGAGAGCTGGAGAGACAGTTTGAAGGATGAGAGCTGGAGAGAAAGTTTGAAGGACGAGAGCTGGAGAGACAGTTTGAAGGATGAGAGCAGGAGAGATGGTTTGAAGGACGAGAGCTGGAGAGACCGTTTGAAGGACGAGAGCTGGAGAGACAGTTTGAAGGACGAGAGCAGGAGAGACGGTTTGAAGGATGAGAGCTGGAGAGACAGTTTGAAGGACGAGAGCTGGAGAGACAGTTTGAAGGAATGAGAGCTGGAGAGACAGTTTGAAGGAACGAGAGCTGGAGAGACAGTTTGAAGGAGCGAGAGCTGGTGAGACAGTTTGAAGGAGCGAGAGCTGGAGAGGGCAGTTTGAAGGACGAGAGCTGGAGAGACAGTTTGAAGGAACGAGAGCTGGAGAGACAGTTTGAAGGAGCGAGAGCTGGAGAGGACAGTTTGAAGGAGCGAGAGCTGGAGAGGACAGTTTGAAGGAGCGAGAGCTGGAGAGACAGTTTGAAGGAGCGAGAGCTGGAGAGACAGTTTGAAGGAGCGAGAGCTGGAGAGACAGTTTGAAGGACAAGAGCTGTAGTGGACAGTTGAAGGAGCGAGAGCTGGAGAGACAGTTTGAAGGAGCGAGAGCTGGAGAGACAGTTTGAAGGAGCGAGAGCTGGAGAGACAGTTTGAAGGAGCGAGAGCTGGAGAGACAGTTTGAAGGACGAGAGCTGGAGAGACAGTTTGAAGGAGCGAGAGCTGGAGAGACAGTTTGAAGGAGCGAGAGCTGGAGAGACAGTTTGAAGGAGCGAGAGCTGGAGAGACAGTTTGAAGGAGCGAGAGCTGGAGAGACAGTTTGAAGGAGCGAGAGCTGGAGAGACAGTTTGAAGGAGCAAGAGCTGGAGAGACAGTTTGAAGGACGAGAGCTGGAGAGACAGTGTGAAGGACGAGAGCTGGAGAGACAGTTTGAAGGAGCGAGAGCTGGAGAGGACAGTTTGAAGGAGTGAGAGCTGGAGAGACAGTTTGAAGGACGAGAGCTGGAGAGACAGTTTGAAGGAGCGAGAGCTGGAGCGGACAGTTTGAAGGAGCGAGAGCTGGTGAGACAGTTTGAAGGAGCGAGAGCTGGAGAGGACAGTTTGAAGGAGCGAGAGCTGGAGAGACAGTTTGAAGGAGCGAGAGCTGGAGAGACAGTTTGAAGGAGCGAGAGCTGGAGAAGACAGTTTGAAGGACGAGAGCTGTAGAGACAGTTTGAAGGAGCGAGAGCTGGAGAGACAGTTTGAAGGAGCGAGAGCTGGAGCGGACAGTTTGAAGGACGAGAGCTGGAGAGACAGTTTGAAGGAGCGAGAGCTGGAGAGGACAGTTTGAAGGACGAGAGCTGGAGAGACAGTTTGAAGGAGCGAGAGCTGGAGAGACAGTTTGAAGGAGCGAGAGCTGGAGCGGACATTTTGAAGGAGCGAGAGCTGGAGAGACAGTTTGAAGGAGCGAGAGATGGAGAGGCAGTTTGAAGGAGCGAGAGCTGGAGAGACAGTTTGAAGGAACGAGAGCTGGAGAGACAGTTTGAAGGATGAGAGCTGGAGTGACAGTTTGAAGGACGAGAGCTGGAGAGACAGTTTGAAGGACGAGAGCAGGAGAGACGGTTTGAAGGACGAGAGCTGGAGAGACAGTTTGAAGGATGAGAGCTGGAGAGACAGTTTGAAGGACGAGAGCAGGGGAGACGGTTTGAAGGACGAGAGCTGGGGAGACAGTTTGAAGGACGAGAGCTGGAGAGACAGTTTGAAGGAATGACAGCTGGAGAGACAGTTTGAAGGAACGAGAGCTGGAGAGACAGTTTGAAGGAGCGAGAGCTGGTGAGACAGTTTGAAGGAGCGAGAGCTGGAGAGACAGTTTGAAGGAGCGAGAGCTGGAGAGGACAGTTTGAAGGACGAGAGCTGGAGAGACAGTTTGAAGGAACGATAGCTGGAGAGACAGTTTGAAGGAGCGAGAGCTGGAGAGGACAGTTTGAAGGAGCGAGAGCTGGAGAGGACAGTTTGAAGGAGCGAGAGCTGGAGAGACAGTTTGAAGGAGCGAGAGCTGGAGAGACAGTTTGAAGGAGCGAGAGCTGGAGAGATAATTTGAAGGACAAGAGCTGGAGCGGACAGTTTGAAGGAGCGAGAGCTGGAGAGGCAGTTCGAAGGACGAGAGCTGGAGAGACAGTTTGAAGGAGAGAAAGCTGGAGAGAGAGTTTGAAGGAGCGAGAGCTGGAGAGACAGTTTGAAGGACGAGAGTTGGAGAGGCAGTTTGAAGGAGCGAGAGCTGGAGAGACAGTTTGAAGGAACGAGAGCTGGAGAGACAGTTTGAAGGAGCGAGAGCTGGAGAGGACAGTTTGAAGGAGCGAGAGCTGGAGAGGACAGTTTGACGGAGCGAGAGCTGGAGAGACAGTTTGAAGGAGCGAGAGCTGGAGAGTTAGTTTGAAGGAGCGCGAGCTGGAGAGACAGTTTGAAGGACGAGCTGGAGAGACAGATTGAAGGAGCGAGAGCTGGAGAGACAGTTTGAAGGACGAGAGCTGGAGAGACAGTTTGAAGGACAAGAGCTGGAGAGACAGTTTGAAGGAGCGAGAGCTGGAGAGACAGTTTGAAGGAGCGAGAGCTGGAGCAGTCAGCTTGAAGGACGAGAGCTGGAGAGACAGTTTGAAGGAGTGAGAGCTGGAGCGGACAGTTTGAAGGAGCGAGAGCTGGAGAGTCAGTTTGAAGGACGAGAGCTGGAGAGACAGATTGAAGGAGCGAGAGCTGGAGAGTCAGTTTGAAGGAGCGAGAGCTGGAGAGACATTTTGAAGGAGCGAGAGCTGGAGAGACAGTTTGAAGGAGCGAGAGCTGCAGAGACAGTTTGAAGGAGCGAGAGCTGGAGAGACAGTTTGAAGGACGAGAGCTGGAGAGACAGTTTGAAGGACGAGAGCTGGAAAGACAGTTTGAAGGACGAGAGCAGAAGAGGCAGTTTGAAGGAGCGAGAGCTGGAGCAACAGTTTGAAGGAGCGAGAGCTGGAGCGGACAGTTTGAAGGATGAGAGCTGGAGAGACAGTTTGAAGGAGCGAGAGCTGGAGAGGACAGTTTGAAGGAGCGAGAGCTGGAGAGACAGTTTGAAGGACGAGAGCTGGAGAGACAGTTTGAAGGAGCGAGAGCTGGAGCGGACAGTTTGAAGGAGCGAGAGCTGGTGAGACAGTTTGAAGGAGCGAGAGCTGGAGAGGACAGTTTGAAGGAGCGAGAGCTGGAGATACAGTTTGAAGGAGCGAGAGCTGGAGAGACAGTTTGAAGGAGCGAGAGCTGGAGAGGACAGTTTGAAGGACGAGAGCTGGAGAGACAGTTTGAAGGAGCGAGAGCTGGAGAGACAGTTTGAAGGAGCGAGAGCTGGAGCGGACAGTTTGAAGGACGAGAGCTGGAGAGACATTTTGAAGGAGCGAGAGCTGGAGAGGACAGTTTGAAGGACGAGAGCTGGAGAGAATGTTTGAAGGAGCGAGAGCTGGAGAGACAGTTTGAAGGAGCGAGAGCTGGAGCGGACAGTTTGAAGGAGCGAGAGCTGGAGAGACAGTTTGAAGGAGCGAGAGCTGGAGAGACAGTTTGAAGGAGCGAGAGCTGGAGAGACAGTTTGAAGGACGAGAGCTGGAGAGACAGTTTGAAGGAGGAGAGCAGGAGAGATGGTTTGAAGGACGAGAGCTGGAGAGACCGTTTGAAGGACGAGAGCTGGAGAGACAGTTTGAAGGACGAGAGCAGGAGAGACGGTTTGAAGGATGAGAGCTGGAGAGACAGTTTGAAGGACGAGAGCTGGAGAGACAGTTTGAAGGAATGAGAGCTGGAGAGACAGTTTGAAGGAACGAGAGCTGGAGAGACAGTTTGAAGGAGCGAGAGCTGGTGAGACAGTTTGAAGGAGCGAGAGCTGGAGAGACAGTTTGAAGGAGCGAGAGCTGGAGAGGACAGTTTGAAGGACGAGAGCTGGAGAGACAGTTAGAAGGAACGAGAGCTGGAGAGACAGTTTGAAGGAGCGAGAGCTGGAGAGGACAGTTTGAAAGAGCGAGAGCTGGAGAGGACAGTTTGAAGGAGCGAGAGCTGGAGAGACAGTTTGAAGGAGCGAGAGCTGGAGAGACAGTTTGAAGGAGCGAGAGCTGGAGAGACAGTTTGAAGGACAAGAGCTGTAGTGGACAGTTTGAAGGAGCGAGAGCTGGAGAGACATTTTGAAGGAGTGAGAGCTGGAGAGACAGTTTGAAGGACGAGAGCTGGAGAGACAGTTTGAAGGAGTGAGAGCTGGAGAGACAGTTTGAAGGAGCGTGAGCTGGAGAGACAATTTGAAGGACAAGAGCTGGAGAGACAGTTTGAAGGAGCGAGAGCTGGAGAGACAGTTTGAAGGAGCGAGAGCTGGAGAGACAGTTTGAAGGAGCGCGAGCTGGAGAGACAGTTTGAAGGACAAGAACTGGAGAGACAGTTTGAAGGAGCGAGAGATGGAGAGACAGTTTGAAGGACGAGAGCTGGAGAGACATTTTGAAGGAGCGACAGCTGGAGGGACAGTTTGAAAGAGCGCGAGCTGGAGAGACAGTTTGAAGGACGAGAGCTGGAGAGACAGTTTGAAGGAGCGAGAGCTGGAGAGACAGTTTGAAGGAGCACGAGCTGGAGAGACAGTTTGAAGGAGCGAGAGCTGGAGAGACAGTTTGAAGGAGCGAGAGCTGGAGAGACAGTTTGAAGGAGCGAGAGCTGGAGAGACAGTTTGAAGGAGCGCGAGTGGAGAGACAGTTTGAAGGACCAGAGCTGGAGAGACAGTTTGAAGGACGAGAGCTGGAGAGACAGTTTGAAGGACGAGAGCAGGAGAGACGGTTTGAAGGACGAGAGCTGGAGAGACAGTTTGAAGGATGAGAGCTGGAGAGACAGTTTGAAGGACGAGAGCAGGAGAGACGGTTTGAAGGACGAGAGCTGGAGAGACAGTTTGAAGGACGAGAGCTGGAGAGACAGTTTGAAGGAATGACAGCTGGAGAGACAGTTTGAAGGAATGAGAGCTGGAGAGACAGTTTGAAGGAGCGAGAGCTGGTGAGACAGTTTGAAGGAGCGAGAGCTGGAGAGACAGTTTGAAGGAGCGAGAGCTGGAGAGGACAGTTTGAAGGACGAGAGCTGGAGAGACAGTTTGAAGGAACGATAGCTGGAGAGACAGTTTGAAGGAGCGAGAGCTGGAGAGGACAGTTTGAAGGAGCGAGAGCTGGAGAGGACAGTTTGAAGGAGCGAGAGCTGGAGAGACAGTTTGAATGAACGAGAGCTGGAGAGACAGTTTGAAGGAGCGAGAGCTGGAGAGATAATTTGAAGGACAAGAGCTGGAGCGGACAGTTTGAAGGAGCGAGAGCTGGAGAGGCAGTTCGAAGGACGAGAGCTGGAGAGACAGTTTGAAGGAGTGAAAGCTGGAGAGAGAGTTTGAAGGAGCGAGAGCTGGAGAGACAGTTTGAAGGACGAGAGCTGGAGAGGCAGTTTGAAGGAGCGAGAGCTGGAGAGACAGTTTGAAGGAGCGAGAGCTGGAGCGGACAGTTTGAAGGAGCGAGAGCTGGAGAGACAGTTTGAAGGAGCGAGAGCTGGAGAGACAGTTTGAAGGAGCGAGAGCTGGAGAGACAGTTTGAAGGATGAGAGCTGGAGAGACAGTTTGAAGGACGAGAGCTGGAGAGACAGTTTGAAGGATGAGAGCAGGAGAGATGGTTTGAAGGACGAGAGCTGGAGAGACCGTTTGAAGGACGAGAGCTGGAGAGACAGTTTGAAGGACGAGAGCAGGAGAGACGGTTTGAAGGATGAGAGCTGGAGAGACAGTTTGAAGGACGAGAGCTGGAGAGACAGTTTGAAGGAATGAGAGCTGGAGAGACAGTTTGAAGGAACGAGAGCTGGAGAGACAGTTTGAAGGAGCGAGAGCTGGTGAGACAGTTTGAAGGAGCGAGAGCTGGAGAGACAGTTTGAAGGAGCGAGAGCTGGAGAGGGCAGTTTGAAGGACGAGAGCTGGAGAGACAGTTTGAAGGAACGAGAGCTGGAGAGACAGTTTGAAGGAGCGAGAGCTGGAGAGGACAGTTTGAAGGAGCGAGAGCTGGAGAGGACAGTTTGAAGGAGCGAGAGCTGGAGAGACAGTTTGAAGGAGCGAGAGCTGGAGAGACAGTTTGAAGGAGCGAGAGCTGGAGAGACAGTTTGAAGGACAAGAGCTGTAGTGGACAGTTGAAGGAGCGAGAGCTGGAGAGACAGTTTGAAGGAGCGAGAGCTGGAGAGACAGTTTGAAGGAGCGAGAGCTGGAGAGACAGTTTGAAGGAGCGAGAGCTGGAGAGACAGTTTGAAGGACGAGAGCTGGAGAGACAGTTTGAAGGAGCGAGAGCTGGAGAGACAGTTTGAAGGACGAGAGCTGGAGAGACAGTTTGAAGGAGCGAGAGCTGGAGAGACAGTTTGAAGGAGCGAGAGCTGGAGAGACAGTTTGAAGGAGCGAGAGCTGGAGAGACAGTTTGAAGGAGCGAGAGCTGGAGAGACAGTTTGAAGGAGCAAGAGCTGGAGAGACAGTTTGAAGGACGAGAGCTGGAGAGACAGTTTGAAGGACGAGAGCTGGAGAGACAGTTTGAAGGAGCGAGAGCTGGAGAGGACAGTTTGAAGGATGAGAGCTGGAGAGACTGTTTGAAGGACGAGAGCTGGAGAGACAGTTTGAAGGATGAGAGCAGGAGAGATGGTTTGAAGGACGAGAGCTGGAGAGACAGTTTGAAGGAATGAGAGCTGGAGAGACAGTTTGAAGGATGAGAGCTGGAGAGACAGTTTGAAGGACGAGAGCTGGAGAGACAGTTTGAAGGATGGGAGCAGGAGAGATGGTTTGAAGGACGAGAGCTGGAGAGACCGTTTGAAGGACGAGAGCTGGAGAGACAGTTTGAAGGACGAGAGCAGGAGAGACGGTTTGAAGGATGAGAGCTGGAGAGACAGTTTGAAGGACGAGAGCTGGAGAGACAGTTTGAAGGAGCGAGAGCTGGTGAGACAGTTTGAAGGAGCGAGAGCTGGAGAGACAGTTTGAAGGAGCGAGAGCTGGAGAGGGCAGTTTGAAGGACGAGAGCTGGAGAGACAGTTTGAAGGAACGAGAGCTGGAGAGACAGTTTGAAGGAGCGAGAGCTGGAGAGGACAGTTTGAAGGAGCGAGAGCTGGAGAGGACAGTTTGAAGGAGCGAGAGCTGGAGAGACAGTTTGAAGGAGCGAGAGCTGGAGAGACAGTTTGAAGGAGCGAGAGCTGGAGAGACAGTTTGAAGGACAAGAGCTGTAGTGGACAGTTGAAGGAGCGAGAGCTGGAGAGACAGTTTGAAGGAGCGAGAGCTGGAGAGACAGTTTGAAGGAGCGAGAGCTGGAGAGACAGTTTGAAGGAGCGAGAGCTGGAGAGACAGTTTGAAGGACGAGAGCTGGAGAGACAGTTTGAAGGAGCGAGAGCTGGAGAGACAGTTTGAAGGACGAGAGCTGGAGAGACAGTTTGAAGGAGCGAGAGCTGGAGAGACAGTTTGAAGGAGCGAGAGCTGGAGAGACAGTTTGAAGGAGCGAGAGCTGGAGAGACAGTTTGAAGGAGCGAGAGCTGGAGAGACAGTTTGAAGGAGCAAGAGCTGGGGAGACAGTTTGAAGGACGAGAGCTGGAGAGACAGTTTGAAGGACGAGAGCTGGAGAGACAGTTTGAAGGAGCGAGAGCTGGAGAGGACAGTTTGAAGGAGTGAGAGCTGGAGAGACAGTTTGAAGGACGAGAGCTGGAGAGACAGTTTGAAGGAGCGAGAGCTGGAGCGGACAGTTTGAAGGAGCGAGAGCTGGTGAGACAGTTTGAAGGAGCGAGAGCTGGAGAGGACAGTTTGAAGGAGCGAGAGCTGGAGAGACAGTTTGAAGGAGCGAGAGCTGGAGAGACAGTTTGAAGGAGCGAGAGCTGGAGAAGACAGTTTGAAGGACGAGAGCTGGAGAGACAGTTTGAAGGAGCGAGAGCTGGAGAGACAGTTTGAAGGAGCGAGAGCTGGAGCGGACAGTTTGAAGGACGAGAGCTGGAGAGACAGTTTGAAGGAGCGAGAGCTGGAGAGGACAGTTTGAAGGACGAGAGCTGGAGAGACAGTTTGAAGGAGCGAGAGCTGGAGAGACAGTTTGAAGGAGCGAGAGCTGGAGCGGACATTTTGAAGGAGCGAGAGCTGGAGAGACAGTTTGAAGGAGCGAGAGATGGAGAGGCAGTTTGAAGGAGCGAGAGCTGGAGAGACAGTTTGAAGGAACGAGAGCTGGAGAGACAGTTTGAAGGATGAGAGCTGGAGTGACAGTTTGAAGGACGAGAGCTGGAGAGACAGTTTGAAGGACGAGAGCAGGAGAGACGGTTTGAAGGACGAGAGCTGGAGAGACAGTTTGAAGGATGAGAGCTGGAGAGACAGTTTGAAGGACGAGAGCAGGGGAGACGGTTTGAAGGACGAGAGCTGGAGAGACAGTTTGAAGGACGAGAGCTGGAGAGACAGTTTGAAGGAATGACAGCTGGAGAGACAGTTTGAAGGAACGAGAGCTGGAGAGACAGTTTGAAGGAGCGAGAGCTGGTGAGACAGTTTGAAGGAGCGAGAGCTGGAGAGACAGTTTGAAGGAGCGAGAGCTGGAGAGGACAGTTTGAAGGACGAGAGCTGGAGAGACAGTTTGAAGGAACGATAGCTGGAGAGACAGTTTGAAGGAGCGAGAGCTGGAGAGGACAGTTTGAAGGAGCGAGAGCTGGAGAGGACAGTTTGAAGGAGCGAGAGCTGGAGAGACAGTTTGAAGGAGCGAGAGCTGGAGAGGCAGTTTGAAGGAGCGAGAGCTGGAGAGATAATTTGAAGGACAAGAGCTGGAGCGGACAGTTTGAAGGAGCGAGAGCTGGAGAGGCAGTTCGAAGGACGAGAGCTGGAGAGACAGTTTGAAGGAGAGAAAGCTGGAGAGAGAGTTTGAAGGAGCGAGAGCTGGAGAGACAGTTTGAAGGACGAGAGTTGGAGAGGCAGTTTGAAGGAGCGAGAGCTGGAGAGACAGTTTGAAGGAACGAGAGCTGGAGAGACAGTTTGAAGGAGCGAGAGCTGGAGAGGACAGTTTGAAGGAGCGAGAGCTGGAGAGGACAGTTTGACGGAGCGAGAGCTGGAGAGACAGTTTGAAGGAGCGAGAGCTGGAGAGTTAGTTTGAAGGAGCGCGAGCTGGAGAGACAGTTTGAAGGACGAGCTGGAGAGACAGATTGAAGGAGCGAGAGCTGGAGAGACAGTTTGAAGGACGAGAGCTGGAGAGACAGTTTGAAGGACAAGAGCTGGAGAGACAGTTTGAAGGAGCGAGAGCTGGAGAGACAGTTTGAAGGAGCGAGAGCTGGAGCAGTCAGCTTGAAGGACGAGAGCTGGAGAGACAGTTTGAAGGAGTGAGAGCTGGAGCGGACAGTTTGAAGGAGCGAGAGCTGGAGAGTCAGTTTGAAGGACGAGAGCTGGAGAGACAGATTGAAGGAGCGAGAGCTGGAGAGTCAGTTTGAAGGAGCGAGAGCTGGAGAGACATTTTGAAGGAGCGAGAGCTGGAGAGACAGTTTGAAGGAGCGAGAGCTGGAGAGACAGTTTGAAGGAGCGAGAGCTGGAGAGACAGTTTGAAGGACGAGAGCTGGAGAGACAGTTTGAAGGAATGAGAGCTGGAGAGACAGATTGAAGGAGCGAGAGCTGGAGAGTCAGTTTGAAGGAGCGAGAGCTGGAGAGACATTTTGAAGGAGCGAGAGCTGGAGAGACAGTTTGAAGGAGCGAGAGCTGGAGAGACAGTTTGAAGGAGCGAGAGCTGGAGAGACAGTTTGAAGGACGAGAGCTGGAGAGACAGTTTGAAGGAATGAGAGCTGGAGAGACAGTTTGAAGGAACGAGAGCTGGAGAGACAGTTTGAAGGAGCGAGAGCTGGTGAGACAGTTTGAAGGAGCGAGAGCTGGAGAGACAGTTTGAAGGAGCGAGAGCTGGAGAGGACAGTTTGAAGGACGAGAGCTGGAGAGACAGTTAGAAGGAACGAGAGCTGGAGAGACAGTTTGAAGGAGCGAGAGCTGGAGAGGACAGTTTGAAAGAGCGAGAGCTGGAGAGGACAGTTTGAAGGAGCGAGAGCTGGAGAGACAGTTTGAAGGAGCGAGAGCTGGAGAGACAGTTTGAAGGAGCGAGAGCTGGAGAGACAGTTTGAAGGACAAGAGCTGTAGTGGACAGTTTGAAGGAGCGAGAGCTGGAGAGACATTTTGAAGGAGTGAGAGCTGGAGAGACAGTTTGAAGGACGAGAGCTGGAGAGACAGTTTGAAGGAGTGAGAGCTGGAGAGACAGTTTGAAGGAGCGTGAGCTGGAGAGACAATTTGAAGGACAAGAGCTGGAGAGACAGTTTGAAGGAGCGAGAGCTGGAGAGACAGTTTGAAGGAGCGAGAGCTGGAGAGACAGTTTGAAGGAGCGCGAGCTGGAGAGACAGTTTGAAGGACAAGAACTGGAGAGACAGTTTGAAGGAGCGAGAGATGGAGAGACAGTTTGAAGGACGAGAGCTGGAGAGACATTTTGAAGGAGCGACAGCTGGAGGGACAGTTTGAAAGAGCGCGAGCTGGAGAGACAGTTTGAAGGACGAGAGCTGGAGAGACAGTTTGAAGGAGCGAGAGCTGGAGAGACAGTTTGAAGGAGCACGAGCTGGAGAGACAGTTTGAAGGAGCGAGAGCTGGAGAGACAGTTTGAAGGAGCGAGAGCTGGAGAGACAGTTTGAAGGAGCGAGAGCTGGAGAGACAGTTTGAAGGAGCGCGAGTGGAGAGACAGTTTGAAGGACCAGAGCTGGAGAGACAGTTTGAAGGACGAGAGCTGGAGAGACAGTTTGAAGGACGAGAGCAGGAGAGACGGTTTGAAGGACGAGAGCTGGAGAGACAGTTTGAAGGATGAGAGCTGGAGAGACAGTTTGAAGGACGAGAGCAGGAGAGACGGTTTGAAGGACGAGAGCTGGAGAGACAGTTTGAAGGACGAGAGCTGGAGAGACAGTTTGAAGGAATGACAGCTGGAGAGACAGTTTGAAGGAATGAGAGCTGGAGAGACAGTTTGAAGGAGCGAGAGCTGGTGAGACAGTTTGAAGGAGCGAGAGCTGGAGAGACAGTTTGAAGGAGCGAGAGCTGGAGAGGACAGTTTGAAGGACGAGAGCTGGAGAGACAGTTTGAAGGAACGATAGCTGGAGAGACAGTTTGAAGGAGCGAGAGCTGGAGAGGACAGTTTGAAGGAGCGAGAGCTGGAGAGGACAGTTTGAAGGAGCGAGAGCTGGAGAGACAGTTTGAAGGAGCGAGAGCTGGAGAGACAGTTTGAAGGAGCGAGAGCTGGAGAAGACAGTTTGAAGGACGAGAGCTGGAGAGACAGTTTGAAGGAGCGAGAGCTGGAGAGACAGTTTGAAGGAGCGAGAGCTGGAGCGGACAGTTTGAAGGACGAGAGCTGGAGAGACAGTTTGAAGGAGCGAGAGCTGGAGAGGACAGTTTGAAGGACGAGAGCTGGAGAGACAGTTTGAAGGAGCGAGAGCTGGAGAGACAGTTTGAAGGAGCGAGAGCTGGAGCGGACATTTTGAAGGAGCGAGAGCTGGAGAGACAGTTTGAAGGAGCGAGAGATGGAGAGGCAGTTTGAAGGAGCGAGAGCTGGAGAGACAGTTTGAAGGAACGAGAGCTGGAGAGACAGTTTGAAGGATGAGAGCTGGAGTGACAGTTTGAAGGACGAGAGCTGGAGAGACAGTTTGAAGGACGAGAGCAGGAGAGACGGTTTGAAGGACGAGAGCTGGAGAGACAGTTTGAAGGATGAGAGCTGGAGAGACAGTTTGAAGGACGAGAGCAGGGGAGACGGTTTGAAGGACGAGAGCTGGAGAGACAGTTTGAAGGACGAGAGCTGGAGAGACAGTTTGAAGGAATGACAGCTGGAGAGACAGTTTGAAGGAACGAGAGCTGGAGAGACAGTTTGAAGGAGCGAGAGCTGGTGAGACAGTTTGAAGGAGCGAGAGCTGGAGAGACAGTTTGAAGGAGCGAGAGCTGGAGAGGACAGTTTGAAGGACGAGAGCTGGAGAGACAGTTTGAAGGAACGATAGCTGGAGAGACAGTTTGAAGGAGCGAGAGCTGGAGAGGACAGTTTGAAGGAGCGAGAGCTGGAGAGGACAGTTTGAAGGAGCGAGAGCTGGAGAGACAGTTTGAAGGAGCGAGAGCTGGAGAGGCAGTTTGAAGGAGCGAGAGCTGGAGAGATAATTTGAAGGACAAGAGCTGGAGCGGACAGTTTGAAGGAGCGAGAGCTGGAGAGGCAGTTCGAAGGACGAGAGCTGGAGAGACAGTTTGAAGGAGAGAAAGCTGGAGAGAGAGTTTGAAGGAGCGAGAGCTGGAGAGACAGTTTGAAGGACGAGAGTTGGAGAGGCAGTTTGAAGGAGCGAGAGCTGGAGAGACAGTTTGAAGGAACGAGAGCTGGAGAGACAGTTTGAAGGAGCGAGAGCTGGAGAGGACAGTTTGAAGGAGCGAGAGCTGGAGAGGACAGTTTGACGGAGCGAGAGCTGGAGAGACAGTTTGAAGGAGCGAGAGCTGGAGAGTTAGTTTGAAGGAGCGCGAGCTGGAGAGACAGTTTGAAGGACGAGCTGGAGAGACAGATTGAAGGAGCGAGAGCTGGAGAGACAGTTTGAAGGACGAGAGCTGGAGAGACAGTTTGAAGGACAAGAGCTGGAGAGACAGTTTGAAGGAGCGAGAGCTGGAGAGACAGTTTGAAGGAGCGAGAGCTGGAGCAGTCAGCTTGAAGGACGAGAGCTGGAGAGACAGTTTGAAGGAGTGAGAGCTGGAGCGGACAGTTTGAAGGAGCGAGAGCAGGAGAGTCAGTTTGAAGGACGAGAGCTGGAGAGACAGATTGAAGGAGCGAGAGCTGGAGAGTCAGTTTGAAGGAGCGAGAGCTGGAGAGACATTTTGAAGGAGCGAGAGCTGGAGAGACAGTTTGAAGGAGCGAGAGCTGGAGAGACAGTTTGAAGGAGCGAGAGCTGGAGAGACAGTTTGAAGGACGAGAGCTGGAGAGACAGTTTGAAGGAATGAGAGCTGGAGAGACAGATTGAAGGAGCGAGAGCTGGAGAGTCAGTTTGAAGGAGCGAGAGCTGGAGAGACATTTTGAAGGAGCGAGAGCTGGAGAGACAGTTTGAAGGAGCGAGAGCTGGAGAGACAGTTTGAAGGAGCGAGAGCTGGAGAGACAGTTTGAAGGACGAGAGCTGGAGAGACAGTTTGAAGGAATGAGAGCTGGAGAGACAGTTTGAAGGAACGAGAGCTGGAGAGACAGTTTGAAGGAGCGAGAGCTGGTGAGACAGTTTGAAGGAGCGAGAGCTGGAGAGACAGTTTGAAGGAGCGAGAGCTGGAGAGGACAGTTTGAAGGACGAGAGCTGGAGAGACAGTTAGAAGGAACGAGAGCTGGAGAGACAGTTTGAAGGAGCGAGAGCTGGAGAGGACAGTTTGAAAGAGCGAGAGCTGGAGAGGACAGTTTGAAGGAGCGAGAGCTGGAGAGACAGTTTGAAGGAGCGAGAGCTGGAGAGACAGTTTGAAGGAGCGAGAGCTGGAGAGACAGTTTGAAGGACAAGAGCTGTAGTGGACAGTTTGAAGGAGCGAGAGCTGGAGAGACATTTTGAAGGAGTGAGAGCTGGAGAGACAGTTTGAAGGACGAGAGCTGGAGAGACAGTTTGAAGGAGTGAGAGCTGGAGAGACAGTTTGAAGGAGCGTGAGCTGGAGAGACAATTTGAAGGACAAGAGCTGGAGAGACAGTTTGAAGGAGCGAGAGCTGGAGAGACAGTTTGAAGGAGCGAGAGCTGGAGAGACAGTTTGAAGGAGCGCGAGCTGGAGAGACAGTTTGAAGGACAAGAACTGGAGAGACAGTTTGAAGGAGCGAGAGATGGAGAGACAGTTTGAAGGACGAGAGCTGGAGAGACATTTTGAAGGAGCGACAGCTGGAGGGACAGTTTGAAAGAGCGCGAGCTGGAGAGACAGTTTGAAGGACGAGAGCTGGAGAGACAGTTTGAAGGAGCGAGAGCTGGAGAGACAGTTTGAAGGAGCACGAGCTGGAGAGACAGTTTGAAGGAGCGAGAGCTGGAGAGACAGTTTGAAGGAGCGAGAGCTGGAGAGACAGTTTGAAGGAGCGAGAGCTGGAGAGACAGTTTGAAGGAGCGCGAGTGGAGAGACAGTTTGAAGGACCAGAGCTGGAGAGACAGTTTGAAGGACGAGAGCTGGAGAGACAGTTTGAAGGACGAGAGCAGGAGAGACGGTTTGAAGGACGAGAGCTGGAGAGACAGTTTGAAGGATGAGAGCTGGAGAGACAGTTTGAAGGACGAGAGCAGGAGAGACGGTTTGAAGGACGAGAGCTGGAGAGACAGTTTGAAGGACGAGAGCTGGAGAGACAGTTTGAAGGAATGACAGCTGGAGAGACAGTTTGAAGGAATGAGAGCTGGAGAGACAGTTTGAAGGAGCGAGAGCTGGTGAGACAGTTTGAAGGAGCGAGAGCTGGAGAGACAGTTTGAAGGAGCGAGAGCTGGAGAGGACAGTTTGAAGGACGAGAGCTGGAGAGACAGTTTGAAGGAACGATAGCTGGAGAGACAGTTTGAAGGAGCGAGAGCTGGAGAGGACAGTTTGAAGGAGCGAGAGCTGGAGAGGACAGTTTGAAGGAGCGAGAGCTGGAGAGACAGTTTGAAGGAGCGAGAGCTGGAGAGACAGTTTGAAGGAGCGAGAGCTGGAGAAGAGAGTTTGAAGGACGAGAGCTGGAGAGACAGTTTGAAGGAGCGAGAGCTGGAGAGACAGTTTGAAGGAGCGAGAGCTGGAGCGCACAGTTTGAAGGACGAGAGCTGGAGAGACAGTTTGAAGGAGCGAGAGCTGGAGAGGACAGTTTGAAGGACGAGAGCTGGAGAGACAGTTTGAAGGAGCGAGAGCTGGAGAGACAGTTTGAAGGAGCGAGAGCTGGAGCGGACATTTTGAAGGAGCGAGAGCTGGAGAGACAGTTTGAAGGAGCGAGAGATGGAGAGGCAGTTTGAAGGAGCGAGAGCTGGAGAGACAGTTTGAAGGAACGAGAGCTGGAGAGACAGTTTGAAGGATGAGAGCTGGAGTGACAGTTTGAAGGACGAGAGCTGGAGAGACAGTTTGAAGGACGAGAGCAGGAGAGACGGTTTGAAGGACGAGAGCTGGAGAGACAGTTTGAAGGATGAGAGCTGGAGAGACAGTTTGAAGGACGAGAGCAGGGGAGACGGTTTGAAGGACGAGAGCTGGAGAGACAGTTTGAAGGACGAGAGCTGGAGAGACAGTTTGAAGGAATGACAGCTGGAGAGACAGTTTGAAGGAACGAGAGCTGGAGAGACAGTTTGAAGGTGCGAGAGCTGGTGAGACAGTTTGAAGGAGCGAGAGCTGGAGAGACAGTTTGAAGGAGCGAGAGCTGGAGAGGACAGTTTGAAGGAAGAGAGCAGGAGAGACGGTTTGAAGGACGAGAGCTGGAGAGACAGTTTGAAGGATGAGAGCTGGAGAGACAGTTTGAAGGACGAGAGCAGGAGAGACGGTTTGAAGGACGAGAGCTGGAGAGACAGTTTGAAGGACGAGAGCTGGAGAGACAGTTTGAAGGAATGACAGCTGGAGAGACAGTTTGAAGGAATGAGAGCTGGAGAGACAGTTTGAAGGAGCGAGAGCTGGTGAGACTGTTTGAAGGAGCGAGAGCTGGAGAGACAGTTTGAAGGAGCGAGAGCTGGAGAGGACAGTTTGAAGGACGAGAGCTGGAGAGACAGTTTGAAGGAACGATAGCTGGAGAGACAGTTTGAAGGAGCGAGAGCTGGAGAGGACAGTTTGAAGGAGCGAGAGCTGGAGAGGACAGTTTGAAGGAGCGAGAGCTGGAGAGACAGTTTGAATGAATGAGAGCTGGAGAGACAGTTTGAAGGAGCGAGAGCTGGAGAGATAATTTGAAGGACAAGAGCTGGAGCGGACAGTTTGAAGGAGCGAGAGCTGGAGAGGCAGTTCGAAGGACGAGAGCTGGAGAGACAGTTTGAAGGAGTGAAAGCTGGAGAGAGAGTTTGAAGGAGCGAGAGCTGGAGAGACAGTTTGAAGGACGAGAGCTGGAGAGGCAGTTTGAAGGAGCGAGAGCTGGAGAGACAGTTTGAAGGAGCGAGAGCTGGAGCGGACAGTTTGAAGGAGCGAGAGCTGGAGAGACAGTTTGAAGGAGCGAGAGCTGGAGAGACAGTTTGAAGGAGCGAGAGCTGGAGAGACAGTTTGAAGGAGGAGAGCTGGAGAGACAGTTTGAAGGACGAGAGCTGGAGAGACAGTTTGAAGGATGAGAGCAGGAGAGATGGTTTGAAGGACGAGAGCTGGAGAGACCGTTTGAAGGACGAGAGCTGGAGAGACAGTTTGAAGGACGAGAGCAGGAGAGACGGTTTGAAGGATGAGAGCTGGAGAGACAGTTTGAAGGATGAGAGCTGGAGAGACAGTTTGAAGGAATGAGAGCTGGAGAGACAGTTTGAAGGAACGAGAGCTGGAGAGACAGTTTGAAGGAGCGAGAGCTGGTGAGACAGTTTGAAGGAGCGAGAGCTGGAGAGACAGTTTGAAGGAGCGAGAGCTGGAGAGGGCAGTTTGAAGGACGAGAGCTGGAGAGACAGTTTGAAGGAACGAGAGCTGGAGAGACAGTTTGAAGGAGCGAGAGCTGGAGAGGACAGTTTGAAGGAGCGAGAGCTGGAGAGGACAGTTTGAAGGAGCGAGAGCTGGATAGACAGTTTGAAGGAGCGAGAGCTGGAGAGACAGTTTGAAGGAGCGAGAGCTGGAGAGACAGTTTGAAGGACAAGAGCTGTAGTGGACAGTTGAAGGAGCGAGAGCTGGAGAGACAGTTTGAAGGAGCGAGAGCTGGAGAGACAGTTTGAAGGAGCGAGAGCTGGAGAGACAGTTTGAAGGAGCGAGAGCTGGAGAGACAGTTTGAAGGACGAGAGCTGGAGAGACAGTTTGAAGGAGCGAGAGCTGGAGAGACAGTTTGAAGGACGAGAGCTGGAGAGACAGTTTGAAGGAGCGAGAGCTGGAGAGACAGTTTGAAGGAGCGAGAGCTGGAGAGACAGTTTGAAGGAGCGAGAGCTGGAGAGACAGTTTGAAGGAGCGAGAGCTGGAGAGACAGTTTGAAGGAGCAAGAGCTGGAGAGACAGTTTGAAGGACGAGAGCTGGAGAGACAGTTTGAAGGACGAGAGCTGGAGAGACAGTTTGAAGGAGCGAGAGCTGGAGAGGACAGTTTGATGGATGAGAGCTGGAGAGACAGTTTGAAGGACGAGAGCTGGAGAGACAGTTTGAAGGATGAGAGCAGGAGAGATGGTTTGAAGGACGAGAGCTGGAGAGACAGTTTGAAGGAATGAGAGCTGGAGAGACAGTTTGAAGGATGAGAGCTGGAGAGACAGTTTGAAGGACGAGAGCTGGAGAGACAGTTTGAAGGATGAGAGCAGGAGAGATGGTTTGAAGGACGAGAGCTGGAGAGACCGTTTGAAGGACGAGAGCTGGAGAGACAGTTTGAAGGACGAGAGCAGGAGAGACGGTTTGAAGGATGAGAGCTGGAGAGACAGTTTGAAGGACGAGAGCTGGAGAGACAGTTTGAAGGAGCGAGAGCTGGTGAGACAGTTTGAAGGAGCGAGAGCTGGAGAGACAGTTTGAAGGAGCGAGAGCTGGAGAGGGCAGTTTGAAGGACGAGAGCTGGAGAGACAGTTTGAAGGAACGAGAGCTGGAGAGACAGTTTGAAGGAGCGAGAGCTGGAGAGGACAGTTTGAAGGAGCGAGAGCTGGAGAGGACAGTTTGAAGGAGCGAGAGCTGGAGAGACAGTTTGAAGGAGCGAGAGCTGGAGAGACAGTTTGAAGGAGCGAGAGCTGGAGAGACAGTTTGAAGGACAAGAGCTGTAGTGGACAGTTGAAGGAGCGAGAGCTGGAGAGACAGTTTGAAGGAGCGAGAGCTGGAGAGACAGTTTGAAGGAGCGAGAGCTGGAGAGACAGTTTGAAGGAGCGAGAGCTGGAGAGACAGTTTGAAGGACGAGAGCTGGAGAGACAGTTTGAAGGAGCGAGAGCTGGAGAGACAGTTTGAAGGACGAGAGCTGGAGAGACAGTTTGAAGGAGCGAGAGCTGGAGAGACAGTTTGAAGGAGCGAGAGCTGGAGAGACAGTTTGAAGGAGCGAGAGCTGGAGAGACAGTTTGAAGGAGCGAGAGCTGGAGAGACAGTTTGAAGGAGCAAGAGCTGGAGAGACAGTTTGAAGGACGAGAGCTGGAGAGACAGTTTGAAGGACGAGAGCTGGAGAGACAGTTTGAAGGAGCGAGAGCTGGAGAGGACAGTTTGAAGGAGTGAGAGCTGGAGAGACAGTTTGAAGGACGAGAGCTGGAGAGACAGTTTGAAGGAGCGAGAGCTGGAGCGGACAGTTTGAAGGAGCGAGAGCTGGTGAGACAGTTTGAAGGAGCGAGAGCTGGAGAGGACAGTTTGAAGGAGCGAGAGCTGGAGAGACAGTTTGAAGGAGCGAGAGCTGGAGAGACAGTTTGAAGGAGCGAGAGCTGGAGAAGACAGTTTGAAGGACGAGAGCTGGAGAGACAGTTTGAAGGAGCGAGAGCTGGAGAGACAGTTTGAAGGAGCGAGAGCTGGAGCGGACAGTTTGAAGGACGAGAGCTGGAGAGACAGTTTGAAGGAGCGAGAGCTGGAGAGGACAGTTTGAAGGACGAGAGCTGGAGAGACAGTTTGAAGGAGCGAGAGCTGGAGAGACAGTTTGAAGGAGCGAGAGCTGGAGCGGACATTTTGAAGGAGCGAGAGCTGGAGAGACAGTTTGAAGGAGCGAGAGATGGAGAGGCAGTTTGAAGGAGCGAGAGCTGGAGAGACAGTTTGAAGGAACGAGAGCTGGAGAGACAGTTTGAAGGATGAGAGCTGGAGTGACAGTTTGAAGGACGAGAGCTGGAGAGACAGTTTGAAGGACGAGAGCAGGAGAGACGGTTTGAAGGACGAGAGCTGGAGAGACAGTTTGAAGGATGAGAGCTGGAGAGACAGTTTGAAGGACGAGAGCAGGGGAGACGGTTTGAAGGACGAGAGCTGGAGAGACAGTTTGAAGGACGAGAGCTGGAGAGACAGTTTGAAGGAATGACAGCTGGAGAGACAGTTTGAAGGAACGAGAGCTGGAGAGACAGTTTGAAGGAGCGAGAGCTGGTGAGACAGTTTGAAGGAGCGAGAGCTGGAGAGACAGTTTGAAGGAGCGAGAGCTGGAGAGGACAGTTTGAAGGACGAGAGCTGGAGAGACAGTTTGAAGGAACGATAGCTGGAGAGACAGTTTGAAGGAGCGAGAGCTGGAGAGGACAGTTTGAAGGAGCGAGAGCTGGAGAGGACAGTTTGAAGGAGTGAGAGCTGGAGAGACAGTTTGAAGGAGCGAGAGCTGGAGAGACAGTTTGAAGGAGCGAGAGCTGGAGAGATAATTTGAAGGACAAGAGCTGGAGCGGACAGTTTGAAGGAGCGAGAGCTGGAGAGGCAGTTCGAAGGACGAGAGCTGGAGAGACAGTTTGAAGGAGAGAAAGCTGGAGAGAGAGTTTGAAGGAGCGAGAGCTGGAGAGACAGTTTGAAGGACGAGAGTTGGAGAGGCAGTTTGAAGGAGCGAGAGCTGGAGAGACAGTTTGAAGGAACGAGAGCTGGAGAGACAGTTTGAAGGAGCGAGAGCTGGAGAGGACAGTTTGAAGGAGCGAGAGCTGGAGAGGACAGTTTGACGGAGCGAGAGCTGGAGAGACAGTTTGAAGGAGCGAGAGCTGGAGAGTTAGTTTGAAGGAGCGCGAGCTGGAGAGACAGTTTGAAGGACGAGCTGGAGAGACAGATTGAAGGAGCGAGAGCTGGAGAGACAGTTTGAAGGACGAGAGCTGGAGAGACAGTTTGAAGGACAAGAGCTGGAGAGACAGTTTGAAGGAGCGAGAGCTGGAGAGACAGTTTGAAGGAGCGAGAGCTGGAGCAGTCAGCTTGAAGGACGAGAGCTGGAGAGACAGTTTGAAGGAGTGAGAGCTGGAGCGGACAGTTTGAAGGAGCGAGAGCTGGAGAGTCAGTTTGAAGGACGAGAGCTGGAGAGACAGATTGAAGGAGCGAGAGCTGGAGAGTCAGTTTGAAGGAGCGAGAGCTGGAGAGACATTTTGAAGGAGCGAGAGCTGGAGAGACAGTTTGAAGGAGCGAGAGCTGGAGAGACAGTTTGAAGGAGCGAGAGCTGGAGAGACAGTTTGAAGGACGAGAGCTGGAGAGACAGTTTGAAGGACGAGAGCTGGAAAGACAGTTTGAAGGACGAGAGCAGAAGAGGCAGTTTGAAGGAGCGAGAGCTGGAGCAACAGTTTGAAGGAGCGAGAGCTGGAGCGGACAGTTTGAAGGATGAGAGCTGGAGAGACAGTTTGAAGGAGCGAGAGCTGGAGAGGACAGTTTGAAGGAGCGAGAGCTGGAGAGACAGTTTGAAGGACGAGAGCTGGAGAGACAGTTTGAAGGAGCGAGAGCTGGAGCGGACAGTTTGAAGGAGCGAGAGCTGGTGAGACAGTTTGAAGGAGCGAGAGCTGGAGAGGACAGTTTGAAGGAGCGAGAGCTGGAGATACAGTTTGAAGGAGCGAGAGCTGGAGAGACAGTTTGAAGGAGCGAGAGCTGGAGAGGACAGTTTGAAGGACGAGAGCTGGAGAGACAGTTTGAAGGAGCGAGAGCTGGAGAGACAGTTTGAAGGAGCGAGAGCTGGAGCGGACAGTTTGAAGGACGAGAGCTGGAGAGACATTTTGAAGGAGCGAGAGCTGGAGAGGACAGTTTGAAGGACGAGAGCTGGAGAGAAAGTTTGAAGGAGCGAGAGCTGGAGAGACAGTTTGAAGGAGCGAGAGCTGGAGCGGACAGTTTGAAGGAGCGAGAGCTGGAGAGACAGTTTGAAGGAGCGAGAGCTGGAGAGACAGTTTGAAGGAGCGAGAGCTGGAGAGACAGTTTGAAGGATGAGAGCTGGAGAGACAGTTTGAAGGACGAGAGCTGGAGAGACAGTTTGAAGGAGGAGAGCAGGAGAGATGGTTTGAAGGACGAGAGCTGGAGAGACCGTTTGAAGGACGAGAGCTGGAGAGACAGTTTGAAGGACGAGAGCAGGAGAGACGGTTTGAAGGATGAGAGCTGGAGAGACAGTTTGAAGGACGAGAGCTGGAGAGACAGTTTGAAGGAATGAGAGCTGGAGAGACAGTTTGAAGGAACGAGAGCTGGAGAGACAGTTTGAAGGAGCGAGAGCTGGTGAGACAGTTTGAAGGAGCGAGAGCTGGAGAGACAGTTTGAAGGAGCGAGAGCTGGAGAGGACAGTTTGAAGGACGAGAGCTGGAGAGACAGTTAGAAGGAACGAGAGCTGGAGAGACAGTTTGAAGGAGCGAGAGCTGGAGAGGACAGTTTGAAAGAGCGAGAGCTGGAGAGGACAGTTTGAAGGAGCGAGAGCTGGAGAGACAGTTTGAAGGAGCGAGAGCTGGAGAGACAGTTTGAAGGAGCGAGAGCTGGAGAGACAGTTTGAAGGACAAGAGCTGTAGTGGACAGTTTGAAGGAGCGAGAGCTGGAGAGACATTTTGAAGGAGTGAGAGCTGGAGAGACAGTTTGAAGGACGAGAGCTGGAGAGACAGTTTGAAGGAGTGAGAGCTGGAGAGACAGTTTGAAGGAGCGTGAGCTGGAGAGACAATTTGAAGGACAAGAGCTGGAGAGACAGTTTGAAGGAGCGAGAGCTGGAGAGACAGTTTGAAGGAGCGAGAGCTGGAGAGACAGTTTGAAGGAGCGCGAGCTGGAGAGACAGTTTGAAGGACAAGAACTGGAGAGACAGTTTGAAGGAGCGAGAGATGGAGAGACAGTTTGAAGGACGAGAGCTGGAGAGACAGTTTGAAGGAGCGACAGCTGGAGGGACAGTTTGAAAGAGCGCGAGCTGGAGAGACAGTTTGAAGGACGAGAGCTGGAGAGACAGTTTGAAGGAGCGAGAGCTGGAGAGACAGTTTGAAGGAGCACGAGCTGGAGAGACAGTTTGAAGGAGCGAGAGCTGGAGAGACAGTTTGAAGGAGCGAGAGCTGGAGAGACAGTTTGAAGGAGCGAGAGCTGGAGAGACAGTTTGAAGGAGCGCGAGTGGAGAGACAGTTTGAAGGACCAGAGCTGGAGAGACAGTTTGAAGGACGAGAGCTGGAGAGACAGTTTGAAGGACGAGAGCAGGAGAGACGGTTTGAAGGACGAGAGCTGGAGAGACAGTTTGAAGGATGAGAGCTGGAGAGACAGTTTGAAGGACGAGAGCAGGAGAGACGGTTTGAAGGACGAGAGCTGGAGAGACAGTTTGAAGGACGAGAGCTGGAGAGACAGTTTGAAGGAATGACAGCTGGAGAGACAGTTTGAAGGAATGAGAGCTGGAGAGACAGTTTGAAGGAGCGAGAGCTGGTGAGACAGTTTGAAGGAGCGAGAGCTGGAGAGACAGTTTGAAGGAGCGAGAGCTGGAGAGGACAGTTTGAAGGACGAGAGCTGGAGAGACAGTTTGAAGGAACGATAGCTGGAGAGACAGTTTGAAGGAGCGAGAGCTGGAGAGGACAGTTTGAAGGAGCGAGAGCTGGAGAGGCCAGTTTGAAGGAGCGAGAGCTGGAGAGACAGTTTGAATGAACGAGAGCTGGAGAGACAGTTTGAAGGAGCGAGAGCTGGAGAGATAATTTGAAGGACAAGAGCTGGAGCGGACAGTTTGAAGGAGCGAGAGCTGGAGAGGCAGTTCGAAGGACGAGAGCTGGAGAGACAGTTTGAAGGAGTGAAAGCTGGAGAGAGAGTTTGAAGGAGCGAGAGCTGGACAGACAGTTTGAAGGACGAGAGCTGGAGAGGCAGTTTGAAGGAGCGAGAGCTGGAGAGACAGTTTGAAGGAGCGAGAGCTGGAGAGGACAGTTTGAAGGACAAGAGCTGGAGAGACAGTTTGAAGGACGAGAGCTGGAGAGACAGTTTGAAGGAGCGAGAGCTGGAGAGACAGTTTGAAGGACAAGAGCTGGAGAGACAGTTTGAAGGACGAGAGCTGGAGCAGTCAGTTTGAAGGAACGAGAGCTGGAGAGACAGTCTGAAGGAGCGAGAGCTGGAGAGACAGTTTGAAGGAGTGAGAGCTGGAGATACAGTTTGAAGGACAAGAGCTGGAGAGACAGTTTGAAGGATGAGAGCTGGAGCGGTCAGTTTGAAGGACGAGAGCTGGAGTGACAGTTTGAAGGACGAGAGCTGGAGAGACAATTTGAAGGAGCGAGAGCTGGAGCGGACAGTTTGAAGGAGTGAGAGCTGGAGAAACAGTTTGAAGGAGCGAGAGCTGGAGAGACAGTTTGAAGGACAAGAGCTGGAGAGACAGTTTGAAGGAGCGAGATCTGGAGCGGTCAGTTTGAAGGACGAGAGCTGGAGCAGTCAGTTTGAAGGACGAGAGCTGGAGCAGAACCCGGTTACCAGGACGCCAAGTTGGATAGCCAGGGTTAATGTGCAGGCCAGGTGTGTGGAGGAAACCGAGGGGAAACATCGAGAAAAACTGAGAGGAAACATCGAGAAAGACAGAGGAAACATCGAAAGAGAGAGAGGGGAAACATCGAGAGACACCAAGATGGAAACATCGAGAAAGACTGAGGGGGCACTTAATTAATTAAATTTATTTAATTATAAGTTGTGAGTTCCTCACGATGCTCTCCCAGTGCGGCCACCCTGTAGCCAGAGATTATTCTAGAAGCCTGGGTAGAAATATCAATGTAATTACTGTAGAAATTACTTTTTTTTGCATTATTGCTTGTTCATTTTATGTGCTGCCTTTTTTATGTCTTTTATTTATTTTATGTCTGCTTTACTTATATTTAAAGTATGTATGCGTGTATATGTCGGTATGTGTTTTATTGTGATGGCGCCGATGAAGATGGCTGCCATCCTTGCGAGCTCCGTGCGTACCAGGCAGATAAGTGTTCTTGCTGCTTGGTGCTCTCGGTTCGTCAAGAAAAAAGCATTTCACTGACTAGATTGTGGGGGACTACGGTCTCCCGCGTAAAGAAATAGGCAGCACAGCGAGCTACAAGAAATAGGTCTTTACTCCAACTCTCACAATACAGTACTGAATTCGTGAAGCCCGCGAACCTGTGATGACTCACGGATTGGTCACCTGCTGGAACCTGATTGGTTTTCCTTCTCTCAGCAGCAGGCAAGTCTGAACATGTCTTATTCCGCTCAGCTTGCAACTGTCTTGCGGGGGGAGGGGAATACAGCAGTTAAAAGGGGATTATACAGGTTTATCTACATACACACAGTGTTTCCCCAATGTGGCAACCCCCCCCCAGAATCCTCGTTAACTGTAAAACTCAGTCTCTGCGGAGGTTTGACCAAGCGGCCGTAGCGGCTGTAGCAGCCATCTGGCATGTGAGGAGGGCTGCCTGGGAGGTCGGCCGGTTGGTTCATCGGCTGATCTGGCGGCTGGTCTGCCGGTGGGCTGGCTGGACGGGCTGCCGGCGAAGGTGGGGCGGCGGCCGGGAAGTAAGGTTCTGGCGTGTCTTGGTCCTCTTGTGGGGCCGCCGCCAACGCGGGAGGTCTGCCCCGCCGTGGGGGAAGAGCCGGCCGAAATGGGAAGCTAAGGTCCAGGTGCGCCGGTTTGAGGCGGTCTACTGAAATAAGGTCCGGCTTCCCGCCGACGTCGATAAGAAAAGCCTTGTCCCCCGTCTCCAATACTGGGAAGGGGCCGGTGTATGGTGCCTGCAGTGGGCCTCTGTGCACGTCCCGGTGCACGAAGACGAACTCCGAATGTCGTAAGTCTCGAGGCACGTAGGATGGCTGCGGGCCGTGTTGCGAAGTGGGCACTGGACGGAATTGCTGGGCCGCGTCCTGGTGCAGGGAAAGCTGTCTGGTGGCCGACCACGGCTCCGTTGTCAGGGGGAGGAAGTCGCCTGGCACTCTGAGCGGTTGGCCGTAGACCATCTCGGCCGCGGAGGCGCGGAGGTCCACTTTGGGCGCGGTACGCAATCCCAGGAGAACCCAGGGTAGTTTGTCGATCCAGCTGGTGTTGGCCAGGCTGGCGCGGAGGGAGGCTTTCAAAGAACGATGAAAACGCTCGCAGAGCCCGTTGGCCTGCGAGTGGTAGGCTGTTGTCCTGTGCAACTTGGTGCCGAGTCCGGCGATGATGGCATTCCACAACTGGGAGGTGAACTGGGGTCCTCTGTCCGAGGATATGTCGGTCGGCACGCCGAACCGGGCCACCCATGTCGAGATGAATGCTCGTGCGACGTCGGTCGTGGTGGTGGAGGTGAGGGGAACCACCTCGGGCCATCTGGTGGTGCGGTCGACGATCGTGAGCAGGTGTGTAAAACCGTGCGACGGCGGCAAGGGGCCTACCAGATCGACGTGGACGTGGTCGAAACGCCTCTCGGGCACCGGGAAACACTCCAATGGCGCCTTGGTGTGCTGCTGGACCTTAGCGCGCTGACACGGCACACATGTGTTGGTCCAGTCTCTCACATCCTTGTGGAGTCCAGGCCAGACGAACTTGGCGGACATAAGTTTCTGAGACGCATGCATCCCTGGATGTGAGAGGCCGTGAATGACGTCGAAAACTCGCTTGCGCCAGGCGGATGGAACGACCGGCCTAGGCGAGGGGACTGAGACGTCGCACAGGAGGGTTGTGCCGACTGCGTGGAAGTGGATGTCGGCCAGGGTGAGGCTGGTAGTTGACGTCCTGAGGGCCTGGATCTCCGCGTCGGCAGCCTGGTCTCTCGCCATGCTGGCGTAGTCGACGCCCAGGTGCACTGCGTGGAGCGAGGGCCTTGAGAGGCAGTCGGCCACCAAATTGTCCTTGCCGGCGACGTGGCGGATGTCCGTGGTGAACTCCGAGATGAAATTGAGTTGGCGCTGTTGGCGCGCGGACCAGGGTTCGGTTACTTTGGCCATGGCGAAAGTGAGCGGCTTGTGGTCCACGAATGCGGTGAACGGCCAGCCTTCCAGAAGGAAACGGAAGTGCCAGATTGCCAGGAACAGGGCCAGGAGCTCTCTGTCGAACATGCTGTGGGCCTGCTCGTTCTTGCGCAGCTGTTGGCTGAAAAATGCCAGCGGCTGCCACGCGCCTTCGACCCACTGTTGCTGGACGGCGCCGACGGCGTAATCCGAGGCGTCCATGGTGATGGCGGTCTTGGCGCCCGGGATGGGGTGGGCCAGTAATGTGGCGTTGGCCAAGGCGCTTTTGGTCTGGTGAAAGGCTGTCGCCATCTCGCTGGACCAGGTGAGCTGCTCTTTGCCCGTTTTGCCCCTGGTGGCTTGGTAGAGGGGGCGCATGAGTGCGGCGGCCTTGGGCACGAACCGATGATAGAAATTGACCATCCCCAAAAATTCCTGCAGCGCCTTAACCGAGGTGGGCTGGGGAAAGTCCGCCACCGCCTGCACCTTGGAAGGTAGGGGAATGGCTCCCCTTGGCGAGATTCTGTGGCCAAGAAAGTCAATTTGGGCTGCTCCGAACTGGCATTTGGCCGGGTTGACGATTAGCCCGTGTTGGCTGAGGCGCTGGAAAAGGGAGCGCAAATGCGCGATGTGCTCGGCCTTGCTGTTGCTGGCCACGAGGATATCGTCCAGATAGATGAACAGGAAGCTCAGGTCCCGTAGGACGGAGTCCATGAGCCGTTGGAAGGCCTGTGCGGCGTTCTTAAGCCCGAAGGGCATGCGCAGGAACTCAAACATTCCGAAGGGGTGATGACCGCCGTCTTCTGGACGTCTGCGTGGTGGACGGGGACCTGATGGTAGCCGCGAATGAGGTCGACCTTGGAAAAGACGGACTTTCCTACTAGGTGTGCCGAGAAGTCTTGGATGTGCGGAATGGGGTATCTATCGGGCGTGGTGGCATCGTTGAGCCGTCTGTAGTCGCTGCAGGGGCGCCAGCCACCGCCCGGCTTGGGCACAATGTGGAGGGGGGACGACCAAGGGCTGTTCGAGCGGCGGATGATGCCCAGTTTTCAAATCATGGCGAATTCTTCCTTGGCCACCGCCATCTTGGCTGAGTCCAGGCGTCTGGCTCGAGCGAACACTGGTGGTCCCATAGTGGCGATGTGATGCTCGACCCCATGCTTGGCTGCCGCGGCTGAGAAGGTCGGTTGTGTGAGCCTCGGGAAATCTGCGAGTAGGCGGGCGTAGTCGTCATGCGCCGGGGCGGAGCAGGACCCGACGAGGGCCGGGCTGTTGCTCTGCTGGCAGGCCAGTGAAGCGAAAGTTGCTGCGTCGATCAGGCGCCTGTCGCGGACGTCGACCAGGAGTCCATGGGCGCAAAGAAAATCGGCGCCCAGCAAAGGATGTGCCACTGAGGCCGTCACGAAATCCCACGTAAATCGCTGGCCGTTGAAACAAACCTCGGCCCGTCGCTTTCCGAAAGTAACGCCACAAGAGTACACTTCTTGTATTTAGTTATGTGACCAATAAAATTGAAATTGAAATTGAAATTGAAAAATTGCTGGGTTCATCGCCCGCTATCAGGCTCCTCCGCACCATCCCCGTCTCCCCGTTAACATCGGGGCCTATTTCTTTTCTCCTCAGTGGATGCCGCTTGTGGACTGCGAGTTATTTTTGCAGCAGATTGCGAGGTCGTCAGAAAGAGTTTAGCGTGGTGCTAGGGAACAGTGAGAGACAAAGGAGAATTAAGAAAGAAAGAAGTGTGAGACAATAAATGAGAGGACAATTCACAGTTGGTGGTGAACATGAGTAGTTATTGCACCTGTCACATTTTGTATCTGGCATTTGCGGCCCTGATGAATACAGTATTGTGTGTGCAGTTGGCTGAAGCCAGATGAAGCAGAGGATGAAGCACGACAGGTGGGATAATCTCTCAGTTTATAGTGTTAGCACTTTTAAAATGCAGAACTGTGTGAAAAGTGAGACTGAGGAAAACTCATATCCAACGTTTACTTTCATGTTATTTATCCAATTACTTTGGAGGGAGAGATCTATTAGAAGTCTACTGTAGATTGAAGCCCTGATTTTGGAATAACTGAAAAAGTAGGGCACTTAGCTGGCAGCAGGAAGACTGACCTTGTGAAATCTTATAAGACAAGCTCCTTCCCCAAATTTCAATATACTCTCTTCTAATGGCTCCTTAAGCCCCCAAAAATAGGAATGAGATGATTGCCAATTAATCTGCTTTGATATTATTGGTTGAGGGATGAATGCTGGTCAAGAGACTGGGAAAACTTACCTGTACTTCTTAGAAAAATTGACATAGTGTGGCAAAGCCACCAAAGAGCCTCTCACAGTAACTTGTACAATGGTCTTTAATCATTATTGTTACCTTTTAATGTTTGCCCTGTTTAAACGGCGCGGGATCGATAAAATCGCGATCTGATGTGATGACATCATCATGTGGGTCACGTGACGTTCCCAACGGCGGGAAATGTGATGACGTCATGACGTCAGGGTTGGAGGGCATTTCCAGTTAGTCCTCATGGAGTGAGCTAGTGTACAGACCTGCTTGGAGTTTCTCCTGCGTTTTTGTTTTGGAATACTTTCAGTGCATTAAACTAAGTTTGTTAACCACCAGTTTAGTTCACAGTGTTTTTGTTAGGAGTGCACAGACACATTGGTGACCCCGAATCCTCGCGATCGTTTTTCGCGGTGGACACGGAACGCAGGCCAGTGATGGATGCCAACGCTGTGGCCTTGAATCTCCCCCAATTCTGGGAACAACAGGCGGCCTCCTGGTTTGTGCAGGCCGAGGCGCAATTTGAACTCCGCAACATCGTGCAGGACCAGACCCGATATTTGTACGTGGTCTCCGCCCTCGATAGCTCGACGGCATCGAGGATCATCAGCCTTCTGGAGAACCCCCCGAATGCTGACAAGTATGTAGCCATCAAGACTCGGCTGCTGCAAGTATTTGGCCTTACCAAGGCGGAGCGTGCTCGCCGCTTACTGACACTACCAGGGTTAGGTGACTCCAAACCCTCGGAACTAATGAGCCACATGCTAACGCTACTGGGGTCCGAACCCCCATGTTTCCTGTTCCGCGAGCTGTTCCTTACGCAGCTGCCCGAACACGTCCAGGCAGCCCTCGCCAGATCGGACACCGGGGACTGCATCGTGCTCGCCGAAGAGGCGGATAAAATTTACGCGGTCCGGCAGCAATTCTGCGCCATCGTGCAACGCCCTGCCCCGAGCGGCCCGGCCCCGGCGCCTCCGACGGCCAGTTACTGTTACTATCACACTCGTTTTGGCCCGAAGGCCCGCTGCTGCCGGCCACCGTGTGGTTTCGTGCTCAGACCGTCGAACAGACTGCCGCGAGTCAAGAACACCGGGTCCGGTGCATCCCCCGTGGCCATGATGGCGATCGGCGACTCCGGGAATCTCATGTATTTAACCGACTCCATCTCGGGCCGTCGTTTTTTGTGTGACACGGGGGCACTGTGCAGCATACTTCCCGCCTCGGACCTCGACCTTCGGTCCGGTGGACGGGGTCCCCCCCTCCAAGCTGCCAACGGGGTACGATCCGCACTTGCGGGAAACGATGGGTGCAAGTCTGTTTCGGTGGCCAGCGCTTTACCTGGGATTTCGTCACCGCTCAAATTTCGCAGGCCCTTTTGGGCGCCGACTTTTTAGGTGCCAACGGCCTGTTGGTGGATGTGAAAAATCGGTGCCTCATTCACGCCGCCACGCTCGACGGTATTTCAGGTGCGCGCAGCATAGCTGCGCCGCATTCGGTCTCCTGCACGCGGCCACCTCCCGACGACTTCTCTCGCCTTCTCGGGGACTTCCCCGAGCTGACATAGCCCACCTTTTCAGCTTCAACCACCAAGCATCGGGTGGAGCATCATATTTCGACAACCGGCTCTCCCGTCTACGCCAGGGCGTGGCGTTTGGAGCCCAGCAAGCTCACGGCAGCGAAGGCGGAGTTCGCTGCGATGGAGAAGCTGGGGATTATTCGCCAGTCCAGTAGTCCCTGGTCTTCACCACTCCACATCGTCCCAAAGCCCGGCGGGGGATGGCGGCCCTGTGGCGACTATCGTCGCCTCAATGAGATAACGACGCCCGACCGTTACCCCATCCCCCACATACAAGATTTCTCTGCGCATTTGGTGGGGAAGTCAATATTCTCAAAGGTCGACCTCGTCCGTGGTTACCATCAGGTCCCAGTGCACCCCCAGGATGTCCAAAAGACGGCTGTCATCAACCCTTTTGGACTTTTTGAAATCCTCCGCATGCCCTTTGGGCTTAAAAATGTGGCGCAGGCATTCCAGTGCCTTATGGACTCAGTTCTGCGGGACTTTGATTTTTTGTTCGTCTACTTGGATGACATTCTGATTGCTAGCACCACAAATGATGAACACCTCAAGCATCTCCGTGTCCTTTTGCGACGGCTTCAGCAGCACAGCCTCATTGTGAACCCGGACAAATGCCATTTCGGCCTGGCGCAGCTCGATTTTCTTGGCCACCGCATAACTTCCGCAGGGGCAACGCCGCTTCGAGCTAAGGTGGAGGCGATCACGGCGTTCCCGAAGCCGCAATCCATGAAAGCCTTACAGGAGTTCCTGGGGATGGTTAATTTTTACCACCGGTTCGTCCCCAGGGCTGCACAGCTCATGCGGCCGCTCTACGAGGCCCTCAGGGGCAAGACGGGAAAGGAGCCCGTGGTTTGGTCACAAGAAATGGGTCGCGCCTTCAAGGATACGAAGACCGTGCTTGCGAACACGATGATGTTGGCACATCCCCTGCCAGGAGCTATCATCGCCCTCACGATGGACGCGTTGGATTACGCTGTGGGGGCCGTCCAGGAGCAATGGGTCGACGGTGCATGGCAGCCTCTGGCATTTTTTAGCCGCCAGCTGCAACGGCACGAACGTCGATACAGTACTTTCGACAGGGAGCTGTTAGCTTTGTTTTTGGCCATCCACCACTTCCAATTCCTCCTCGAAGGGCGCTGCTTCACTGCGTTTGTTGACCACAAACCATTGACGTTCGCGATGGCCAAGACAGCTGAACCATGGTCGGCTCAGCAACAACGGCAGCTGACTTACATCTCCGAGTTCACCACCGACGTCAGGCACGTGGCCGGCAAGGACAATGTCATCGCTGATTGCCTCTCCCGTGCCGCTGTCCAGGCCGTTCAATTAGGCATTGACTTTGCAAGAATGGCAGCCGACCAGGCTGCCGACCCAAAGACTCAGGCCTTTCGTTCTGTCCCCGCCAGCCTCCAGCCGAGAGATGTACCATTCCATGGGGCAGGTACCACTCTACTCTGCGATGTTTCATTGGGTGCACCCCGTCCGATTGTGCCGTCCACCTGGCGCCGAGGCGTTTTCGACGCCATACACGGGCTGTCGCATCTTGGAGTGCGGGCGTCGCAGAGGCTGCTAGTCTCCAAATTCGTATGGAGAGGAATACGCAAAGACGTCCGCGACTGGGCGAACACTTGTGTGGTTTGTCAACGGGCCAAGGTGCAACGGCACGTCAGGGCCCCTCTGGCCACCTTCGAGGTACCGGAGCAGCGTTTTGACCACATTCATGTTGACCTAGTGGGCCCACTTCCACCATCCCGTGGTTTTACGCACCTTCTGACAATGGTGGATCGCACCACGAGGTGGCCGGAGGCGGTTCCCCTGACGTCCACCACCTCTGCGGGTGTCACGCGAGCCTTCATTTCATCATGGGTAGCCTGGTTTGGTGTCCCTGCGGATATTTCATCGGATCGCGGGCCGCAATTTTCGTCGGAACTATGGAATGAGGTGGCCTCAGTATTGGGCACTAAACTGCACCGCACTACGGCTTATCACCCGCAAGCGAACGGCTTGTGTGAGCGGTTCCACCGTTCATTGAAGGCGTCGCTCAGGGCCAGCCTTCTGGATGCAGCATGGGTCGATAAACTGCCGTGGGTGATGCTAGGACTGCGCACGGCACTGAAGGAGGATCTACAGTCGTCGGCTGCGGAAATGGTTTACGGTCAGCCACTTCGAGTTCCGGGCGAGTTCCTGCTGTCCCCTACATGGCTGTGGTCTGCAGCCAGTCAGCGAGAGGCCCATCGGGTCGCGGCTCAGTGTTTCCACCCAGTTCCGACCTCGCAGCATGGTTTGCCTTCTTCCAACATCCCTGGGGAGCTGTCAAAGGCCAAGTTCGTCTTTGTGCGGCAAGACGGCCAGCGTACCCCGTTCGCACCTCTTTATGCAGGTCCATTCCAGGTTCTACAGACCGGGGACAAAGAGATGTGATCAGAAGTTGGGGGCAAGCCTGATCACATCTCTGTTGATTGCCTCAAACCTGTGCACCTGGACCTCGAACAGCCGGTCGAACTGGCGCAGCCTCCGCGCCGGGGCCGGCCGCCGCTGCGCCTAACCGTACCATACTACCTGCCAGCTCGCCACCTGCTCAGCGTTTTCCTCTCCGGGAATTTAGGAGTCGGTCAAACAGGCTTGTCCGACCTCCTCGGCGATTGACTTTCCTCATTAAAGACAATTCTGGGGGGGCGTATGTGGCAAAGCCACCAAGGAGACTCTCACAGTAACTTGTGTGGGAGAAATGGGTTTTGCTTCCTGGGACACTGGCATCGGTACTGGGACAGGAGAGAGCTGTTCCGTTGGGATGGACTTCACTTGGCCAGTGCTGGGACGAGAATCCTGGTGAATCGAATATCTAGGGCTGTAGAGAGGGCTTTAAACTAATTAGTGGGGGGGAGGTTTTAAGAGAGTGAAAAATAAAAATGACAGCGGAGAAGGCAATAGAGCAAGGTAGCAGTGGGGGAATTAAAAACCAGAGCATGTCAGGAAGGGACAGAATGTATAATGATGAAGGTAAAGTAGTAAAAGGGGTAAAAGCAGGAATAAATTGTCAGAAAACATATTTGAAAGTTCTTTATCTGAATGCACGCAGCACTCGTAACAAAATTGATGAGTTGACGGTGCAAATAACTACACATGGGTATGATCTGGTGGCCATTACGGAAACATGGCTGCAAGATAATCATTAATGGGAACTTAACATACAAGGGTATTTGACAATTAGGAAGGACAGACAGGAAGGAAAGGGAGGTGGGGTTGCGATGTTAATCAAGGATGGAATCACTGCAATAGTCAGAAATGATATTGGGTCAAAGGATCAGGATAGTGAAACAGTTTGGGTGGAGATAAGGAATAATAAGGGGAAAAAGTCACTAGTGGGTGTAGTCTATAGGCCTCCTAACAGTTGCAACTCTGTTGGTTGGAGTATAAATCAGGAAATAGTTGGGGCTTGTAATAAGGGAACAGCTATAATCATGGGGGATTTTAACTTTCATATTGACTGGACTAATCAAATTGGGCATGGCAGCATTGAGGAAGAGTTCATAGAGTGTATTAGGGATGGGTTCCTTGAGCAGTATGTAACTGAACCAACCAGGGGGCAGGCAATCTTAGATCTGGTCCTGTGTAATGAGACAGGATTAATAAAAAATGTACTAGTAAAGGATCCCCTTGGAATGAGTGACCATAATATGGTTGAATTCCAAATTCAGTTTGAGGGTGAGAGAGTTGGATCTCAAACCAGCGTACTAAGCTTAAATAAAGCAGACTATGAAGGTATGAGAGTAGAATTGACAACAGTGGACTGGGAAAACAGATTAAAGTGTAAGACAGTACAAGAGCAGTGGTCTACATTCAAGGAGATATTTCACATCTTTCAAGATAAATATATTCCACTGAGGAAAAAGGGGAGTAAAAGAAAAGACAGCCATCTGTGGCTTAGTAAAGTAATAAAGGATAGTATTCGACTGAAAACAAGGGCATATAAATTAGCCAAATCTAGTGGGAGGATAGAAGATTGGGAAGCATTTAAAAGCCAGCAAACAATAACTAAAAGATTAATTAAGAAAGGGAAGATAGATTATGAAAGTAAACTAGCAAAAAATATAAATACAGATAGCAAGAGTTTCTACAGCTATATAAAAAGAAAAAGGGTGGCTAAAGTGAACGTTGGTCCCTTAGAGGATGGGACTGGGAAACTAGTGGTGGGGAACATGGAGATGGCAAAGACACTGATCAAATATTTTGTATCAGTCTTTACAGTAGAGGACACTAAAAATATCCCAACACTGGACAAACAGGGGGCAATGGGGGGGGGGGGGAGCTAAACATGATTAAAATCATTAAGGAGATGGTACTCAGTAAAATAATGGGACTTAAGGTGGATAAATCCCCCGGACCTGAAGGCCTACATCCTAGGGTCTTGAGAGAAGTGGCAGTAGGGATTGTGGATGTATTGGTGATCATTTTCCAGAACTCCCTGGACTCAGGAAAGGTCCCGGCAGATTGGAAAACTGCTAATGTAACATACTTATTTAAAAAGGGAACTAGACAAAAAGCTGGAAGCTATAGACCAGTTAGCCTAACATCTGTGGTTGGCAAAATGTTGGAGTCCATTATTAAGGAAACAGTAACAGAGCATTTGGATAAACATAATTTAATAGGACAGAGTCAGCATGGTTTTACGAAGGGGAAGTCATGTTTGACAAATTTGCTCGAATTCTTTGAGGATGTAACATACAGGGTGGATAAAGGGGAACCAGTGGATATAGTGTATTTGGACTTCCAAAAGGCATTTGACAAGGTTCCACACAAAAGATTACTAATCAAGATAAAAAAATCACGGGATTGGGGGTTATTATACTGGCATGGGTAGAAGATTGGCTATCTAACAGAAAACAAAGAGTTGGGATAAATGGTTCGTTCTCGGGCTGGCAATCAGTAACTAGTGGTGTTCCGCAGGGGTCAGTGCTGGGACCCCAACTCTTTACAATCTATATTAACGATTTGGAGGAGGGGACCGAGTGCAACATATCCAAGTTTGCTGATGATACAAAGATGGGAGGGAAAGCAGTGAGTGAGGAGGACATAAAAAACCTGCAAAAGGACATAGACAGGCTAAGTGAGTGGGCAGAGATTTGGCAGATGCAATATAATGTTGGAAAGTGTGAGGTTATGCACTTTGGCAGAAAAAATCAAAGAGCAAGTTATTATCTAAATGGAGAGAAACTGCAAAGTGCTACAGTACAAAGGGATCTGGGGGTCCTGGTGCATGAAACACAAAAAGTTAGTATGCAGGTGCAGCAGGTGATCAGGAAGGCCAATAGAATCTTGGCTTTTATTGCAAGGAGGATGGAGTATAAAAACAGGGAAGTCTTGCTGCAGTTATACAGTGTATTGGTGAGGCCACACCTGGAATACTGCATGCAGTTTTGGTTTCCATATTTAAGAAAAGATATACTTGCTCTCGAGGCGGTTCAGAAGAGGTTCACTCAGTTGATTCCAGAGATAAGGGGGTTGACGTATGAGGAAAGGTTGAGTAGGTTGGGACTCTACTCATTGGAGTTCAGAAGAATGAGAGGCGATCTTATCGAAACATATAAGATTGTGAGGGGGCTTGATCGGGTGGATGCGGTGAGGATGTTTCCACTGATGGGTGAGATTAGAACTAGGGGGCATAATCTTAGAATAAGGGGCTGCCCTTTCAAAACTGAGATGAGGAGAAACTTCTTCACTCAGAGGGTAGTAAATCTATGGAATTTGCTACCCCAGAGAGCTGTGGAAGCTGCAACATTAAATAAATTTAAAATGGAAATAGACATTTTCCTAGCAGATAAGGGAATTAGGGGTTACGGGGAGAGGGCAGGGAAGTGGACGTGAGTCTAGATTCAGATCAGCCATGATCCTATTGAATGGCGGAGCAGGCCCGAGGGGCCGTATGGGCTACTCCTGCTCCTATTTCTTATGTTCTTATGTACAATTGTCTTTAATCATTATTGTTACCTTTTAATGTTTGCCCTGTTTAAACAGCGCGGAATCGATAAAATTGCGATCTGACGCGATGACGTCATCATGTGGGTCACGTGACGTTCCCAACGGCGGGAAACGTGATGATGTCATGACGTCAGGGTTGGAGGGCGTTTCCAGTTAGTCCTCGTGGTGTGAACTAGTGTACAGACCTGTTTGGAGTTTCTCCTGCGTTTTTGTTTTGGAATACTTTCAGTGCATTAAACTAAGTTTGTTAACTACCAGTTTAGTTCACAGTGTTTTTGTTAGGAGTGCACAGACTCCTACAATAGGATCATTTACGTCCACCAGAACAGAAGGGGACTCAGTTTAACCTGTCATCTGAAAGACTGCTCCTCTGACAGTGCAGCACTCCTCCAGTAGCCTGGAAAATGTGTTCAAATTCTGGAGTGGAGTTTGAACTCACAACCTTTGTATTCAGACGGAGTGATATTGATCTTTTGCGAAAGTGTGAGCACGCGATAGCGAATCAGCAGCCCGTATTATACCACGGCCAATCGTCTTTTCCATTGACTTCAATAGAATAGAAAATCAGGCGTTGTGTAAAGCGGGCTGTTGATTCGCTGTCGCTCATTTTGTGCTTTCACTGAAGACCAATTTCACTGAGCCAAGCTAACACTCGAGGCACAATTACATAAGATATACAGCACAGAAACAGGCCATTCGGCCCAACCAGTCCATGCCGGCATTTATGCGCCACTCGAGCCTCCTCCTGTCTTTCCTCATCTAACTCTATCAGCATAACCCTCTATTCCCTTCTCCCTCATATGCTTGTCTAACCTCCCCTTAAATGCATCAATACGATTTGCTTCAACCACTCCCTGTGGCAGCGAGTTCTACATTCTCACCACTCTTTGGGTAAAGAAGTTTCTTCTGAATTCCCTATTGGATTTCTTGGTGACTATCTTATATTGATGGCCTCTAGTTTTGCTCTTCCCCACAAGTGGAAACATTCTCTCTGTGTCTACTCTATCAAAACCTTTCATAATTCTAGCCAGTTGATAGACCAGCAAGAAGTTGAATGCCTTTATTGCTAAATTTTGTTTTAAAAATATTTTTAATCACTATTGAAGCCATTTGTTTCTGACCCAGGGAGCCAGGTCAGAAATTAGGGAACAGCTGCGAGAGTATTCTCACTCATCTGCAGCCCGACCCCATTCCCTGCAACAAATGGCAAAATAAGGCACATGGAACAGGCTGGCTGTGACTAACAGCTGTCACTGCAACTGACCTGGAGTCAGAGTGGAGAGAGGACAGACTAGCTGGTTAGGGGTTCATTTTATATACTAATATAACAATTGCAAGAGATGAAGAAACATTTACCTCTCATTTTTTTTAAATAGTCAATGTAATATCAAGCACACTCTTCCTTTATAGCAGAATTCATTTACACATATGGTATTCTGCTTGAGTGACAGAGATTCCAAACCTAATAACTAACGATGCACAAGACCACGTTATAGGATCTGCGCAACAAAACCCAGACAATCATGTAGGAGACAAGGAAAGGATGTTGGAATCCAAATCACAGATTGCAGACTGTTACAGGGCACCAGAACGGAACAATGAATAATTCAAGGTATAATACACTAATTATATCCTGTAGGACCAATAATTTGCTGACATGTGATAAAATGTTTCAGTGAGATACTTAAAATAAATGAGACACTTTTTTGGGTTTGTGCCAGTGACTCGGAAACAAATGCGTTATTTTGTACGATGATGCGACATATTGGAGGAATGCACACTTCCGGTAGAAGTTGGCTATCTGATATCAAAATGAATGCTTTCACCATGTGTTAGGCTACAGTAAACCAGCAGGACTGCAGACAGTGTTTTCTTTTTCCAGTCCCGTCGCCTCTGCTATATAGACGACTTTTATAGATTATTCTCCACAAAGCCAAAAAAATGAGGTCCAGCAAGGAATTTAGCAGTTGAGGCATGTTCAATTTTGTCTTACAAAGATATGTGGTTTTTGACATTAATATGTCTCTGAACAAAAAAAAAATCACAACTGCAAAAAGTTCTGGAAACAGTGATCTCGATGCATTGCATTTCCAATAAGCAAAGTGATTTGGACTCGATACTGATGCAAAATCACCTCAATGATTGTTTTAAATTATAGATCTGAATCTTTCTGCAAAGTCTCAAAAGCAGTTGGCCCTACACATTTTCAAAAACTGCATCGTTCCAGTGAGGTTTTATGTGACATTTACTTGAATGACAAATTGCTGTAATTTAACCCAGCTTGGCTTCTCTCTGTGACTCTCAGCCTTCACCAGATGTGCAAACATTTTTTATGAATCTTGGCAGCCTCTTAGGTAACACTCCTACTGAAACCTCAACATGAGGTGACAAGAATATTCGGAGTCAGCTTTTAGTAGCGATATTCAGTGCTCATTAGGAACATAATAACACTCCTGCAAATAGCAATTGTGTTTAGCTTCTGTTTTTAAGATGTGGCCTCAAAAACCGGTGAGTAAGTTTGCATCAAAGAAGCACTAAAGTATGCCATTATCTCATCAACTACATGTAATTTTCTTCATGACATCAATACAGCTTCTATATTAAACCACAAAAGATACCAAGAGGCTTTCTGTTTAGAAGAAGTGAACCGAACCAGATGAGGTTCAGTCCACTGTAGAGCCAAACTGGACAAAACCCAAGAGCAAACTTTAACTTTTATCAGTGTGGCTCTCTTACAAAAGCTGTGAATTCTACTGCATCTAAATACTAAAAGCCCCAGCCCAGCCCCTGCTGCTAACACAGGCACATCAGCATCTAAGGAGTTATATTCAGCAATAAGGCATTCTTGTCAGTTTTGTAAGTGTAACATTTGCTGCCCAGCCAGTAGCGATGCATATTCCAATACACAACATCTTAACATACTGGTAATACCTGATCACTGCACAACTGTAATAATCAGAGCGAATAACCTGCACAAGCAAGAAATGTAGCACTTTATCCCTGTAAATCATCACTGAGCAATTGCTACAGCTCATCAAGGGCAACTGTGCTACAAAGAAGGAAGGGAGGCAGATTTATTGAGGTTAAAATGGGGTTAAGTGATTAGGTGGCCATGTCCAGGAGACTGAGAATACTCGTAAGTGGCATCAACACCCCTTCCCCCTATCACCTGGTTTAAATCACAGTCCTATGGAGAGGCCTAGGAGGAGACTGAATCACAGGCCAGAATTTTCACACATGTGGCTTTGAGGGATGGGTCAGCGGTTAATAGCGTGGAAATTGACAGTGCGTCGGGAACCCACTGTCATCCCGCTGACTTCAACCTTTCACTGGGGCGCGTTTCGAGGCGCTCCACGGACCAGCTTGGAGAGGCAGGCGACCTCATTGAGGTGCTTACTACTCATTTACAGACACTTAACTGCCTCTTTAACATTAGGTTTGACCTTAAACTGGTTGTGCATGGGATTCATGCACCTCGGGAACCTCGCCTGTGAAGGGGAGGCAGGAGTTCAGTGGCCATTGTGCAAGTCCATTAAGTGACAGCTGAAAAAACACAGAAATACTCAGACCTTACACCTGCTTCTTTGTCTAAGGGAAAGGCTCTTGCTGACTCCATTTAGTGCAGAGGTTTAGCTGTCAGCAGTTTGCAGGTTATTTTTGCAACCTCGGAAACCACTCTCACCACATTGCTAGTCACTCTCAGTACATTGGACGATTAAACCTCTGATCTCCACTTTACCTGGCATCTGTTACATCAGCATGCCCTCTCACCATGGACCTCAGAATCGGACCAAGATGAGCCCCAACACCAACAACATCAGCCACACCAGCAGCAGCAACAACACCAGCAGCCTTCTCCTCAATGACCTGATGCTCCACAGTGGAGAGGGGATCAGCACAGGGGTGCACCGCGCCAGAGGTGATACCCCCAGCACAGGGTATACAGGCAGAGGATGAGCCACCTGGACATGACTGAACAGCAGTGCTTCAGGAGGCTCAGGCTATTAAACCAGGTTGGAACAAGACCTGCTGCCCAGTGGACCTGGTGGACACGCCTTACCAGTGGATGTCAAAGTCATAGAGTCATAGAGTAATACAGCACGGATAGAGGCCCTTCGGCCCATCGTGTCCGCGCCGGCCATCAAGCCCTGTCTAATCTAATCCCATATTCCAGCATTTGGCCCGTAGCCTTGTATGCTATGGCATTTCAAGTGCACATCCAAATGCTTCTTAAATGTTGTGAGGGTTTCTGCCTCCACAACCCTTTCAGGCAGTGAGTTCCAGACTCCAACCACCCTCTGGGTGAAAAAGTTCTTTCTCAAATCCCCTCTAAACCTCCCGCCCTTTACCTTGAATCTATGCCCCCTAGTTATTGACCCCTCTACTAAGGGAAAAAGCTCCTCAGCATCCATCCTATCTATGCCCCTCATAATTTTGTACACCTCAATCATGTCCCCCCTCAGCCTCCTCAGCTCCAAGGAAAACAAACCCAACCTGCCCAGTCTCTCTTCATAGCTGAAGCGCTCCAGCCCTGGTAACATCCTGGTGAACCTCCTCTGCACCCTCTCTAACGCGATCACATCCTTCCTGTAGTGTGGCGACCAGAACTGCACACAATATTCCAGCTGTGGCCTAACCAGTGTTTTATACAGCTCCATCATAACCTCCTTGCTCTTATATTCAATGCCTCGGCTAATGAAGGCAAGTATCCCATATGCCTTTTTTACCACCTTATCCACCTGTTCCGCCGCCTTCAGGGATCTGTGTACTTGCACACCCAGATCCCTCTGACCCTCCGTCTTGCCTAGGGTCCTTCCATTCATTGTGTATTCCTTTGCCTTGTTAGTCCCCCCAAAGTGCATCACCTCGCACTTTTCCGGGTTAAATTCCATTTGCCACTGTTCCGCCCATCTGACCAACCCATCTATATCGTCCTGCAGACTGAGGCTACCCTCCTCGCTATTTACCACCCTACCAATTTTTGTATCATCCGCGAACTTACTGATCATACCCTTTACATTCATATCCAAGTCATTAATGTAGACCACAAACAGCAAGGGACCCAGCACCGATCCCTGTGGTACCCCACTGGCCACAGGCTTCCAGTCACAAAAACAACCTTCGACCATCACCCTCTGCCTTCTGCCACTAAGCCAGTTTTGTATCCAATGTGCCAAGGCACCCTGGATTCCACCTCAACTTCTTCACCTCAGGCTCCTTCCAGGGATTTGCAGCAGACATTTGTAGAATCTCGCAGTCGGCCGCCCGCAGATGCATCACCCAGGTCAGATTTCACAAGTCAGCCAATTATGTAAACTTTGCCACTGATGAAGCCAGTGTTACTGAGCGGGCACTTGGCTTTGCAGCTCTGGCTGGCTTCCCACAGGTGCAGGGAATTATCGACTGCACACATGTGGCCATCGAGGCATCCCAACATCACCCAGGAGTGTTTGTGAACTGTAAGAGCTTCCGCTCCCTCAATGTTGAGCTCGTCTGCAACCATAAAAAGATCATCATGCATGTGTGTGCCAGATTCCCTGGCAGCTGTCATGACTCTTTTGTGCTGCGCCAATCCACCCTCTCTCAGCTCTTCACACTTCCTAACAGCCTTACCGGCTGGATGTTTGGAAGCAAGGGCTATCCATGGAAGACGTGGCTGATGACACCATTGAGGAGGCCAAGCAATGAGGCCAAGGAGTATTACAATGATAGCCACATGTCCAGCAGATGTGTCATAGACCAAGCAACCGGCATGCTGAAGATGCGCTTCAGATGCCTTGACAGATCTGGAGGAGCCCTTTAGTACGTACCAGTCAGGGTTTCCAGAATTATCGTTGTATGCTGTGCACTGCACAACAGAGTGCAGAAGCGAGGATTGGAGCTGCAGGAGGAGCAAGGTGCAGAATGTACAGCCTCTTCAGAGGAGCAGGAGGAGGAGGACAGGTGGAACACGAGTAGGAGGAGCAGGAGGAGGAAGCTGAGGTGGAGATGGCACCAGCAGCGGTGCACATTGCTGCCTGGGAGGACCAGGATGGCCTCATAATGGCCAGGTTTACTTAACTTGCCCCAGTGCACCCATATGGCTGCCAGATGCTGTACCAACTCCTCCCCCTGCCAACACTACCACAAACCAGTCCTACAATAACCAATCCATTCCTCTCACCCAAACCCCCATTGCTGGAGGTTAAGTTATGTCTCACCATTCACTCCAAGTGATAAAGCCACTTCCCAGGTAGCAGGCAAAAATGGATAAGACTGGAAAGCTGTGCAAAGAAATAAATTTTATGCACGTCATATATAGAACTGGAACTTAACACTAACATTTTGGCAAACACCCATGTGCATACCCTTGTGCTTCTATGATTGTGTCTTTTATCTTTTCTGAGTGCTTCTATGAGGTACGACCCCTGTGGCTTCAGCAGAAGTAGAGGCAGGCTGCTCACTTCCCTGCTGTGACTGCTTTGACACATTTGGCGGACGTCCTCTGGGTTTTGGAGCCTGTGATGGCCTCGCCAAACACTGCTCCTCCTGCAACTGTGCAAGGGCAGACTTGGCCATCATGATCCAAGGCAGCATGTGCGACTTTGACTGAGGGGGAGGCAACAAGGGAGAAGTGGGAGCACTTTGAGCAGAATCCCCACTCCCATGTCCCCTGCCACTGTCATCCTTCTCATGGGCCACCCGCACTTCACTGCCAACAAGGAGCTAGACAGCACCTTGCTGCACATCAGTGGGGTGATGAATGCCCAGGTCTATGTTGGTATCCCTCCTCAAGATGAGGTCTATGAGCATCTGCAATCTGTTGTCCACAGCAAGCATGTGCTCGTCCGACTGGTGCATTAGCTGCTCCATGCGGGTGGCCATCCTTTCCATGGAGGAGCACATGGTATCCATTGCCTGCAAGATGGTGGTGCTCATGTTGGACTCCTTCATTCTCTGTACAGTTGCACACATCATGGCTGCAAAAGCTGCCAGAGCCTCCTGCAATTGTTGCTGCTCCTCCAAGATCACCCTCTTTCTTGATGGCCCCCGAGGTTCAGCATCTGCATGCAGCTCAGCAGAGCTTGGAGCATCCTGCACCTTCTGCGAGGAGTCTCCTCTGCTGTCCCTGTGAACACCATCTGCTCTTGCTCACTTGTGATCTGTGAGACACCGGGTGACAACACTACTCTATGTCTCGCTGGACCCACCAAGGTGCGCATATCTGCGCTGGTGCTGGGTGCGCTTGGATCTGCTGATGGTGCACCCTCAGAGAGTGGAGCTTCCTCTGAGGAGTCGTCTTCATCCTCTGACTGGACAGTGGGGGGCACTTGATGGACCTGTTTGAGGTTGCTGGGAGGTTGCCCTCTGCCCATCTCCCACCGCCAACTGCTCTGTAACTCCAGTGATTTGCAGCACCTCCTCCTCTGCTGGAGTCAAGTTGGTAAATATTGGAGGGCCACCTCCAGTTCGTTGCCTCTCCTGGATGTTCTGGACTCTCTTCTCCTGCAAGGAGGGAAAGAAGAAAACTTTGAGTGAGAGTGATGAAATGAGTGTAAGGAATGGATGGGCTACATCTGTAGAGGGTTTAGTTTAAGTTTAAGTTTAGGTTAGTTTAGATTAAGTAAGGAAGGAAAAGACCGCCAAAAAGACCACCAAAGACAAGAGAAAAAAAAACCCGAGGAAAACAGCAGAAAGAAACAAAGACAAAAAGAAACAAAGCAAAGGGACAGAAGAAGGAAAGGAATAAACCCGGGGAAAAACCGGGAGAACGAGGCACCAAGGAGGAGCCCGAGCGGCGGCCGGGACACAGCCGGAGCGGCGGCCGGGACACAAAGCCCGAGCGGCGGCCGGGACACAGCCTGAGCGGCGGCCGCAACACAAAGCCCGAGCGGCGGCCGGGACACAGCCGGAGCGGCGGCCACAACACAAAGCCCGAGCGGCAGCCGGGACACAGCTGGAGCGGTGGCTGCAACACTAAGTCAGAAGCCCGGGAAAGGCCTGAGGAGCCAGGCCGAGACAGAGGCCTGGAGACCTCTGAGGGAGAGGGGAGCAGCCCGAAGGCACCGTGAGGCAGCGGCTCCCAGACGCAGACAGTGAGTACGGGTCCTGGGGAGGGAGCCTGAAGCCAGGGGAAGGCCCGAGGAGCCGGGCCAAGACAGAGGCCCAGAGACCTCTGAGGAGGAGGGGAGCAGCCGGAGACACCGAGAAACAGCAACTCCCAGACGCAGACCAGGACAGTGAGTACAGGGCCTGGGGAGGGCCTGGAGAGCGAGCGAGTCCGGGGCCTGGGAAAGTTCACGAGCCGGGAGAGGGAAACACCAAACCCGGGGCCCCAGAAAAGCTTATTCTAAGGTCAACAATAATTTCTACCTCAGAAATACTAAAAATGAGCAAATCAGAGGAGCCACAGCAGCTCCCGAGGCACACTGAGAGCAACCTCTTCCAGACTCCCCCTAACACCAAAAAAAAAGCTAAAAAATCGATCAAGCAGAAGCAGCTGAGAGAAAAACCAGAAACTCTTTTTGCTGACTGGTACAGCACTGGGAAAAAGTGTAATCTCATTTTTTACTCAGACCAGTCAGCGGCTTGGATCACAGCAATAAAATCACACTATACCAGGGTTAAGCAGGAAAGAACGCAAATGGGTCCAAACTGAAAATTAAGATACCAGGGGACCCGGACAGTGCAACCACGACTGTCAACATGTACGAGAACGGAACAATAATGGTGCAAGGCAACCTCGACGACTTTGAAACGGCCTTCGAGACACTGAAAGAAACAACTGAGAGGGGAAGGAACAGCCCCAGAGTGGCTAACAGGGGAAAAGTGACTCGCACTCCCCCCACCATTGACAACTCAGCAGGAGTAAATCAGCCTGGTCAGGAGGTGAACGAGCCACACAGTTCTAACCAGACACTCACCCCGGGACCCCACAGCCACATGGTACAGCTGACTAACCCCAGTGTAATTACCAGGGAGGAAGTCACACATACTCCCCCTACCACTTCCAGCTCACCAAGAGAAGAGCAGCCTAGCCAGGAAGTGAGTGAGCCCTCCAGCGCCGACCGGACACACACCCCGGGATCACACAGCCAGATACAACTAAAGGATAAATTTAACCAGTTGGAGACAGAGCTGGTTAAACTTAGAGAGGAGGTCCTTAAACTGAAACATGAACAAAAGCAAGAGAGGGAGAGATACAGGAGAGAGCTGAATCTACTTGAGAATCAGGTGAATCTACTTGGGAATCAGGTGAAAGAGCTACAGGAAAACAAAGAGAGCCATAGAGGAGATATAGCACCATTAGACCAGCAGCCAGAGGCTAGAGATAAGACAATACAGAGCCCGACTGAACAGCTGCACTCCCACACTGAACAACAGCAGCAGACACACAATACAAGGGGTGCCACACAGACCGACCAGCATACTGAAGCTCAGTCTTCCCCCACCACTGTGGGACCACAAGCGAGCCGCTCACAAGAGGAGCGCACACACCAGACACGACCACCCCAGCCCAACACACACCCTATGAGTTCAGGCGAAAGCCACCAGACAGTAAACACTAACAAGGCTGACATCGTAATACTCATAGACTCAAATAGGAAATTTCTATGGGAGAAAAAGCTCTTCCCTAGACATATAGTAAAAAACATCCGGTGCCCAACAACAGACAGAGCCCTGGAATGGCTGACCAAAACCCGATTAGGCTCCCCCCAACACATAATAATACACACTGGCACAAATGACCTAAAGGCCCAGCAGAAAGGGGTAGCAACATCGCTCAGAGCAGTGATTGAGAAGGCAAGCAATACATTCCCAAACACTAGAATCACTGTTTCCACAATATTGCCGAGAACAGACTTTAACAACAAAACAATTCGTGAGATAAATGCCAGCATAACAAGAGACTGTGAATTAAAACACAATGTGCACCTGGCCCAACACCCCACCCTCGATGTAGAATGTCTTCACGACCACGTCCACATCCATAAGAAACGAATATCGATCTTTGCTGAAGCCCTGAAGGACGTCGCTTTTAACCGGGTCCATACCCAGACTCCAGGAGGACCCCCCCCCGACCACCAGAGATCAGCGGGGTACATACCAGGACTACTACAGAGACCACCACCACACCAACCGGGACCAGAGAGGATCCCCATGCACAACAACAATATCAGACCTGCACCACTCCTGTCCTACAGGGGAACAGGACCACCCCCAGCCAGACAGAGGGAGAGATGCACAGGGCGTATGCAATACCTCAGGCAGAGACAATCCATTAAGAGACACTAAGCAGACGTGCAGCAGCATCTACTTCCGCCTTATGGATGAGAAAAAAAAAATCAAGGACTAATTACTAGAATGAATTGTAACCAAGTAGTATTAGCATTTATAGACAATTGAGATGATCTTTTTTCCCCCCACTTAGACACGACAAACACATATCATTCTTTAACCTATCATAGTAAAAGATCAAACTTAACATGAAATCCTTATATATTTCAACCTGGAATATCCAAGGTCTACGCTCTTCGGTGCTCGACGTGAAGAGTAGGACCCCAGAGTTCATAGATGAAACTAAAGATCTGGATATCATCATTTTACAGGAAACTTGGTATAGAGGAGAAGGACACACTGGCCGTCCCCAAGGGTACACAGAGCTGGTGGTCCCCTCCAATAAATTGCCAGGAGTAACCCAAGGCAGAGACTCCGGAGGCATACTGATTTGGTTTAAAACAGAGCTTAAGAATTGCATCAAATTTATAAAAAAGGGTGAAAACTACATGTGGCTCAAAATTGAGAGGGGGATTATCTCTAACACTCAAGATGTTTTCATTTGCGCACTCTATATCCCCCCAATGGAATCCCCGTACTTTAAAGAGGACACCTTCTCCAACATTGAGAGGGAGATTATCCAATTCCAGGCCCAGGGGAACGTGTTGATCTGTGGTGACCTCAATTCAAGAACTGGCGAAGAACCAGACTTCACCAATAATCAGGGAAACAATTACATATTCGGGAATAACCACTTCGATATCCCTTCCCATCCATACAGGCATAACTGCGACAATCAGACAAATACCAACGGAAAACAGCTCCTGCAGCTCTGTCGAAGCCTGGGTCTGTACATTGTCAATGGTAGGTTCATGGGAGACCTCCTAGGAAGATTGACCTATTGCTCACCTCTTGGTTGTAGCACCGTAGACTATATGATTACGGATTTAGACCCATCCTCTTTCAGAGCATTCACAGTCAAACCACAAACAACACTGTCAGACCAGTCAAATTACTATGTATCTTAAAAAGACAGAAACAACCAACACAGAAACACAACCCAGTAAGCTGTACAACACCAAAAAATCGTACAGATGGGCCAAAAACAGCACGGAAAAATACCAGAAAGCAATTAGCAATGAATCAACTCAAGCTCTATTGGACACCTTTCTGGATAACATATACACTCACAATAAAGAAGGCGTAAACCGGGCAGTGAATAACCTAAACAATATTTTTGATAATTTGGCAACAAGGTCAAACTTGAAAGCTCGCAAGAACAAACCCAAAACAAAAAACTATGAAAAATGGTTTGACCCGGATTGCCATAACATGAGGAAAAAACGTAGAAAAATATCAAACCAAAAACACAGACAGCCAGAAAATGAGGAATTACGCCTTACTTATTGTCAGACACTAACACAATACAGAAACACACTCAGAACCAAAAAAGAGCAGTATATTAAGAATACACTCAGCTCCATTGAGGAATCCATTGATTCCAATTGTTTCTGGGACAACTGGAATACATTACACAAAAAACAACATGACGAATTGGACATTCAAAATGGAGACACATGGGAAAACCACTTTGAAAAATTATACCAGAAAAACACACTAAGGCCAGAGCAACACCAAATATGCAAAAAACTGGAAAAGCTCGAAATGGCCATAAAAGATAACCAAAACCCGCTAGACTCCATAATAACAGAAAAAGAACTAGTTGAAAAACTCAAGAACCTGCGACCAGGAAAAGCTTGAGGTGCAGACGGCATACTAAGCGAGATGATTAAACACACAGACGATAAAATGAAACTGGCTATCCTAAAACTCTTCAACTTGGTTCTGAGTGTCGGTTACTTCCCTGATATCTGGAACAAAGGACTCATAATGCCCATATACAAAAGTGGGGACAAAGTCGACCCAAATAACTATCGAGGCATCTGTGTAAACAGTAACCTGGGGAAGGTATTCTGTAGTATCATAAACAAAAGACTTGATTCCTGCCAAACTATAGAACATCAGATCATATCTTCATCCTACAGACCCTAATTGACAAACGCGTTCATCAAAACAGAAGCAAAATCTACGCATGCTTTATAGATTTCCAGAAGGCTTTCGATTCCATCTGGCACGTCGGTTTATTCCTGAAACTTATCGAAAGCGGGGTAGGGGGAAAAACATATGATGTAATTAAATCAATGTATACAAACAACAAATGTGCAGTTAAAATTGGAGACAAACAAACAAAATACTTCCCAAAAGGGCGGGGGGTGATGCAGGGCTCGCCCATCTCACCGACACTCTTTAATATTTACATAAATGAACTGGCAAAACTACTTGAACAATCTACAGCACCCGGCCTCACCCTATATGAATCCAAGGTTAAATTCCTCCTCTATGCAGATGACCTGGTTCTGCTGTCACCAACTAAGGAGGGTCTACAGCAGAACCTGGATCTGCTGGAGTCGTTCTGCCAGACCTGGGCCCTGACAATAAATCCCCAAAAAACCAAAGTCCTTGTGTTCCAGCAAAGATCCAGACATCAGGGACCCAAAATAAATTTCACACTTGGAACAACCAAAATTGAACAAACCACTAACTACACATACTTGGGCTTAAAAATCAGTTCTACGGGAAATTTTCATCTGGCTGTGAATGAACTGAAAGAGAAAGCAAGAAGGGCTTTCTATGCCATTAAAAAATCAATCCAAATAGAAATACCAATTAGCATTTGGCTCAAAATGTTTAAATCAGTAATTGAACCAATTGCACTCTATGGCAGTGAGGTGTGGGGACCGCTAACACAACAAGAATTTGCAAAATGGGACAAACACCCAATTGAGATCCTACATGCAGAATTCTGTAAAAGTATCCTCCGGACTCAAAGGAAAACCGTAAACAATGCATGCAGGGCAGAACTAGGCCAATATCCATTAATAATCACTATCCAAAAAAGAGCAACCAAATTTTGGAAACACCTAGAAATGAGCAACCCCCAATGCTATCATTACAAAGCCCTGAAATGCCAAGAAATAAAGAAGAATACCCTCAGTCAACTAGTCATGGGACTCAGTGAAGTAACTACTAACACTATTAACAATAACCAGCCCCAGGACAGTGACAGTGTAACACAAAGAATTCGACCCAACACAATCATCGCTAAGCAAAAGGAAAAATATCTGTCATATTGGACAGAAACAACAAAAACCCAAAGCAAACTCAATTGCTACTTGGCCCTAAACAAACAATACAACATGGCTGATTACCTGACCAGGGTAAAGGATAGCAAACTGAGAAAAACCTTGACAATGTACAGACTTAGTGAACATAGCCTGGCGATCGAAAAAGGTAGACACAGGCAGACCCGGCTACCAAGAGAGGACAGGATATGCTCTCACTGCAGTCAGGGAGTGGTGGAGACAGAGATGCACTTCCTCACAGCTTGTAGAAAATATCAGGGCATAAGGGAGAATTTCTACCCAAAATTCACAAAAATATGCCCGGAATTCAGAAATTTGAATGACGACCAAAAACTCCCATACCTACTAGGGGAAGAGAGAAATTGTGTAACCTTAGCGGCACACTATGTTACAGCTTGCCATAAACAGAGGGACAACCACTAAATATAAGAAAAGAGTATATACAAATTATATGAATGTATATTTATACACTCAGGGATATATCTGTTTATACACTGTATGGATAGATCTGTATTTTTGTGTACAACCATGAATGTTTTTCGATGCTTTGGCAACATAAGATGTACCTTGTCATGCCAATAAAGCGATTTGAATTGAATTGAATTGAATTGACTATGAGGGAGCGGTGTGACATTGCCAAATGGCCTTCTTCTGTGGCGTTACTTGCTATGCATTAGGGGATGAGGGTGAGTGTCAGTGGTGGTTAGTCAGAGGGGATGTGAGTAGGTGCATAGTGAGTGAGGGATGGGTGGACCTTGCAAGGTATGTTAGTGTGAGGATTGATGTGCAGGAATAGGCTTGGGAAGGCAGAGAGATGGGGTTGGGGTGACAGACACATCAGGATGTAGTTGAACGTGGCATTGCACTCACCTTTCCTGACTTCATTAGATCACTAAATCTTTTGCGGCACTGGATCCAGGACCACCTGACTACATTCCTGTTGCTGACCTCCTCTGCTATCTCCAGCCATGCCCTATTGGTCTCACTGGAAGGTTTCTTTTGCCCATCCCCAGGGAACAGGATGTCCCCGCATGCTCGAACTCCCTGGAGCAGGACTTTCAGGGAGGAGTCAGAGAATCTGGGCTGTGCCTTCTGCCACTGGTACTGCATGCTTCCCTCAAGCCTCAGATGAAAAATCATTAGTTTTTGAACATCCACACCTCTGGCAAAGAGCTCTGATCCTTGTCCAACCTCCTTCAAGTGTGATGTGTGGAAGGCCCCTTTAAATATCTGAGCTCAAGGCGAGTCATCAATGACATCATCAGACCCGCTCCATTTAATTGACCGGGTAACCCGTAGGCCTAACTCATTGATCCAATTCAGTTAAAGGCAAGGTGGACAGCGTGCTGCCGAGTGCTGCGTGAGGCCGACCCGTTACGCAGCCTACCCCACCCCCCCCCAACCCCCCGCGCCCCCCACTCACCTCACAGGTAAAAGTTCCGGCCATAGTTTCACAGTTGAAAGAAATCCCCATAAGGGAAATAGATTTGGGGAGGTGGCGGACAGGTCCAATAAAGATTCAGTGATGTAAGGAAAACTACCAAGGAGAAGACTGTGTTCAGTTGGCCAGCCAAGAAAGTAAGCAGTGGGGAGACTCAATAATCTAAAAGAAATTACTGAGGCAGAAAGGTGAGTGATTTTGTTGTAGGTCTAATTGGGACTCCATGGGGTAGAAATTCCAATATGGCTTCTGATCAGGCATTAGTTGGACAGTGTACCAGCCTTATTTGCCTCATAATGTGGGCGAGCACCCTGCTCGCATTAGACCTGGCATTGGAAGGTCACCAGGGCGTCTACTTTTCGGGGGTGATGGTGGGTAAATTAAAAGGGATGTGGTCACTTAAAGGTAAGTGGCCGCATAGAGAGACCAAAATGTTGGCAACATTTACAGAGGCTGCTAACAGGTTTACTGTGTATTTCAACATTTCCAAAGACTGTTTGGTTTGGTACGATAAATGTGGAGGCAGGAGGCCGAGGCACCCCCTCACAGCCCTGGGTGCCCATCCTGTATGGACGGTAGATGACTCTACAATGCCATAAACCCTGGGAAGCCGGCAAGGGTGTTTTATATAATTAACTGAAACATGGGACGCACTTCTGGTGCTCATACAAAAGCCTAACAGAAACATTCAAAAGAGCATGAAGTGGACAGAAATGTGGCGTAAGACATAAACCAATTTTTCCAATTGGTTACACCTCATAATCGGGCACAACCGATTGGAAAATGTACTCTTGTGTCTGTTGCTGTTCTCCCTCATTCTCCCTAAACCCCAGTATCTGTCGATAGTCTCCCTAGGTCTCTGTCTTTGTTGGTGCTCTCTGGGTCTCTTTATACCTCCTTTAGATCTCTGTGTCCCTGTTGTTCTGTTCCTGGGTCCTCCTGGTCTCTGTCTTTGTTGGTGCTCTCTGGGTCTCTTTATACCTCCTTTAGATCTCTGTGTCCCTATTGTTCTCTTCCTGGGTCCTCCTGGTCTCTGTCTTTGTTGGTGCTCTCTGGGTCTCTTTATACCTCCTTTAGATCTCTGTGTCCCTGTTGTTCTCTTCCTGGGTCCTCCTGGTCTCTGTATTTGTTGTAGCTTTCCCGAGCTTTCTATTGCTGCATTTATATTGACAAGTAGCTTCAGTATCAGCTCCATCCAGGCAGTACCCTATTTATTTTAAACAACAACAGAAAATGCTGGAAACACTCAGCAAGTCAGGCTGCATCTGTGGAGAGAGAAACAGAGTTAACGTTTCAGGTTGATGACCCTTCGTCAGAACTATTTATTTTGCCTGGCTTGAACTGCAATTCTCCCCCTACCCCTAGGAGAAAGCTCTGCACCTGGTTACAGGAAACTCTTTGGTATCCGGCACCGACGGGACCGGGATGGTGCCGGTTGATTAAAAATTCCGGATGACAGAGAGGGTTATCTACCGAGGCTATTTTTAACAAACAAAAATAAAAAAATCAAGAAATGTGCAGTATACAGTAATTGGGTACTCACCTACTGAATGTTGTGTTAAATGGATGGTGGAAGATGCTTGATTAAGTACAGTACTGCCAGTTGAGGGTAATCCATAACTCTTTAATTACTTAACAGTAAAACAAAACTTATACAGTAAATGACTGTATACAGTACTGTAGTTGACTGTACACTTATTCCATGTCCTTTTGCTTGGACCAACTTTTGGGAATTCTATAATGCAAGATGGGGGAGATAATTCACAATAAAGATGGAGAGACACACAGAAAAATGGCAGATCGGAAGAGACTACCGGCAGCACGGGAGAGTCAGACTCCTGTTATTGAGGTGTTTGGACTTCAGCTCCTCAAGCCTGGTCCGCCATTCAATGAGATCATGGAGGAGCATCAACAGCACCTTACATTTATACTGTGCCTTCAAGGTAGAAAATCTTCCAAGGCACCTTATAGAGAGGGGAGAGCAAAAATGACCTGCATTTACAGTCGGTGTGAAGTAGTGTCCACTTCACAGTAATACAGAAACCGAGTAGTGGCAGTTTGGAGAACTACCCCCACTGACTAACTCGGCCACCGCGGGAGACTCGGACTTGGACTGGGCAACATTTCTGGTTATTGAGGTGTTGTTTTCGGAGTATGAATTTTGCTGGTTAATAGAGCATTCCGGATATTTAGGTGCCGTTTAAACGAGAGTTTCCTGTATTTACACTCAGACTCTGAGGTCTTCTTCTAGTGGTTAAAAGTTAAATGCTTAGAGAGCGCTGGTAGGTTCGAAAGAGCCCCCTACTCCAAGCTTCTTCTAAACTCAGTTTGAAAGCATACTGCAATTATACTCTATGCAATGTTAAACCCACACAGTATGAGGCTACCTGGTCCAGGGAGTTTCACATTACTCCCCTCCAGGCAAGTCAGATCTGCCCCATATTTATACTATAACTTCAGTATTACTGTGAAGTGGACACCACTTCACATCGACTGAAAATGCAGGTCATTTTTGCTCTCCCCTCTCTATAAGGTGCCTTGGAAGATTTTTTACCCTGAAGGCACTGTATAAATGTAAGGTGCTGTTGATGCTCCTCCATGATCAGCCATGATCTCATTGAATGGCAGACCAGGCTTGAGGAGCTGAATGGCCTACTCCTGTTCCCAAGGTCCTATGTACCTAATGGGTGTCCATGTGTCTTTTCTCCTCCATGGTTCTCCATGTCTCTTCATGTTCTCCATCTGCCATCGTATTTGTCCCCTTCTGAACTCTGGATTTTTCTCTCTCTGGAGTTTAGTTTGCTGTTAGTGCACTGATAGTGAACTAAAGGGCAATTAGTTTTTTTAATGTCACATTGTTGTTAGCACACCTGGAGCTGATACACTGCAACTAAATCCCACCGTGGGAGTTTGAGAATTTGAATTCAGTTCAAAAAATCTGGAAATAAAAAACTGGTCTCAGTAAAAGTGAAGCTGTCAGATTGCCATAAAAACCCAACTGGTTCACGAATGTTTAGGGAAGAAAACCTGCCGTCCTTACTCAGTCTGGTCTGTATGTGACAGTCCCACACCAACCTGGTTGACTCGTAACTGCCCTCTGAAGTGGTCTAGCATGCCACTCAGTTGTAACAAACTGCTACAAAGTATAACAAGAAGTATTGTGAGAGCACCCTCACCACATGGACGCAGCAGTTCAAGAGGAAGGCCCACCACCACCTTTACAGGGCAATAGGGATGGGCAATAAATGCTGGCTTTGCCAGCGACGCCCACATCCCGAGAATTACTAATAAAAAAAACTAACTTGCAACTGAGCAGTCAATTGGAAAAATCTGCAATATTGTGTTAACCACACTAGTAGGCACTTAAATATGATAAATAATGCTCAGTTCATCAATTCAGCTGCAGAGTGTGCAAGTTAGAGCAAGTAAGTTGTAAGAAGACCATTTCAGTATGAGGCCCGACAGATTATTTTGGAAGCAGTGAAGGACCAAAGAAATGTTATCTATAAGTTGAAAGAGCAGCACATTACCTAACAGAGCTTCTAGATGGTACAGGAAAACAGTCACGCGGGAGGTCAATGATCACCTCCTTGCTTGGAAGACCATGCGGAAAATGATGACTGACTTAAAAAATGAAGCAATTACCTCACACATAGGTATATATATGTATATGCCTGTCAATTACTTTACATTGCTTTGTATTGGTCTGTGTGCTAATTGTCTTAATTGGTATAAATGCAAGATTGCAGGTTTCAGCCATGTTTGTTTTAATAGTTCCATACAAGAGAATTGTTAACCTGAATTTAGCCAGTATTTTTCTGTAATTGGAGCACAAAAGAGAGATAATAAGGGTATTTTATAAATACTACAACATACTAGAAAAGGTAGGCTGCAGCTTTTGTTCTTTCTGCAGCATTGCATCTCCAGTCTTTTGTTGCTTCCTCATTCTCTTGTTACTCTCCCTGGATGCAAGTGTCATTTCTTTCCCATGGGCAATGTACCTGAAGTGGCTCTTCTTGAATCACAATTTAGAAAGTGGTGCACCCAAAGACATAAACAACTGCTTCAACTGGCAAAGATACAGAGCCCACAATGGACATGAAGTTGGCGGTGCGGCCATTCCACCCGTCTGTTCATGGTGAAGTGAGGCCTGAACCAAATTCAGGTACCTCCATAATAGCGCCCGTCTCCACCCCTGCCTCAGCTCATCTGTTGCTGAAACCCTATTCCATGCTTTTGTCACCCCTAGACTTGACTATTCCAATGTCCTCCTGGCTGGCCTCCGCCTTGCATCCTCCGTAAACTTGAGCTCATCTGAAACTCTGCTGCCCGTGTCCTAACTCGCACCAATTCCCCTTCGCCCATCACTCCTGTGCTCGCTGCCCATGTCCTAACTCGCACCAATTCCCCTTCGCCCATCACTCCTGTGCTCGCTGAGCTACATTGGCTCCTGCTTCCCAAATGAATCAGTTTTGAAATACTCATCCTTGTTTTCAATCCTTCCATGGCCTCACCCCTCCCTATCTCTGTACCCTCCTCCAGCCCTAAAACACTCCTAGAGCTCAGCATTCGGTAGAGAGCGGCAGTACAGTGAGTACTTAAACTCACTTGCGTGGCATTTTTTACAGAGGCCAGTGTTGGGAGGAGCAGAGAGCAGCGGTACAGTGAGTACTTAAACTCGCTTTCACGGGCTTTCTTTCAGAGGCCAGTGTCAGGAGGAGCAAAGAGCGGCGGTACAGTGAGTACTTCAACACACTTTCACTGGCTTTTCTAAAGAGGCCAGTGTCGGGAGTAGCAGAGAGCGATGGTACAGTGAGTACTTAAACTCAACTTCGCGGGTTTTTTTACAGAGGCTTACCAATCTCACAGACGGGCGACTGCATTCCGGAGCCACGTCACGATTCAAAAAGTGATGCGGACAAGAGGAAGCAGCTGATTGGGTGAGTATTTATACTGCGCTATAGTTTGACAGTTAAAATTAATAGTTTATAAAATTTAGAAGGTCTTAATTTTTGTGGGGGAGGGTGAAAAACCAGTTGTCATGGTGCATATAGGTACCAACGATATAGGTAAAAAATGGGATGAGGCCCTAAAAGCTGAATATAGGGAGTTAGGAGGTAAATTAAACAATAGGACCTCAAAGGTAGTAATCTCAGGAATGCTACCAGTGCCACGTGCTAGTCAGAGTAGAAATAGAAGGATATTTCAGATGAATATGTGGCTAGAGGAATGGTGCAAGGGGGAGGGATTCAAATTCCTGGGACATTGGAACCGGTTCTGGGGGAGGTGGGACCAGTACAAACTGGATGGTTTGCACCTGGGTGGGACCGGAACCGAGGTCCAAGGGGGAGTGTTTGCTGGTGCTGTTGGGGAGGGTTTAAATTAAAATGGCACGGGGTTGGGAACCTGTGCAGGGAGACAGAGGAAAGGAAAGCAAGGGTAGAAACAAAAGACAGGAAGGAGAAAAGCAAAAGTGGAATGCAGAGAAATCAAGGGTGTAAATCAAACAGGGCTACAGTAAATAATAATTCTAAAAGGACTAAGAGTTTTTAAAAAACAAGCCTGAAGGCTTTGTGTCTTAATGTGAGGAGCATTCATAATAAGGTGGATGAATTACCTGTGCAAATAGAAGTAAATGGATATGATGTAATTGGAATTATGGAGACATGGCTCCAGGGTGACCAAGGCTGGGAATTCAACATCCAGGGGTATACAATATTCAGGAAGGACAGGCAAAAAGGAAAAGGAGGTGGGGTAGCATTGCTGGTTAAAGAGGAGATTAACACAATAGTAAGGAAGCATATTAGCTCTGATTATATGGAATCTGTACAGGTAGAGCTGAGAAATACCATGGGGCAGAAAACGTTAGCGGGAGTTGTATACAGACCCCCAAACAGTAATGCTGAGGTTGGGGATGGCATTAAACGGGAAATTAGAGACGCGTGCAATAAGGGCACATCAGTTATCATGGGTAACTTTAATCTACATATAGATTGGGCTAACCAAATTAGTAACAATACTGTGGAGGAGGAATTCCTAGAGTGTATACGGGATGGTTTCCTGGACCAATATGTCGAGGAACCAACTAGAGATCAGGCCATCTTAGACTGGGTATTATGTAATGAGAAAGGATTAATTAGCAATGTTGTTGTGCAAGGCCCCTTGGAGAGGAGCGATCATAATATGATAGAATTCTTCATTAAGATGGAGAGTGAAGTAGTTGACTCAGAGACTAGGGTCCTGAATTTAAATAAAGGAAACTACAAAGGTATGAGGCGCAAGTTGGCTAGGATGGATTGGGGAATGTTACTTAAAGGGTTGACGGTGGATAGACAATGGGAAACATTTAAAGATCGCATGGATGAACTATAGAATTTGTTCATCCCTGTTTGGCATAAAAATAAAACAAAAAAGGTGACTCAACCGTGGCTAACATGGGAAATTAGGGATAGCATAAGATCCAAGGAGAGGACATATACATTGGCCAGAAAAAGCAGCAAACCTGAGGATTGGGAGCAGTTTAGGATTCAGCAAAGGAGGAAAAAGGGATTAATTAAGAGGGGGGAAATAGAATATGAGAGTAAACTTGTAGGGAACATAAAAACTGACTGCAAAATCTTCTATAGATATGTGAAGAGAAAAAGATTGGTGAAGTCAAGCGTAAGTCCCTTGCAGTCAGAATCAGGGGAATTTATAATGGGGATCAAAGAAATGGCAGACCAATTAAATACATACTTTGGTTCTGTCTTCACAAAGGAGGACACAAATAACCTTCCAGAGGTGTCGGGGAACATAGGGTCTAATGAGAGGGAGGAATTGAATGAAATCAGTATTAGTAGGGAAATGGTATTAGGGAAATTGACGGCATTGAAGGCTGATAAATCCCTAGGGCCTGATAATCTACATCCTAGGGTACTTAAGGAAATGGCCCTAGAAATAGTAGATGCATTGCTGGTCATCTTCCAAAATTCTATAGACTCTGGAATATTTCCCATGGATTGGAGGGTAGCTAACGTAACCCCATTATTTAAAAAAGGTGGTAGAGAGAAAGCGGGGAATTATAGATCGGTAAGCCTGACATCAGTAGTGGGGAAAATGCTAGAGTCCATTATAAAAGATGTGATAGCAGAGCACTTGGAAAACAGTGACAGGATCGGACAAAGTCAACATGGATTTATAAAAGGTAAATCATGCTTGACTAATCTACTGGAATTGTTTGAGGATGTAACTGGTAGAATAGTTAAGGGAGAACTAGCGGATGTCGTGTATTTGGACTTTCAGAAGGCTTTCGATAAGGTCCTGCATAAGAGATTGGCGTGCAAAGTTAAAGCACATGGGATTGGGGGTAAGGTACTGACTTGGATAGGGAACTGGTTGGCAGACAGGAAGCAAAGAGTTGGAATAAACGGGTCTTTTTCCGAGTGGCAGGCAGTGATTAGTGGGGTACCGCAGGGATCGGTGCTAGGAACCCAGCTAGATGTAATATCTCCAAGTTTGCAGACAACACAAAGCTGGGTGGGCGTGTGTGCTGTGAGGAGGATGCAGAGAAACTCCAGTATGATTTGGACAGGTTGGGTGATTGGGCAGATGCATGGCAGATGCAGTATAATGTGGATAAATGCGAGGTTGTAGGAACGCGGGTTCCTAACTAAAAGATTGAGTTCCACTCAGGCGACCAAACAAAATGAACTTTAATGAAACAAACAGGTTTTAATAAGAAACTGCAGGATAACATCAAATGTAGGTCTGCTCTCTCTGGAGGCGCCACGAGGACTGCCCCCTGCCGTCCCATGGCTGATGTCATGACGTCATCACGTTTTCCCACCAGTGGGGAATCACGTGATGAATGGCGTGATGTCATCACGTTTTAGCCGCGCTGTTAAAGTAACCACGTTCTGTACAGTTAAACAGCGTAAATAAAGATACAGACTGAGGCTGTAGCTAACATGTTGTTAAAGGAATAATATACAAACGATCTGAGTCCTTTGGTGGCTCCGCCACAAGGTTATCCACTTTGGTGGCAAAAACAGGAAGACAGATAATTATCTGAATGGCAATAAATTGGGAAAAGGGGAAGTGCAACGAGACCTGGGTATCATTGTGCACCAGTTGTTGCAGGTAAGCATGCAGGTGCAGCAGGCGGTTAAGAAGGCAAATGGTATGTTGGCCTTCATAGCGAGAGGATTCGAGTACAGGAACAAGGATGTCTTGCTGCTGTTGTACAGGGCCTTGGTGAGACCACACCTTGAGTATTGTGTGCAGTTTTGGTCGCCTTATCTGAGGAAGGATGTTCTTGCCATGGAGGGAGTGCAGCGAAGATTCACCAGACTGATACCTGGGATGGCAGGAATGACGTATGAAGAGAGATTGGGTCGATTAGGCTTGTATTCACGAGAGTTTAGAAGAATGAGAGGGGATCTCATTAAAACTTTTAACAGGACTGGACAGACTAGATGCAGGAAGGATGTTCCCGATAGCGGGGAGTCCAGAACCAGGGGTCACAGTCTAAGGATAAGGGATAAGCCATTTAGGACTGAGATGAGGAGGAATTTCTTCACCCAGAGAGTGGTGAACCTGTGGAATTCTCTGCCACAGAAGGCAGTTGAGGCCAACTTATTAAATATATTCCAGAAGGAGTTAGATATATTTCTTAAGGCTAAAGGGATCAAGAGATATGGGGAGAAAGCAGGGACAGGGTACTGAATTTGGGTCTGAAGGTGGACAAATCCCCAGGGCCTGATAACATGCATCCTAGGGTACTGAAGGAGGTGGCCCTAGAGATAGCGGATGCACTAAGGATGATTTTTCAGAATTCATTAGACTCGGGAACAGTGCCGATGGATTGGAGGGTAGCTAACGTTACCCCACTATTCAAAAAGGGGGGTAGGGAAAAAGCAGGTAATTACAGACCTGTAAGCCTTACATCAGTTGTGGGCAAAATGCTGGAGTCCATCATTAAGGATGAAATAGCAGAGCACTTAGCAAATGGGGACAGGATAGGACAGAGTCAACATGGATTTACAAAGGGTAAATCGTGCTTGACTAATCTATTGGAATTTTTTGAGGGAGTAACTGGTAGAATAGATGGGGGAGAGCCAGTAGATGTGGTGTACCTGGACTTCCAAAAGGCCTTCGATAAGGTCCCACATAAAAGATTAGCATGGAAAATTGAGGCTCATGGGATAAAGGGGAAAGTTTTGGCGTGGATAGGGAACTGGCTGTCAGATAGAAAACAGAGAGTTGGAATAAACGGCTCATTTTCTGAATGGCAGGCAGTAACAAGTGGGGTACCACAGGGATCTGTCCTGGGCCCCCAGCTGTTCACAATTTACATTAATGACCTGGATCAGGGAGTCGGATGCAGCATTTCCAAATTTGCAGACGACACTAAACTAGGAGGGGGGGTGGGCTCAGAGGAAGAGACCAGGAAGCTCCAGAGCGATTTGGACAGACTGGGCGATTGGGCGGATAAATGGCAGATGCACTATAATGTGGACAAGTGCGAAGTTATCCACCTTGGGTGCAGGAACGGGAGGGCAAATTATTATTTAAATGGCAATAGATTGGGAGAGGGGGAAGTACAGAGAGACCTGGGTGTTCTTGTACACCAGTCACTGAAGGCGAGCATGCAGGTGCAACAGGCGGTCAAGAAGGCAAACGGTATGCTGGCCTTCATAGCAAAAGGGTTAGAATACAGGAACAGGGATACCTTGCTGCAGCTGTACAGGGCACTGGTGAGACCACACCTCGAGTACTGTGTACAGTTTTGGTCGCCTCATCTGAGGAAGGATGTTCTTGCCATGGAGGGGGTGCAGCGGCGATTCACCAGGCTGATACCAGGAATGGCGGGAATGACCTATGAGGAGAGACTATGTAGTTTAGGGATGTACACACTGGAGTTTAGAAGATTGAGAGGGGACCTCATAGAAGTGTATAAAATTCTGACAGGTCTAGACAGACTGGATGCAGAAGGAATGTTTCCCTTGGCGGGTGAGAACAGAACTAGAGGACATAATTTAAGGATAAGGGCTAAACCATTTAGGACAGAGATGAGGGGGAATTTCTTCACTCAGAGAGTGGTGAACCTGTGGAACTCATTGCCACAGAGGGCAGTGTACGCCAGCTCATTAAATATATTTAAGAGGGAATTAGATATATTTCTACGGGCAAAAGGGGTTAAGGGTTACGGAGAGAAGGCGGGGACGGGATACTGAATTAAAGGATCAGCCATGATCTCATCGAATGGCGGAGCAGGCACGAAGGGCCGAATGGCCTACTCCTGCTCCTATCTTCTATGTATCTATGTATCTATGGATGATCAGCCATGATCTCATTAAATGGCGGAACAGGCTCGAGGAGCCGAATGGCCTACTCCTGCTCTTATCTTCTATGTTTGTATGTTTCTATGTTTCCTCCAATGCCTGCCATTTCTGCATCCCGACTTCCTTTTCACTACCATTGGCGGCTGTGCATTCAGCTGTCTAGGCATTAAGCTCTGGAATTCCCTCCCTAAACCTCTCTGCCTCTGCACTTCTCCTCCTTTAAGACCCCTCTTAAAACCTCATCACCTGACCTAATGTATCTTTCTCTGGCTCAGTGTCAATTATTTTGTCGGATTACGCTCCAGTGAAGCACCTTTGGATGTTTTACCACATTGGCCCTGAATTTGCGGTCGGAGGCTTCACGTGGGGAAATGCCTCCGATCCGCAAACAAAATCTGCTCCTACCTGCGGCCTCAGGATCCACGGAGACTCGCGGTCCTAGGCCTCTCCGGGTACCCGCGGCTAGAGGCCTACGTACCCCAGGCGGTTCGCGAGCACCCCTGCGATCACGTGGGCCGACCCAACGAATGACAGTTGGGGATCCCCATTCATGCTGATGGGGATTCCGTATGTACGGAAACCCCATAAGCATGAACGGGAATACCCCCAAAATACACCTAGACATCAAATAAATACATTTTAAAAATCACATATTTAAAATTATTTAAAATGCCATTTATTAAATATTTAAAACAAAAATTTAATTTTTTGAAAAATAAATGTACATGTTTTAAAGGGGCTAAAAATAAACTTACCTTATTGCACAGGTTGTTAAATGTATAAATTATGATAAAATTTTATTCTTCTGTTTTTAAAAACTCTTACACTGGTAAAAGCAAGCCTTACGCTTACTTTTACCAGGTGTAAGAATTTCATGGGCATTCGCTGGGCAGTAGTTGGGCAAATAGTGCAACTCTCCACCCGCGGAGGCCCTTCCCCCGGGGATGCAGAGGATCTGTCAAGAAGATTCTTGAGAAATCGCAAGATCCAGGTTTTAGCACATGCGCTTTGTATGCCTAAACCCTGAACTAGCGCGGCCCTTATGGGTGTGTATGCAGCTCTTAAGCACACGTAAGTTATGGCCCATTAATGGCGTTATATTGCACATTAAGGTTAAAAAAGCATACGGGATCCTGGGCTCTATAAATAGAGGCAAAGGGCACAAAAGCAAGGAAGTTATGGTGAACTTTTATAAAACACTGGTTTGGTCTCAATTGGAGTATTGTGTCCAATTCTGGGCACCGCACTTTAGGAAGGATGTAACTGCCTTAGAGAGGTTGCAGAAAAGATTTACAAGGATGATTCCAGGGATGAGGGACTTCAGTTACGTGGATAGACTGGAGAAGCTGGGGTTGTTCTCCTTGGAGCAGAGAAGATTGAGAGGAGATTTGTTAGAGGTTTTCAAAATCATGAGGAGTCCAGACAGAGTAGATAGAGAGAAACTGTTCCCATTGGCGGAAGGGTCGAGAACCAGAGGACACAGATTTAAGGTGATTGGCAGAAGAACCAAAGGCAACATTAAGAAAAACTTTTTTATGCAGCGCGTGGTTATGATCTGGAATGCACTGCCTGAAAGGGTGGTGGAGTTAGATTCAATCATGGTTTTCAAAAGGGAATTGGATAAATATCTGAATGAAAAAAAAATTGCATGGATACGGGGAAAGAGCAGGGGAGTGGGACTAGATGAAGTGCTCTTGCAGAGAGCCGGCACGGGCTCAATGGGCCGAATGGCCTCCTTCTGTGCTGGAATTCTATGATTTTATGACGGGGGCAGCCGGAGTCAGTGTTGCGGTCCCAGCCCGCTGCCCACTGCAGCCCACACACTCCAAGCGATCTTTTCATTGATTGGGCTCGCTCAGCCCGCCCTGCGAAGTTCCCAGCCAATTAACAGTAAGCGGGCCTGATGACGTTATTTGATGACGCATCATCGGCCAGTTTCCTTAAAGGGGCCATGTCCCAATTGATCTTGACAGTTGTGCTGTCAGTATTCTACAGCATTGAGGCGTTGCAAACACTGACAAGCACAACACAGAGGTGCACGGCGGTACCCAGGCTCTGCCATGACTCCCTCCATATGCCTATGGAGGGAGTCACAGCACGCAGGGAGGTTCTCTTCCCTTCCGATGGGCGGATGAGACCTCCCCAGGAGATCAATGCAGCCTAGTTGCACATTGCACAGGAGGACACAAGCAGGGATGTCGTCAGGAGGACCAGGCTGCAGTGGTGCAAGCCTTTCAATGATTTCAGTAGATCGTGAAACGTTACTGCAAAGCCACACTCAACCTCATCCTGCTGTGCCACTCATCACATCCACATCACTCTGCCTTCCCTACCCTACTCCTGCACATCCTTACTCACACCAACTTTCCTTGCACCTCCACCCATCCCTCTCTATCTACATTACCACTTCCCCATCTCACTAGCCACCCCTCACACTCACCCTCATCCTACTGCAATCATACCAACTAACAACACAACTTTGGTGGTTTAGCCAATGTTCATGTGAAGTTTCTGTTAATGTGTTGTTAAACATTGAAATCTATTTTTCAACACTTTACATTATTGGACAGATCTGTGCTCACCTTTGGAAGTGTCTTAGTGACTCAGTGAATGTTGAGGCATAACTTCCACCGCCCCCACCCCCCCACACCCCCAATTGTGATGAGTGTGAAAGGAATAGCTTGGACATTGTAGGGATGCTTTATGGTGCTGGTGTGTGGTGGTGTCAACCTGGCACATCATGTGGCAGCCAGGGTTTACAGCATCAAGTGAAGTAAATCTGGCCATGGTGAGGCCATCCCTGGCCTCCCGGGCAGCAATGTTGTCGGGTGCTGATGCCCTGTGTCCTGTGCAACATCAGGTGATTGCGGAGGAGGTTGGTATTGTTGGTGTTGGTGTAGGTGTTGGTGTGCCTGGTGATGTTGGTGTTGGAACTGATCATGGAGGGATTCAAAGGACCAAGGTGAGACTTTTTCAAGGGCACTGATGTTGCTGGAATAGATGGCAGCTGAAGTTGAGATTGTAGGATCCGTGGTTCAGTGGATATGCTATTATTAAATAATCACACGGATGCTGTACATTAACAAATAACAGGTCTTTACTGGAGGAGGGTAGTCTCTAGACTGGGGGTACAGAGGCATGCGCAAAGCTTATATACCGGTGTGGTCACTGCCGGTACTACAGTATACAGTAGCTGTAAAAGTAGTTCTGACTTAAAGGCACATACACTACAATTCCTCCCCTTTTAGATTAGTAATACCCCTAATATTCAAATAACAATTAACCTTTCAACATGTACTTTAAACAACAAAAGTCCATTTATAGATTCAGTCTTTGGGGCGGCTTCCTGACCCTTTTGGGATAGCGCCTTTCCAGAGGTTCTTGTTCTTGGTACAGAGGCGATTCTGACCCCTTTTCATCGGGTAGTTCATCGGGTTCCACTGCTACTGGGTCTGAAGTAGATGCTACCGGTATGTCGGGTTCATCCCCAGGTACTCGAGACATGGGGTTGACGCGTTCCTGTGATGCTAAGATCTGATCGACGTGGCGTCTCACAATGTTCTCCCCGACATCCACTGTGTACATTAATGGCCCCTGCCTTGTACATATCGTTCCGGGTTGCCACTTCTCTGTTCGGTAGTCACGGGCCAAGACTGGTTGCCCTACATTGAAGCTCCTTGTCGGCTTCTCAGTGATGTGCTGGAATTGTTTGTCCTCAACATTTCTTCGCACATTTGGTCTGAACAAGTCCAGACGAGATCTCAACCTTCGGTTAAAGAACATCATGGCCGGGGTCTGGTTGGTAACTGCATGTGGCGCGTTTCGGTAGGCTAATAAGAAATTGTCCATCTAATGCTGTAGTGGAATTTCATCGTCGCACATGGCCTTTATCGCCTTCTTAAAGGTTTGTATGAACCTCTCAGCCAATCCATTTGTGGCTGGATGATACGGGGCGGATGTGTAATGCCTTACCCCATTCCTTTTCATGAATTTTTGGAACTCGTCGGACACAAACTGTGGTCCATTATCAGAGCAAATCTGCTCTGGCAAACCGTTCCTGGCAAATATGGTCCATAGGGCTGCAATTGTTTTCTCTGTAGTGGTTGAAGACATTTTTATCACCTCAGGCCACTTTGAATGAGCATCCACTGCTATTAAGAACATTGAGTCCATGAATGGACCAGCAAAATCAATATGCACCCGTTGCCATGGAGAGGAGGGCCACTCCCATGGGTGTAGAGGGGCATGTGGCGGTGCATTTTGGACCTTCTGGCATCCTAAGCAGCTCTTAGTTAGGTCTTCGATTTGTTGATCGATTCCCGGCCACCACACATAAGCCCTAGCAAGGCTTTTCATTTTCACTCCCCCCAGGTGACCTTCATGTAGTTCATTTAGCACTCTCTCCCTTAACTTGGGTGGAATCACCACTCTGGATCCACACATCACTGTCCCCTGGCATACTGACAGCTGTTCTCTTCTGGATGAGAATGCTGGCAACAGTGAGTCGCCATGTGTTGGCCATCCCCTCACCGTCAATTCATATACCCGTGACAGCGTCGGATCATTGCGGGTCTCCTTCTATATATTCGCGTTTGTTACTGGCAGTCGTTCAATTATTGACAAATAAAATATCTCGATAGGGTCCACTGCTGGTGCTTTCTCCACAGTAGGCAGTGGCAGGCGCGATAGCCCATCAGCGTTCCCATGCTGTTTCGTGCCTTTATATTCTATTTCATATTGATTCGCCCCTAGACACAGGGACCATCTTTGTAACCGCTGTGCAGTCATCACTGGAACGCCCTTCTTAGGATTAAAGATGGCGACAAGTGGTTGGTGGTCAGTCAGCAAGGTGAACTTCTGCCCATGCAGATAGTGGTTGAATTTTTTTACTCCCCATACTAGGCTGAGGGCCTCCCTGTCAATCTGGGCATAGTTGCGCTCGGCTGAGGTTAGTGACCGAGACGCAAAGGCTACTGGCCTCTCCAACCCATCTGAGAATTTGTGCGACAGCACCGCTCCAATACCGTAGGGTGATGCGTCACATGCCAAACGAATTGGTAGTGCTGGGTTGAAATGGGCCAACACCTCTTTTGATGTGATCAATTCCTTACACTTCTGGAAAGCTCATCTACGTTCGTCATCCCACTTCCATGGTACCCCTGTTTGCAGTAGGGTGTTCAGCGGGTGTAATACCGTAGACAAATTTGGTAAGAACTTGTGGTAGTAGTTTACCAGCCCGAGGAACGACCTCAGTTGTGACACATTTTCCGGTGCTGGAGCCTTGACTACTGCCTCAATCTTTTCAGGGGACTTATGTAACCCCTCTTCATTGATGACGTGGCCACAATACGAGATCTGTTTCTGGAAAACTCACACTTGTGGCGATTAGCTCGTAGCCCATACTCCTTTAATCTGGTGAGCACCTTCTCCAAGTTGGCGAGGTGATCACCGTCATTTTCGCCCGTGACTAAGATGTCGTCCAAATAACACTGGGTCCCTGGAATCCCTTGCAGGACCTGATCCATCGCCCTTTGCCAGAAAGCCGGAGCCGAGGCTACTCCAAACACCAGCCGGTTGTATTGATAGAGACATTTATGAGTGTTCATCGTAAGGTAATGTTTTGAAGCTTCTTCTACCTCCATTTGCAAGTATGCCTGGGCTAGATCAATTTTGGTGAAGCGTTTACCTCCAGATAGCGAGGCGAAAATATCCTCAATTCGTGGAAGCGGATATTGCACCATGTGAAGGACTGGGTTCACTGTCACCTTAAAATCCCCACAGATGCGGACCTTCTTTGGTTCCCCAGGCGTATTACTCAATGACCTCTTCATTACAGGAACGATGGGTGTAGCCCACTCGCTCCAGTCCACTTTGGACAGTACTCCTGAACGTTCCAACCCTTCCAGCTCTGCTTCAACAGCTGGTCTGATCGCATAAGGCACTGGCCTGGCCTTCAGAAACTTTGGGCTTGCATTTTCCTCTATTTTAATCGTTGCTGTTATTCCTTTTAGTGTTCCTAGTCCCTCCTGGAACACTTCTTTTGCGTCAGTTAGCATTTTTGACAGTCGTCCAGGTGTGACGTCGTCATCCTTTTTGGCCTCAACCTTCAGTGCCTGTATGGAATGCCAATCTAATTGTATCTTCCGGTTCCATTCACGTCCTAGCAGTGGTGGTCCTCCATTTGGCAATACATATATATCCATTTTAGGTATTTCCTGGCCTTTATATGTCACTTTCACCCTTATTTTACCTTTGGGGTAGACTTTTTGCCCCGTATACGTCTTCAAGACAATCTCTGTAGCTTTCAAGTGTATGTGTGAAAATAGCCGCTTGTAGTCTCTTTGATTTATGACTGTTAGAGCTGACCCTGTGTCCAATTCCATTTCCACTTGGACTCCGTCTATCTTGAGTGTAACCCAGATAGTCTGGTGATCCTCCATTTAGGTTACCTTATGTAGTTTCAGACAACCCAGCTCCTTGCTTCCGGAGTCTGTCACTTTTCTGTTCATCTGAACCACTGTCCATCACCTGCTGTACCTTTTTGTACTTCTCCTGTGGAGATTTCTTACTGTTGGTTTTCTTCCCAGACCTGCAGACTCTTGCTATGTGTCCTGCTTTCCCACACTGTCTGCACACTTGGCCCTTGAACCAACAATCTTTCTGGTCATGTGTTGTTCTGCCGCAGCGATAGCACTTCCCTGTTCCATAGGGCGTTTCATTGGTGCCATATTCTTGCGGTCTCCGTTGTATCTCTGCAGCGCCCCTTGCGGCTGCTTCGTGTGACACTGCCATACTGAAAGCTTTGTCCAGCGTAAGGTCCTTTTCTGATAGAAGCCATTTCTGGGTTCCTTCACTTTGTAGCCCAAACACAAACTTGTCCCTTAATGTGTCTGCTAGTCCCGCTCCAAACTGGCAGTGTTTTGATAGCTTGCGCAGTTCCATTAGGTACTCAGCATTACTTTCGTCTTTGTGTTGGTTCCTTTTATGGAACTTAAATCGTTCTGCTATCAGCAGCGGTGTGGGGTTTAAGTGGCCCTGTAGGATTTCTAATATGCTTTGAAAATTCTTGTTTACCGGCTTCTCTGAGGTCATTAGATTTCGCAGTAACCGATAAGTTTTTGCACCCATGGAATTTAACAGAACCAGTGCTTTATTAGCATCTGGCACTTCAGTTGCCCTGCAGTACACCTCAATACGTTCCACATATGTCGCCGAATCTTCGACTTCATTTTCGAACGTAGAGATACTGCCACTCTTCGGCATCCTTGGGTGTGCGTTAACTATCACAAATGGCGCCTCCCGCGCTTCCCCTTCTTCTCCGCTGGCACAAAATGGCGTCTCCCGCGCTTTCCTTCCTTCCCGCGCTCGCCCTTCTTCTCCACTGCGGCTTCTAAAAATGGCATCTCCCGCGCTCTTCCTTCTTCTCCGCGGCTCAATGGCGTCTCCCGCGCTCTCCCTTCTTCTCCGCGGCTCAATGGCGCCTCCCACGCTCTTCCTTCTTCTCCGCGGCTCAATGGCATCTCCCCTTTCTTCGCCCCATGGACCCTGTTCAGCCCGTGAGCACTGGCTGTGCTCTGCGCATTCTTCTTTTTATATTTTTCGATGCCGCTCAGTCTAGAACCCAGCTGTTTCTTACCCTCTCTCTCTCCGGTTTGTTTTATTTTCCTCGACGCCGCTCGGTGTTCAACCCCCGGCTGCGCCCTGTGCTCTTCACCCCGTCTTACCCCGTCGACGCTGCTCGGCTCTCTCTCCGCCGTCAGTCGGCTCCAGCCGCCACTGCTCGGGAAGGGTCCGCGCTGAACCTGTCGTCGGTCTCTTACTGCTTGTTGTGGCTGGGGAACCAAGCCCGGCTCTCCACAGCCTCCCCTGCGAAGTTGGATCTCTGCCTGACTGCTGGGCGGTTGCTCGTGGTCGACGCCCGTGTTCCTGGCCTCGACTATTTTTTTTTTATGTTGCAGATAGATTCGAATCGACACTCGTCGCCACTGTAGGATCCGTGGTTCAGTGGATATGCTATTATTAAATAATCACACGGATGCTGTACATTAACAAATAACAGGTCTTTACTGGAGGAGGGTAGTCTCTAGACTGGGGGTACAGAGGCATGCACAAAGCTTATATATCGGTGTGGTCACTGCCGGTACTACAGTATACAGGAGCTGTAAAAGTAGTTCTGACTTAAAGGCACATACACTACAGAGATGACAGAAGCGATCTGTCAATGGTGAGAGAGCTTGCTCCAAGGAGGTGACAGTGGATAGAGAGTTTACTCCAAACACTTCCAAACTGCATAAAGCTCAAAAGTGTCTTCCAACTCCTGAAGGCTCAAGTTTCTGACATTGGAAACTGAACATCTGTGAAATGGTAGCTTTCATACCACTTTTGCGGCTGTCACCTGTTCACAGTAATGGGGAGACATAGACAACCCAACCTACTTACCTGACATGATCTCCAAACGACGTGAACCCCATTAAAAATGTGGGAAAATAGAAATAGGCTGGCAAAATAGTAGTTAACAAGCGTTTAACAAGCATTTAACTATCTGAAATGCTTCCCCCGCCGCTTGGTGTCAGGTCTGTTCTGAAATCGCAGACCCGACACTGGAAACTTACATGGAGGCGGGTTCGGAACAGGCTCCCAACCTGTTGACAATCATTTCGATTTTGACAGTTGACCCACCTCCGAACCCACACTCTGAGCGCTGGCAAAATCACGGCCATTGATTCTATTCTATATAAGTGCAAGATGCTGTTGTTGTTTCAGGCAGACAGACTGCTCGCCCATTTACAGGCTTGCTTGAATATTGCATCCAGCAAGCCTTCGGCGTCAATGGGGCAGCTGAGGTGACCCCCCGCCCACCCTCCTCCACACGGGTTTCAAGTGCAGATTTATGAATTGACTTACGGAAAATCAAACTGGGAATGATGGACAACCAATATATATATATATATAATATAAAATTGGAAGGTCTGTGGACTGTGCATCCAGAACATTAACAGAATGACAACAATGGAACCTCTGGCCACACACTGCTGTCCCTCGTCCATCGAGCAGCCATCTCAATTTCACAACATGATACCTTTGTTCATTCAGTTTGGAGATATAAGCCATTATTTACTGATGGCCTGCATGCAGATATGCTCAAAGAATAGAACCGGAGTCTGGCTTTGTTTGTATCACAGGTCAGCACTGTGTAGGGTTCTCGCACAGCAGACAATATTTATATCAAAAAGTAACTCCACACTAGTGTAGGCACTAGTTACTGATTCCTAAGGAGTTAATGCTGTCTTTTGCTCTAGATAATGTGATACAAGGAGTCAACTTCACTATGGGAGTGGTTTACTACTCGTATCCCACTTTTTCCTCCCATGACCTTTTAACCTGCATTTAATTGCTGCTAAATGACTTCTCATACTTCATCCCTTAACTATCAAGTTTTTAGTTTAAGAGAAATAGTCTATAGAATGTAAAAGAATCAGGTATTGTGCCCCACTTTCCTCTGTGCCACATATTTGAGATCATTGATCTGGTTATGCTAATCCCAGGGAGTTTATGACATTTTTGACACTTCAGTCATTTTCTGAGCCCATGGTCCTTGGCGGTTTTGTCCTTCTCGTGGTTGGTGGCATTTACTTGGTTTCCAAGGAAAAAGAATCTTAGAATTTGATTGATGGTGCCACTCAAACAAACAGCTCCGCCTCTGTAAAATACGAGCATCCCTTTCGTTGTAGCTTTACATAGACCATGATCTTGGAAGACCAGCAGAAGCCCTGATTTTGCGAGATGGGGAAACCAGTGTTGGGCTTGTTGATTGCACAGGCCCCCCCTTTATCGCCAAAGGGGGAAGTCCAGGCTTTCTGAAATTTGCATAGTGAGCTCCTCCTCTACGTGCTCCCTGTGCGTGGAAAGAAATGTCAGTTGTCTTCACTTGTTGCTGCAGTAACTTGTCACCTGGGCACCACGTGACCATCAGAAAGCTCTCCATTAGTCGGGATGTCCCCTTCATTCTTTGGCCGTCTTCATTACATTTGCTTAGTCAGCTCTCTGCACACGTTCTAAGCTCCTAAGGCAGTTTGACTGGATCTGGAATTCGCCCAGAGTCTTCATGTGATGACTGACGTGATGGAATTGAACACAAACCTCACTTACTGACTGCTGATGATATTTATCCCTTAACAAATCTTTCTAGCCTCTAACACTTTGCATATTTCATATGCAGCTAAAGAGAAACATTGTAATCTCTTGTGCAGCCATCTATATCAATATTCCTCTCACTCATTCTAAAATTCACGTTATTTATCCCCAGCTGACATCTTGAATAATTATCTTTCTCAGCCTTGTTATCGTTGGCACCATTATTCAGCAAGCACGGTCAAGGCCTTGTGATTCTGCCCCATTACTTTTGGCAATATAGGGGGGATTTTGGGATCTATTGCTTCCAGTGGGTAGCAGCATTTACAGTGAGTGTGTCTCACGAAATCATGGGGACATAGCCAATGATTTTCAGTCTATTGGATGGAAAATCATAGGCCATACACACACTGTTCCCTGAGATGCGTTCCTTGCAGGCATTGCTCCCTGCTGGGGGCCCAAGATCGCAGAATCACCCCATTCTCTCCTTTCACATTTCTTAAAGAAATCAATAATTTCTCCACCATAATTTTTTATCCAAAGTTTCTTCTCTACATTGTCCCCTTCTCTCTGGAGCAGGTGGGAGACTTAGGCCATTCATCAGGTATGAGCCTCGACACTGAGTGTCGACAGGCTATTTGGCCATAGGATGCATCATAACCAATTTTGATTCTGGCCTCATTCAACATCCGCATAGTTTCCAGTGCTTTTTCTGTGTGCCATTTACTACCGTCAGTACTCTCCTACCTATCGCAATGTTTCGTCCCCTAAAGTGCATGGAAGTAATTTTCTGCATATGTGCTTGCAGCATAGAACGTCATCTTTCGGTGGCTGTGGGTGAAATTGCCTGCCAGTGGCATGTACTCAGGAAATTAACTCTTATGAAGCTATTACTCCTCCATTCAGCTGCCTCTGCTGCTTCCATCCTTCCACTTACGCACTAAGTCAAACATCTCTCCAGCTTCCCTCTGAAGCCACATTTCTTTCTCATTTCACTCCCATCTTTCCCACCACCCCTCATAGCTCATCTCATCCATGAAACTTGATCCTATTCCCACTAAAATGATGAACATCCAACTTCCCTCCCTGGAAGCAAAGCTAGCAGACATAATAAATGGTTTATTCTCCCCAAGCACTGCTCCTTTCTCTTTCAAAACCACCTTAAACAATGAGGATGATGATAATAGAGGTGAGGTGAGAGTGACTGCCCTTGACATCAAGGCAGCATTTGACTGAGTGTGGTATCAAGGGGCCCTAGTAAAACTGAAGTCAATGGGAATCGGGGGGACAACTCTCCACTGGCTGGAGTCATACCTAGCACAAAGGAAGATGGTTGTGGTGATTGGAGGTCAATCATCACAGCTCCAGGGCATCGCTGCAGGAGTTCCTCAGGGAAGTGTCCTAGGCCCAACCATTTTCAGCTGCTTCATCAATGACCTTCCTCTATCATAAGGTCAGAAATGGGGATGTTTGCTGATGACTGCACATTGTTCAGTGCCATTCGCAACTCCTCAGATAATGAAGCAGTCCATGCTCGCATGCAACAAGACCTGGACGACGTTCAGGCTTGGGCTGATAAGTGACAGGTAACATTTACACCACAGAAGTGCCAGGCAATGACTATCTCCAACAAGCGGGAGTCTAACCACCTCCCCTTGACATTCCATGACATTACCATCACCAAATCCCCCACCATCAACATCCTGGGGGGTCACCATTGACCAGAAACTTAACTGGATCAGCCACATAAATACTGTGGCAACAAGAGCAGGTCAGAGGCTAGGTATTCTGTGGCGAGTGTCTCACCTCCTGACTCCCCAAAGCCTTTCCACCATCTGCAAGTTACAAGTAAGGAGTGTGATGGAATACTCTCCACTTGCCTGGATGAGTGCAGCTCCAGCAACACTCAAGAAGCTCGACACCATCCAGGACAAAGCAGTCCGCTTGATTGGCACCCTGTCCACCATCTTAAACATTCACTCCCTCCGCCTCTGGCGTACCGTGGCTGCAGTGTGTACCATCTACAAGGTGCACTGCAGCAACTCGCCAAGGTTTCTTCGGCAGCACCTCCCAAACCCGTAACCTCTTCCACCTAGAAGGACAAGGGCAGCAGGCGCATGGGAACAACACCACCTCTAAGTTCCCCTCCAAGTCACACACCATCCTGACGTAGAAGTATATGGTCGCTGGGTCAAAATCCTGGAACCCCCTCCCTAACAGCACTGTGGGAGTACCTTCACCACACAGTCTGCAGCAGTTCAAGAAAGTGGTTCACCACCACCTTCTCAAGGGCAATTAGGGATGGGCAATAAATGCTGGCTTTGCCAGCGACGCCCACATCCCATAAACGAATAAAAAAAACAGACTTCAGGAGGACATAGACAGACTGGTAAAATGGCAGATGAAATTTAATGCAGAGAAGTGTGAAGTGATACATTTTGGTACAAGAGGCAATATGAACTAAATGGTTGAATTTTAAAGGACTTGCAGGAACAGAGGGACCTGGGGGTGTATTTACACAAATCTTTGAAGGTGGCCGGACAAGTTGAGAAGACTGTTAAAAAAGCAAATGTCTTTATTAATAGAGGAATAGGGTACAAAAACAAAGAGATCATGCTAGAAATTTATCAAACACTGGTTAGGCCTCAGCTGAAGTATTGTGTTCAATTCTGGGCACCACACTTTAGGAAGGATGTCAAGGCCTTAGAGAGGGTGTCGAAGAGATTTACTAGAATGGTACCAGGGATGAGGGAGTTGAATTAGGTGGAGAGACTGGAGAAGATAGGGTTGTTCTCCTTAGAGTAGAGAAGGTTAAGAGAAGATTTGATAGAGATGTTCAAAATCATGAACGGTTTTGAAAGAGTAAATAAGGAGAAACGGTTTCCAGTGCCAGAAGGGTCAGTAACCAGAGGACACAGGTTTAAGGTGAATGGCAAAAAAAACAGAGGCGTCTTGAGAAAACATTTTTTTACACAGTGAGTTGTTGTGATCTGTAATACACTGCCTTCAAAAGAGAACTGGATAAAATTTTGAAGGGATAAGATTTACAGGGCTATGGAGAAAGAGCAGGGGAGTGGGATTCATTGGATCGCTCTACCAAAGAGCTGGCACAGACACGATGGGCCGAATGGCCTCTTTCTGTGCTGCATCATTCTATGATTCTATGGGGTGAATTTTAACCCACAAGAATGGGTGGGTTGGGAGAGGGTGCGGAGTAAAAACTATTGATTTTTAGAGCGGGAGCACAACCCGGCTCCAACGCACCCTCTTCCAGGTTTAACGGAGGCCATGTGGACGCTGGCGAGAAACCTACTCGCCAAAGTCGAGGATTTCCTATTTGGATGCAGGAGGGTATTGGAGCAATTAATGGCCTTTGGAGATGTTAATGAGATAGTTTCAAATTATTTTTAACTTGGCTCCCAATTTTACTTGAGCAGGGTGGGTTTCCCTGGGCTCGGGAAACTGACCAGCGAAACAAAGGCGCGTTTGAGCAGTAGTTCAGGTGGGTATTTAAACTTGTCATTGTCCCATCTGAATAAAAGCTCACTTATTGCAGCTGGTGACTCAGTTCCATCTGGCAAATATTTGACAGAGAGTGCTTGTGTGGATACAAATTTTTTCAACCTTGGAGGATTTCAAATTGACAAGATCAGGATGGGAGGAGCCTTGGATGTGTTTGACCGCATATCAGGAGAGGAAGACAATCAGAATCCATGGCAGCGACGACGTGCTGTGATGGGGTCAGCATGTGCAGAGGAGAGGTTTGCAGGTGGAGGAGGACAAATGGGCTCCTTGCTCATCTTTAGAGGAGGAGGAGGAGGATCAATTTGGGCACCCATCGCCAGACCAGCCACTTACATTGCTGCCCCAGGGATGCCCTAATAACACGAAGGTTCACCTAGTGTGAAACATAACAAATGAAATCCCGTGGTCCGCTCCCAACACGAGCACCAACCCCTGCAACACCCCACTTCTGGCTGCACCGAACAGTCCATCAACCACTTATCCACTCACTGCACATCGGTCCAAAGGCTCCGGTCCTGTATTGACATTCATCATGGATCAAGTGGCACTCAGGACAAAAATGGGCAAGATGTGGAAGTGCTGCAAATAAGCTGCATAAGACCATAAGAACATAAGAAATAGGAGCAGGAGTAGGCCATTCGGCCCTTCGAGCCTGCTCTGCCATTCAATAAGATCATGGCTGATCATCAACCTCAACTCCACCTTCCTGCACTATCTCCATATTAATTGAATCCCTTAATATTCAAAAATCTATCGATCTCTGTCTTGAATATACTCAACAACTGAGCCTCCACAGCCCTCTGGGGTAGAGAATTCCAAAGATTCACCACCCTCTAAGTGAAGAAATTTCTCCTCATCTCAGTCCTAAATGGCTGATCCCTTATTCTTAGACTGTGACCCCTGGTTCTAAACTCCTCAGCCAAGGGAAACACCCTCCCAGCATTTACCCTGTCAAGCCCTGTAAGAATTTTATACGTTTCAATGAGATTACCTCTCATTCTTCTAAATTCTAGTGAATACAGGCCTAGTCTCCTCAATCTCTCCTCACAGGACAATCCCCCCATTTTAGGAATCATTCTAGTGAACCTTTCATGCACTCGCTTTAAGACAATATGGCCCTGAAATTAGGATCGGGAGCTTGCCGCGCGTGCAAGCCCCCGATGTTCACTTACCCGGCGCGCTGACATTTTAATTCTGGCCCGCATTGCATTTCCTCTCACTGGCCCGCTTGAGGTCCTGCCGCGCTGTGCGTGCATGACCCAGCGGCGTACTTAGTGCGATGAGCCGGCTGGGATCACGTGAGCACAGGGCAACCAATGGGAGGTTGCAAAAGTTCATTCATGAGTTTGACAGTAAGAGCTGTCAAACTCATGAAAACTCCTGGCCCCAAAACACTACTTAAACCTGAAAGAAAATTAAAAAAAATATTGCACTACTTAAATGAACCATAAAGAACTCTGAAAAACTATTTTAAACAATAATTTTAAAATTTGAAAAAAAAAATTTTATAAAAAATCGGGGCTAAAACTAAACTTACCTTGCTGTAAATTCTTTAAAAATAACAAACCTGTGGAAAAAAAATTTCTCAATTGTATAATAGACCACTTACCTGTAAAACTAAGTACTTACGTGTGGTTTTTCAATGTGTAAATACCGGAGGCCTTTACACACGCGCAACTCTCTAAAAATAGAGGAAATCCAAGTCGCACGTGCTGCCCGATACCGCGCACGCGTTCAGCCTCTTAACCCCTTGGGTCAGAGGACAGGAAATGCCGGTTTTGAGCGCATGCGCTGTGCATGCTGAAAACCGGCAATTCCTCCGGGCACACGCGTGAGTACCCCGTCCTTACTCACGCGTTGTGCCCGGAATTACCGGGCCATTATCTTTTCTTAGGTAAGGAGACAAAACTGTACACTGTACTCCAGGTGTGGTCTCACCAGGGCCTTATATAATTTCAGCAAGACGTCTTTACTCTTATACTCCAATCCTTTTGTAATAAAGCTAACATACCATTTGCTTTCTTAATTGCTTGCTGTACCTGCATGTTAACTTTCAGCGATTCGTGTACAAGGACACCCAGGTCCCACTGAATATCAAAATTTCTCAGCCTCTCACCATTTAAAAAATACTCTGCTTTTCTATTTTCCCTACCAAAGTGGATAACGTCACATTTCTCCACATTATATTCCATCTGCCATGTTCTTGCCCACTCACTTAGCCTGTTTATATTCCTTTGCAAGCTCTTTGCATTCACCTTACAACTTACTTTCCCACCTACCTTTGTATCATCAGCAAACTTAGATACATTACACTCGACCCCCTCATCTAAGTCATTGATATAGCTCGTAAATGGCTGAGGTCCAAGCACTGATCCTTGTGATACCCCACTAGTCACAGCCTGCCAACCCAAAAATGACCCGTTTATTCCTACTCTCTGTTTTCTGTCCGTTAACCGATCCTCATTCCATGTTAAGTACCGCCACTCCCATGAGCCCTAATTTTGTTTAATAACCTCTTGTGTGGCACCTTATTGAATGCTTTCTGAAAATCCAAGTACACTACATCCACTGGTTCCCCCTTATCTACCCTACTCGTTACAACCTGAAAAAACTCTATCAAATTTGTCAAATACGATTTCCCTTTTATAAATCTGTGTTGACTCTGTTTAATCATATTATGATTTTTATAATTGTCCTGTTACCACGTCCCTAATAATAGATTCTAGCATTGTCCCTACTATTGATATCAGGCTAACTGGCCTGCAGTTCCCTGTTTTCTTTGTCCCTCCTTTCTTGAATAGCAGGGTTGCTACCTTCCAATTCGCGGGGACCGTCCTGGAATCTAGGGAATTCTGGAAGATCAAAATCAATGTATCCACTATCTCTATAGCCACCTCTTTTAAAACCTTAGGATGTAGGCCATCAGGTTCAAGGGACTTGTCAGCTTTTAGTCCCATTAATTTCTCCAGTACTATTTCTTTACTGATGCTAATTTCTTTAAGTTCCTCATTCTCACTAGAACCTTGGTTCCTCATTATTTCCAGAATGGTTTTTGTGTCTTCTTCCATGAAGACTGATACGAAGTATTTGTTTAATGTCTCTGTCATTTCCTTATTCCCCATTATAATTTCTTCTGTCTCTGCCTGTAAGGGACCCATATTTACTTTCGCTAATCTCTTCCTTTTTATATACCTATAGAAGCTTTTACAATCAGTTTTTCTGTTTCTTGCTAGTTTACTCTCATATTCTATTTTCTCTCTCTTTATCAATTTCTTGTTCCTCCTTTGCTGAATTCTATAAATCCTGCCAACCCTCAGGCTTACTAACCTTTTTGGCAACATTATAAGCCTCTTCCTTTAATCTAGTACTATCTTCAACTTCTCTTGTTAGCCACATTTTGACCATTTTTCGCCGTGGGGCTTTTATTCCTTAAGGGAATGTATAATTGCTGCAAATTATGAATTAGTTCTTTAAATGTTTGCCATTGCTTATCTATCGTCATATCTTTTAATCTAGTTTCCAATCTACCTTAGCCAACTTGACCCTCAGACCTACATAGCTCACTTTGTTCAGATTTAAGACCCTAGTTTTGAACTTAACTAAATCACTCTCAAATTCAATATAAAATCCTATCATATTATGGTCACTCTTCCCTAAAGGCCCCTTTACTACAAGGTTATAAATTAATCCTTTCTTATTGCACAATACTAGATCTAAAATAACTGATCTCTAGTTGGTTCCTTGACATACTGATCTAGAAAGCTCTCTTGAATGCATTCCATGAACTCGTCCTCTGCGCTATTACTGCAAAGTTGGTTTTCCCAGTCTACCTGAAGATTAATGTCCCCTGTGATTACTGAAGTATGCTTGTTACATGCATCTAATTTCCTGATATATACTCTGCCCGACACTACTGCTGCTGTTAGGGGGCCTATAAACTATTCCTACTGTTATTTTCTGCCCTTGCTGTTTCTTAGCTCCACCCAAACTGATTCTCCTTCTTGATTTTGGAGCTAAGATCCTTTCTCTCTACTGTCTTTATCCCATCCTTTATTATCAGGGCTATCCTTCTTCCTTTTCCATTTAGCCTATCTCTTCTAAAAGTCAAGTATCCTGGAATATTTCATTCCCAACCTTGGTCACTCTGTAATCATGTCTCTGTAATCATGTCTATCTGTGTTATTAATTCATCTATTTTCCTGAATCCTCCCACACCCCCTTCATTAGTTTAAAGCCGCATCTACTGCCTGATGTAATAAAACTCTTTAAGTTCCTCATTCTCACTTGGTTCGAGTATAAAGCAAGGCTTTAATCAACTTGTTTCAAAACATGGAGGTCTAGTTATTTTTCACTAGTTCCTGTTTACAAAATGTCCTGGGAAAGCTGGGCCCACGCCCGAGTATTTATACTCCTTGGTCGGCGCCACCAGCTGGCCGTCCAGTGTTATTTCATGAGTCTTACTTCATAGATCATAAGATTCATAGCAATCTTCCTCCCTAAAGATTTGGAAGTCCGATGATTTCCTTTTAACGGATTAGCCGGACCACGAATAGCCGCAGTCTTTTAGCTCTTCACTTGCGGCTGGAAGGCACGTCTCCCCGGACCGTGTCTGGGTCCCTGGGTCGCTTGATCTGTACTGGTAGGTCGACAGGGCCCGTGTCGCCTTGATCAACCTGAGGGAGACTGGGGAGATCGTGACTCCGGGTGCGGGTCCCCACAGGCGCAGAGCTGGCTTCATTTTGTTTGGTAGCTGGGTATTGACTGGCATCCTGGCTTCGGGTGGCCATCCCATGGGGAGTGCTCGGCTCCCTGAGTTGATCCAGTGGAGTAGCCGGCAGATCTATTGATGTCCCAGGTAGGGCGTCATCTTCAAAGGAGTGCAGAGTATCGGCATCATTACCGTGGGACCCTCTATCATTTGGGTCCGTGGGACCGTTTGGACAGGGAGCCAGATCTCTGAGTGAAACGGTGGACTCCTGGCCATCAGGGTACCGCACGTGTGCGTAACTGGAATTAACGAGCGTTAACTCCACCTCGTCGACGAGGGGATCGTTTTTGGCAGATCGGATGAATCTTCGGAGCGGCATGGGGCCGGGAGCTGCCAACCATGACGGTAGGACGTCCCATGTGTGGAGCAACACTGGAAACTGAAGAATCACTCGTGAGGCGTGACGTTGGTGGACATGGAAAGAAGACACCTGATGGAATGCAACACGTCAGGGAGCACAGTTTCCCACTGCTGGTCTGATAGGTTGCATGACCTCAGTGCAAGACCAACAGCGTTCCAAATGATAGCATTGTATATCTCAACCTGTCCGTTGCCGATGGGATTGTAAGATTTGCAAAATTTCTGCATCTCCCCGAAGGTTATTATTAATAAAAGGGACCCTGCATGGAGATTTTAAATTGAAAATGGTACCCAAGATGGCGTCCGTGCCTCGTGGCAGAAAGCCTGTGGGATTCCAAAATGGATTCTGCAGCGCAGACAGCTTGGGAGAAATTGAAACTAAGGCTGCAGGTTTTCTGTGAAGAGAAACTTTGTGTTTTGTAATGAGACAGGACTCTGAATTATGCAATAGACTGAATTGGAGACGGATCTAATTGCAGTTTAGGCCTATAGTTAAGGCCATCAAACAGTCTGCATACATTATCGGAAACAGATTAACACAGCCATCGAGGCCGGACAAGCCCATCAAGAAACTTTCATGACAATACAAGTCCATTATCGGGCCGGTAGATGCAATAACCGGCCATCTAAAAACCGTTAGTATGAATTGCTACCATTATTTTAAACTAGCCCGCCAAGTATAAGACAAAGAACTAACCTGATTTGGCAAGAAGATAAGAATTTTCGACGAAGGTATAATTGAAGGCCCCGAGTAGCATTGAGTTAGTTCAGGTTCGTGAAAAGTAGGGCAGCTAGTTCGTTCGTTCGGAGGAGGTCCGTAGAGTTCGTTGGTTGGTGTGCTGGTGCTGCTCCTCGGGCCCCTTGCCCTTGTGGCTGCCGCTCTTTCCCCATCCTGCGCTTACCTCCTGGCCTTTGCCCGTGCCCTTATCCCACTCCATCTGGAACTGCCCCGGCACCGGGTCAGGCGGACACGGACAGATTCAGGCCAGGCGAGGCGGGACGCGACGAGGGGAGAAGGGCAAACCACCGAGGGGCAGACCGGCTGGAGGAGACCAAACGAGGGGAAGCTTCGAGCCATCGGGCCTTCAGCCTCGGCCGACCTTCAAATATCTGCACACTAACTCAAACTGGCAGCTGTCAACGAAGAATCATCCCTGCAAGGCAAAGTACCCAAACAGAGACTTTGACTTTGGGGTACTCAAACCTGGACAACGCCCTTGCAGCACCCGGAGACCATTTGACGACGGCAGGCTCCAGAGAGCACCAGGAGCGAACCCGAACCCCACCGCTGTTTTGAATTGAGCAAACCCCGTTTTTGATTGGTGAGCATAGATTTTGACCCCTCACAGCTTAATCTAGTTAAGTATAGGGGGTAGGATAAGGATAAGGGGATTGTTAAGATAATTGTTTTCCCTCGATGTGCCGTGTGTTCCCCATTCCCTGTATAAGTGCATTTGCCTGTAATGTTATAGTTGAAACTTCTTTTAAGACTGTATTAATTATCCTGTTCAATAAAAGCTTGGTTTTTGCTTGCATCCAAGCCACCTGTCTACTCGAGTTTTCTGTATCGCTGCCTTTACCTAAGTCCGGTGTCTAGAACCCAGGGGCGTGGGAGCAATTTGAACCACTCACAAACAGTCAGGGGCATAACTGACTGGGCGCACGCACCACACCCGCCACACCCGCCACCCCCTCCAGAAATGGCAACCGCGGCAGGACACTGGCATGAGGGTTGCGATATGGTAGACAATGGTTCGGATGAGTGAACCGTTATGGAGGAAAGGATTTCTGATTATGTGTTTAGCAAGGTGAATATCACTAAGAAGTGGATCACCACTCTGTTAAAGGTTGGGCATCCGGTAGATGCAGCAGTCAAGTGGACAGAGGGAAAGGAACACAAGAAGTCCTTAGAGAAGGCAGTATGGCTGATGTGCTTTAAAAAGCAGATCCAGCTGCTGGACGGGCTGATTGCCGCACAGGCAATCGAGTTAAGGGAGTCAGCCCTGGAGATCCAGGATAAGGCTCTCGCAGGGGAAAAGTTGTTTGTAGCTTTGCAGGCTTTGAACCAAGAAAGAGTGCATCTAGTGAGAGAACACAAGGCCCAGTTGGAATACTGACGATACCAAGTCACCGAGGCCAGGGGAAATGAGTCAAGGTTGCGTGAGAAGAACGCCCGCATGGCAAGGCAGGTTAGGGAACAGGAAGAAAAAGTGCAGGAGGTAAAAGCCGCTTACAAGTTAGCGAATGAACAGGGGTTTGAGGGGGCAGTCCACGGCCCCTGTAAAGAGAGGATAGAAAATCTGAGCTGGGCCCTCCGGAAGGCAAAATGCATGGTATGCCTCAAAAGTCCAAAGGCTGGTCAGGCAGATTTTATGGGGAATGAGGGGAGAACAGTTCCAATGTCACCAGTAGTGCCTAGGGATGACCCGGTTGAGAGAGAGGAGACCTCACGACCACCATAGCACCAAGTTTCAGCGAGGTTTGGCAGCAAGGTGGGGTGGAACCCAGAGTGGAGCCAGAGGTGGAGGCGGAGGTAGAACAACCCCCGCCCGAAAAGTCGGAACCGGAACCGATGTGCCCAGCACGGCATCGGAGGTTCGGCCCACCCGCCAATGGCGAAGATGAGGGACCCCTCCAAAACCAGTTCGTATTACCCTTTAACACCCAACAGCTTAGGGTTATGGTCAACCATGTCCCGAAGCTTTCCGCCAAGGGAGATCCACTTCAGGGAAACAGAGCAGACCGCCAGCGTCAACGACTGCGATGATGCTGAGAAGGCCAAGATGCTGCTATTCTCCCTGGAGAGTAATCTCCTCCAATCCCTCTCTGAAGAGTGTAAGAGTGGACAGAGCGGGTACGAAGAGCTTAGAGACGCGGTTCTGGACGCCATGGGGATGGATGAGGGAAGTACTTTCTCCCGCGTGGAGAAGACGGAACAGCTCTCAGGGGAGACCCCGCAGGCTTTTGCGAACCGGTTGTGGCTGGTGTACCGGAAAGCCTGCCCGGGGACACAGGACCGGGGATTCCTCAACGGGGATTCTCTGACGCATTGGCTCCGTTATCTAGTGGCGAACAGCTTACCACAGATCCAGTCCAAGGCAGAAGCCTGGTTCGACCCCAAAGATCCCCAGACCACAGAGATCATGGTAATTAGGCAGCTCACTCTGGCCTATAAAAACGGTAGGGGAGATGATGCACACCCACCCAAGGGAAAGCTGCATGAGGTAAAACCTGGACCGGGTAGGAAAGAGTGGCACCAGGGAGGGAGTAAACCCCCCAACACAAAGACCAATTTTTACGGGTGTGGGAAGGATGGCCACTGGCGGAAGGAGTGTAAGGACCCTTGGAAGGATAACAAGGGAAAGCATCCCACAGCCCCAGCCCAAAAGGCAGGGGTAGGGACCCCTTCCGCAGAGGTCGAGTCGCTTTTGGACGCCATGAGGTCCTTACTGACTGGCCAGGGGAGAGTAGCAGCTGCCACCGGTGCTCTCACTCCGTCAGCCCCATCCAAGCCATAGCCATGACTAGAGACGGCGCAGCCTGTGTATCTGTGTTCGCTCCGATATGATGAGTGGAGGAGACCCATGTTGGAGATGGAGGTGAAAAAGGTAGCGGGGACCTATCTGTTTGACACGGGGGCATCGCGCACTGTGATCTACTCAGCTAACCCCATCACCTCACCTCTCTCCAGCGGGGTCCCATACAGTCTATCGGGGTTCACGGGTAAGGAAAAGGCTGGCTCGGTCTCCATCCCGTTCGCCATTCGGCTAGGACCGCTCCGCTCCAAGTGGACGTGTGTCCTGATGAATTGGGAAGTGGAGGGTGGAAGAGGGGTCCTGGGGGCCAACTTTATCGTAGGTCATGGGATCCTGGTGGATTTGAGGAATCACTGCCTCTGGGGGGCTGGAAAAGTAAAGAATGGTGAGATTGTAGTTATCCCGGGTAAGGAAGGGAAGGGGACCCTCTGCACCATGAAGCCCAAAGAGGATTATAACCTCGGGCTCATGGTCAGCAACACCCCACCTGAGTTCCAGGCATTTGTGGCCACATTTGCCACTCACAAACACGACTGCGGGAGGGTCACAGGTTTTGAGGTCAGAGTAGACGGGGACCCCATGGCCCGACCACAGAAACAGTATAACTTCCCCAGGGAAGCAGAGCCGGACATGGAAGCAGCCATGTCCTCGATAGTACAGCAGGGAGTTCTGAGGCCGATAGCCACCCATATAAACTCTCTGTTGTGGCCGGTTAGAAAACCGGACAATTCCTGGAGGGCCACGGTGGACTATCGGGTGCTCAATAGTAACATCCCAGCCTGTGCACCCACAGTGGCAGCAGTTGCCGACCATATAGGGAGTATTCCAGAATCTGCGACCACTTTCACGGTGCTAGATATTTCCAATGGGTTTTGGTCCATCCCTGTAAGGAGGGAGGATCAGTACAAGTTTGCCTTTACGTTTAAAGGGCAACAGTACAGCAGGTGATCAAGAAGGCCAATGGAATGTTGGCTTTTATTGCTAGGGGGATAGAATATAAAAACAGGGAGGTATTGCTGCAGTTGTACAAGGTATTGGTGAGACCGCACCTGGAATACTGCATACAGTTTTGGTGTCCATACTTAAGAAAAGACATACTTGCTCTCGAGTCAGTACAAAGAAGGTTCACTCGGTTAATCCCGGGGATGAGGGGGTGGTCATATGAGGAGAGGTTGAGTAGATTGGGACTCTACTCATTGGAGTTCAGAAGAATGAGAGGCGATCTTATTGAAACATATAAGATTGTGAAGGGGCTTGATCGGGTGGATGCCGTGAGGATGTTCCCAATGATGGGTGAAACTAGAACTAGGGGGCATAATCTTAGAATCAGGGGCTGCTCTTTCAAAACTGAGATGAGGAGAAACTTCTTCACTCAGAGGGTGGTAGGTTTGTGGAATTTGCTGCCTCAGAAAGCTGTGGAAGCTAAATCATTAAATAAATTTAAAACAGAAATAGATAGTTTCCTAGAAGTAAAGGGAATTAAGGGTTACAGGGAGCGGGCAGGAAATTGGACATGAGTCTAGGTTCGGAATGGTCATGGCCCTATGGGTAGTGGAGCGGGCCCAGGGGCCGTGTTGCCTGGTTCTGCTCCTACTTCTTGTGTTCTAATTCTGTGTTAGATTTCAGGAGATGGTTTTATTCCTGTTCCTGGCTGGGGTGGAGATCGCCTTTACAGAAGGTAAGTACTGTAGAAAATATAGGGACAGAGTGATCTCCTGGACGAGTTTCGATCGCCTAGATGGGTCGGAGAGGAATTTCCCAGATTTTTTTCTCCGAAATTGGCCATTGGGTTTTTTATCTGGTTTTTCGCCTCTCCCGGGAGATCACATGGGTTCGGGTGGGATGGAGAGTGATACAAGGTTTGTGGTTGGGATCAGATCAGCCATGATCTTATTGAATGGTGGAGCAGGCTCAAGGGGCCGATTGGACTACTCCTGCTCCTATTTATTATGTTCTTATGTTCTTATGGAACTGCTTGCCTCAGGGCTTCCATAATATCCCCAGCAGTGCATGGCAGTCAGTTTGAAGGACTTTAGTCACATTTGGTACAATATGTGGATGACCTGTTCCTGTTCACTGATTCGAAAGAGGAGCATGGCCCACTATTGGCTGAACTACTGGAGCTGTTAGGACAGAAGGGTTTCAAAGTGAATCCCAAGAAGGCGCAAATCGCCCAGCAGGAGGTGAAATTCCTCAGTCTGACCATGCGCGCTGGAGAAAGGGCCATAGATAAGGCTAGGAGAGAGGCGGTACAAGAACTACCGGTCCCTAACACAGTAACGGGTGTGAGGTCATTCCTGGGGCTTACCGGGTACTGTCGAGACTTCATTGAGGACTGTACCGTTACCGCAGCCCCTCTGCTCCGATTCCTACACAAGGGAGTGGAGTGGCTTTGGGATGAGGGTTGCCAGGCAGAATTTGTCAGGCTCAAGGAAGACTTGCAGACCGCGCCAGCTTTAGGGGCCATAGATGGGGGGAAAGAGTGTTTCCTGGAGGTAGCGGCCAGCTGGGACAGCCTGAGTGCTGTGCTGCTCCAAGAGTGGCACCGCCGGCTGCGGCCGGTGGTCTACTACTCCAGGATACTCACAGATGTGGAAAGAAGCTATTCCAATTGTGAACAGCATCTTTTGGCCACACATTGCCTGCTGGACCTTGCTCCTCTCACAGATGGATCTGAAGGTGAAGGGTCTCTGTGAACCAAAGCTCGCAGCCAACATGGTATATCCTGGAACAGCCCATCGGTGTTCCATAGAAGGGGTTTGGGAGTAAACATAGGTTTACGGGCCAGGATACATCCCACAGGCCACGAAATCTATGTAGACGGTTCTAGCATGGTATCTGCTGGCGAGCGTCTCATGGGGTGTGGAATTTATGACCCAGCGGCAAACATTGCCCTGGCAATCAAACTCCCCAGCACCATTAGCACCCAGCAGGCTGAACTGTCCGCGGTGGTGTACATTGTTACCCACCCCGAGATCTTCCCCACCCCCTACACGATTTGCTCGGACAGTATGTATAGTAATCTGGGATGTTATGATTGAGGTTATCCACCAGATGGTGCTGTAGCCAATGCTGCTGCTAAGGTCAGAGGTTTGCTTCCTGTTAAGGTCAGAGGTTTGCTTCCTGTCAAGGTCAGCAAAGAGTGAAATGCCAGGATGCAGGCATGATATTTGTTACTCTGTTTGTTAATAAAGTACTCACGCTAATTCTACGATATTGCCTCTTCGAGTTCTTGTTCCACTACATGGATTTATCACATTTGGCGACGAGGTAACTAAAGGACCCTGAATAAAGAAGAAAAGTCTGCCAGGACGTTTAAACAACAAAATTACGAGCTACGGTTAGCTACCAGCTGGAAGAGAGCATGGCTGCCACGGTAGGAACGGTTTCCGCTTTTGATAGTCAAGCACAAACCTGGGAGGAATACTGTGAAGTGTTGGGTTATTTTTTCAAAGCAAATGAAATAAATGATGCCGGAAAAAGGAACGCCATTCTGCATAGTTCAGTGGGAAGCCAAACCTACAGTTTGATGAAAAATCTGCTCAGTCCTGAAAAGCCTGGAGACAAATCATTTGTTGAACTAGTGGCTTTGCTAAAAGAACATTTCAACCCTAAGCCTAGTGAGATTCTGCAGCGGTTCAAGTTTAATTCAAGGAACAGGAAAGAGGAAGAGAGCATAATGGACTATGTAGCGGTGTTGCGTAAATTAGCACAAGATTGCAATTATGGGAACAACCTGAAGGAAATGCTGTGAGATAGGCTAATTTGCGAAATTATGGACGATCGAATGCAGCGTAGATTATTATCCGAGACTGGGCTTACTTATGAAAAAGCATTGGAACTTGCTCAAGCCATAGAGACAGTGAACCGAGATGTAAAAGAAATACAGGGTTCAGACAGGGCTAATGCTACGCAAGTTGCAGGTCAGGTTGTTGTGCACAAGTTGAACATGCATCAGAAACCACAACGTGAGCATGTGAAGGCATGTTATAGATGCAAGGGTGATCACCTGGCGAGTGAATGCCGGTTTCTGGAGGAAAAGTGCTACAAGTGTGGGAAACAAAGACACATAAAACGAGCTTGCAGGGTGAAATCACCTGTGGAGGAATCCAAACCAAAAGGGGGAGGACAGCAAAACCAAGGGAGAGAAGTGAAAAAACATGGAGCACACCACATCAGCGGGGAAGCAGAGGAAGAAGAGGACATGTTCATAATGTATAGCATGTTAGAGAACATTCCAAAAATGGCTCCTATCACATTGCAACTGACAGTAAATGACTCTAAGGTGAACTTTGAAGTGGATACAGGGTGCGGCGTGACCATAATGAACAAGGCAGAGTACTCAAAATTGTGGAACCATGCAAAAGTTCCAGAGTTAAAGCCTTGCTCCCTGCATCTTAAAACATATACAGGTGAATGAGTAGCGACATTAGGTACAGCTAATGTAACTGTGCAACACAGGGACACAGTGGAACAGCTACTTGTAGTTATAGTATCAGGTACCGGACCAAACCTGTTAGGTAGGGGCTGGATAAAAGAACTTAAATTAGACTGGGGAGCAGTACCTCAAATAGATGCGGGCAAACAGTTGACTTTGCAAGAAGTGTTGAGCGAACATGAGAATGTGTTCAAGGAGGAACTTGGCACATTTAATGGCCCCACAGCTAAGATTTATGTAGACAAGGAGGCACCGCCAAGGTTTTTTAAACAATGACCTGTGCCTTATGCCATGAAGCCAAAGGTAGAGGCTGAGCTTGACCGTCTATTGAGAGAGAACATACTGGAGCCAGTGAAATGTTCAGAATGGGCAGCTCCCATAGTACCTGTTTTAAAACCGGACAATTCGGTAAGACTCTGTGGAGACTATAAATTGACAGTCAATCGGGTGTCCAAACTAGAGCAGTATCCGATTCCCAAAACAAAGGATCTCTTTGCAAACCTGGCTGGAGGAAAGAAATTCACAAAGTTGGATATGAGTCATGCCTACTTGCAGATTACACTGGATGACGAATCAAAGAAGTATGTCACCATAAATACACACAAGGGCTTGTTTACATATAACTGCTTACCGTTTGGTGTCTCATCTAGACCAGCTATCTTCCAGAGGACAATTGAAGGTGTACTGCAAGGGATTCCACATGTTTCCATCTATCTGGATGACATTCTGGTGACGGGAAGAACCGACCAGTAGCATCTGAGCACTCTGAGAGAGGCACTACAGAAATTGGAGAGGGCAGGGTTCCAGCTCAAGAGGAGTAAGTGCACTTTCCTGGGGAATGAGGCAGTGTTCCTGGGACACAGTGTGGATGCCACCGGGCTCCATCCACTCAAGGAGAAGGTACAAGCACTGCAGGACGCCCCTGCTCCTACAAATGTGGCTGAGTTAAAAGCTTACCTGGGACTGCTAAACTATTATAACAGGTTTTTACCAAACTTGTCAACTGTGTTAGCACCTCTTCACAGACTACTGCGCAAGAAGACACAGTGGCAGTGGGGAGAGGAGCAAAGGGTTTCATTTGAACAGTCCAAGAAACTGATGCTGTCGTCAGATGTGCTGGTTCACTACAATGTAGAAAAATACATCATTCTCTCTTGTGATGCTTCACCTTACAGTGTGGGGGCAGTTCTTTCACACTGCATGGAAGATGGAACTGAAAGACCAATAGGGTTAATGTCCCGAACTCTAACACCAGCGGAAAAAAACTATTCCCAATTAGACAAAGAGGGGTTAGCAGTAATGTTTGGGTTACAGAGGTTCCACAAGTACATATATGGCAGGAAGTTCACCATATGCACCGATCATAAACCTCTTCTCTCTTTTCAATGAAATGAAAGCAGTTCCACAGATGGTGTCACCCCGGATCCAGAGGTGGGCAGTGACATTGAGGGCATATGAGTATGCCATCGTCTACAAGGCGGGCAAGTATCATGGGAACGCAGATGCCTTGAGCCGTCTTCCACTGCCAGGCACACCTATCCGTGCAGCTCCAGAGGACAGAGTTTTGATGTTGGAGGACACGGACACAGCACTTGTGACTGCAGAGCAAGTAAGAACATGGACAGGTAAAGATCCAGTACTGTCTAGAGTTCGAGAATATGTGGTGAGGGGATGGCCACAGCATCCGGAAGGGGCTGACTTCACACCCTACAGTGTCAGGAAACAGAGCTGAGTGTGCAGGATGGTTGCGTGTTGTGGGGAGCACGAGTGATTATTCCACAGCCAGCACGACAGTCTATCCTAGAGCAACTACATCAGTGTCATCCTGGGGTCTCGCGTATGAAAGCCTTGGCTAGGGGTTACTTGTGGTGGCCAAAGCTAGATGAGGAGATAGAAAATCTAGTCAAGACATGCAGCACTTGTCAGGAACACCGGAAGGCACCAGCAGCAGCTCCTCTCCACCCCAGGGAGTGGCTGGATAAACCATGGAGAAGATTGCACTTAGATTATGCGGGTCCATTCATGGGGAAGATGCTCCTCATAATCACTGATGCACATTCCAAATGGATGGATGTTTATCCTGTAAATTCTGCTTCTGCCACTACTACTATAGACTGCCTGCGTCGGAGCTTCAGTAATCAAGGGCTACCAGAGATCTTGGTGAGTGACAGAGCCACTTGTTTTGTGAGTACAGAGACAAAAGAGTTCTTGAGAAAAAATGGCATAGTGCAGGTAACCTCAGCTCCATATCATCCATCCTCGAATGGACTTGCGGAGAGAGCTGTACAAACATTTAAGGAGATGATAAAAAAAAGTGCAGAAGGGAGTTTAGCAGCCAAAGTGTCATGGGTTCTGTTCAGCTACAGAATAACACCTCAATCCACCACAGGATACTCTCCTGCTGAGATGTTATTAGGTCGTAGACTACGCTCCACTCTTGACCTTGTCCACCCAGACCTAAAAAGGAAAATGGAAAACAGACAAAACAAACAAAATGAGAACCATGACAAAAGAACAAAGAGCCAAAGTTTTGGAGAAGGAGATGCGATCCTTACCAGGAATTTCAGTTATGGACCAAAGTGGATTCCTGGCTTCATAGACTCAATGACAGGTCCAGTATCATACAAGGTTGTGTTGGCAGATGGTAGGGTAGTACGCAGACATGTAGATCAGATACTTCCCAGACAAGGGGAAATTGAAATGAAGGTTCCAGATGCAATGACTGAAGACAGGGTTGCCCCCAGTTATCCAAGTGCATCTGTGGTGCCACCACCAGGGACGGAGACAATTCCACAGGAACCTATTTGTCAAGAGGAAACCATCGTTGCAGAGTGGGATACTCTGAGCACTGCTCAGGAGCAGCTGGTGGCTTCACCACAAACAAGCAGGGACTTTACTGTTAGACGTTCACAAAGGCCTCGCAAGCCACCAGAGAGATTGATACTGAACTGTTAGATTTGTCAAGTATGGAACATGATGAATGGAGACTCCTTATATGACCCTCAGGAATGGTTGTTTGTTAAGAAATTCACATTGAAATCTTAAGGGAGGAGGGATATAGTAATCTGGGATGTTATGATTAAGGTTATCCACCAGGTGGTGCTGTAGCCAATGCTGCTGCTAAGGTCAGAGGTTTGCTTCCTGTTAAGGTCAGAGGTTTGCTTCCTGTCAAGGTCAGCAAAGAGTGAAATGCCAGGATGCAGGCATGATGTTTGTTACTCTGTTTGTTAATAAAGTACTCGCGCTAATTCTACGATATCACCTCTTCGAGTTCTTGTTCCACTACATGGATTTATCACAGTATGTTTACATACAATTCGTGTACAGAGTACCTGGCCATCTGGTCCCGCCGCGGATATACCTCCGCTGACGGGAGACTCCTCACAGTAAAGCCCCTGCTGGAAAAGATCCTGGCAGCCGTGGGGGAGGAAGGGGAGGTTTTCATCCACAAGGTGAAGGCCCATTCCGCCACAGAACCCCGCGGCCAGGGCAACCAGCAGGCTGACTTGCTCACCAAGGAGGGTGCCCGCACAGGCACTTTTTGGGACCCATTTGGGTCCAGACCAATGGCGGCGGTCAGAGGTAGGGACGGGACCCAAGGGAGTGTAGGAGTAGCATTAGCCCCGGACCTTAAGACCGTCCAAGCCCAAGGCCCCGTCCTCAAAACAGTCTTCAGCGCCATAACTGAGGGAAAGGAGATAGAAGGTCCGTACGGCACAGCAACAAGCTCCGTTAAAGAGGGTATGTTGTTCCGGGGGGAACAGTGGGTTGTACTGCAGCAGCACCGGAGGGAATTCCTTCAACTGGCCCATGGGGGTCCAGGAGCGGGACTCCCCGGGCCTGAAACTACCTGGCAACGGGTGGAACAGGCGGGATGGTGGCCGGGACTCAGGGACGATGTCCGCGAGTTCTGTGCAGGCTGTCTTGTGTGCGCCGTAAACAACCCTGACCCCCACAGAAGGAAGGTCCCCATGGGACACGTCAGGAGGGTAGAGGGACCATGGCAGTCGATACAAGTTGACTACATCGGGCCCCTGCCCACCGCCCAGGGAGGCTATAAGTACTGCCCATTCCTGGTGGACGTGTTTACCAAGTGGGTAGAGGCTTTTCCCTGCAGAAATGCCACAGCTCTGGGTACTGCCAGGATGCTAGTCCGGGAAGTGTTCTCGAGGTGGGGACTACCACAGTTTGTGGAGTCCGACCAAGGGAGTCACTTCACCGGACAGGTGATTCAGAATACCCTGATGCTGCTTGGCATCAAGGGGAAATGGCACGTAGCCCACAACCCCCAGTCATTGGGGATCGTAGAATGCATGAATCGGACCCTTAAGGAAAGGTTAAGAAAGGAAACGGTGGACTCGCCCCGTAAATGGGCCGAAGTCCTACCGTTGGTTTTGATGGGGATCCGGGCCAGCCAGTCTAATAGCACTGGGTATTCCCCGTACGAGCTGATGACTGGCAGGGTTATGTGGACCCCCACCCATGTACTAGCCCCGGTGCTCATGGAGGGCCAGCTCAGGGAGGTAAACCGGGACAGGTTTGCCCAAAACCTTTTTGAGCACCTGAAGCAGGTCCATGAGCAGGCGGCTGGGAACATGGGAAGGCAGCATCGGAGTAACCGATTGCTGCTCGAACCGAGAAAGCACTACGAGTGGGAGGTAGGAGGTCAGGCCATGGTGAGAAACTATGCCCGAGTAGGAAGTTTGGAGGCATTGTACATGGGGCCCTACAGTATTGTAGATAAAGCCAGCCCCATGGTGTATGCCGTTAAGATGCCTCAGCGTACAAAATGGTTCCATATCAACCAGTGCACGCTGTTACAGCCTGAAAGGGGAAAACAGCCAGTTGGGGTAAGGTCTGAGGCTAAAGATCCTCAGCCTGCAGCACGAGCGAGTTCACAGACTACACAAGCAGGCGCTGTGGCTTGCTTGAAGGGAGGGGCCATCCAGCCCATCGATTGGAACACGTCCCCACTCTTCTGGGATCCAGACAAGGGGGAGGGACTTGAGGGCAAAAACCCCGCCCCTAACCCAGGTGTAGAGAGGGAGGGACCTGAGTTCGAAAACCCTGCCCTGGACCCAGCCATGGGACCCGGGGGCGGAGACTCTCAGCTCGCGGCAGCAGGCTGCGAAAAGTTACCTGCCCCCAGCCCAGGTTCGGGAGGGGTCAAGCCCGGGGGAGCAGCGGCTCGGGTAAAAGGCCCAGCAGCCAAGACAGCCCCACCCGCCAAAGCCCCCAGAAGGTCCCTGCGGACGCCCCAGCCGAGAAAGCCATGGTCACCAGCCCTCCAGATCCCAAGGGCCGCCCCTCGAGCCAGGGAGCGGTCCAAGGACAGAGGTCCTCAGCCAGCAGCCACGGGCTGCGAGGGACCAACAGTGAAGGATGGTGCAGTCACGCCGGGGGTAGCAGCGAGCCGCAGTCCGACCAGGAATTAGCCTGGCCGCCCAGAGATGGGCAGCGGCTGTATATAATTTAGTCTAAGTTTAAGTTTTAAGTAAGGTGTAATTATTTAGCTTAAGTTTGGGTGTTTATAATTTAGGTTGAATAAGGTGATGGGTAATTTGAGTAAGAAATCTGCCAAGAGTGTGTATATTGGGGTCGAGGTCGCGGGACCCGACCATGCCTCACCAAGCCAGAGAATCTCTTTGGGACCTGGCTGCATGTTTTGACATCTTTTTGCAGAAAGATTTTCAGGATGGAATGGATCGTGATCCTATTCGCCCTGATCGGGATGAGTGCGGAGAGGAGGGGGTGACGTCCAGGACTCCCACATCTATGGGTGTTCGGGAGGCACAGCGCCCCTGGCGATCGACGGGAACGGTGAATGGGATGCGGAGGAGACCGCCGTCTGCTTCCACGAGGGAAGGTGGCCAGGATGGTTGGGGTCCAATTCGTCTCAGTACTCCAGCCAAACTGGATTCACGTAGGGGGAAGCCTCCCTCCTGTGCCCCCGGGTACGAGTCGCTACCACGAGGGTCAGCGTCACCGTTGGAAAGCGAATATGTTTGACGTGTAAAGGACACATTCCACTGGATAGATGGTGGTGGCTCAGGAAGTTGAGCAAGGACATGATGAACCCTGAAGTCGAATGGGAACGTTTGGGTAATAACACCCATCGGACAATTACCGGGACTCATGGAGGACTAAGCGTGTGTTGGGACAAATGGTGGGAGCCGAACCAAGGGATTTACATCTGTATGTGGGGGTCAGAGACGGTCTGCCCCGCGGGCATATCCATCATGTTCCACCGGCAGTGGCACGACACCGGGAAGGGGATAAGGTGGGATGCCAGCCGGAAGGAGTGTGCGGTCCCATACACCCAGATGCCAGTCAATGCCACTGAGCTTGTGCCCCGCCCATGGTGCAGGTGGCGAGGTTATCCAGAGAAGGTTGTCCCACCGCCACCAAGGGACCAGAGAATGGGTTGGTACTAGTCCCCACTGATCAGATGCTGTACCAGGGGGTGCACTACGTGGTAGCCTCCGTGATTTTAAATCTCACGGAGGTACATTTACTGGAGTGGTGCCCCAAAGAAACAGAGCAGTTATACCAGGCCCTATTAAATGATATGTTCAAGAAGTTTTATGAGTTCGATTTTGCCCACGTGGACAAGACCAAACTCTACAGCACACACCGAGAACTTTTGGGTAACCCAGGGAGACAAAGAAGGGTGTATGGAATAATGTTTTTACTGCGTTTAGTACTGGGTCCTCTGTCATCAACAGCTTGGATGACATAGAGCTGCAGACCCCGATAAACGGTTTAAAAACACAATTGAAAAGGATATTACTGGATGAGAACAAGGTAGTGGGCTTGGAGTTGCATGAGGACCAGGCCATGACAGTCCATTTAAAGGAGATCATAGCCGAGGTGGAAAAGCACGCAAAGACGGTAAATGCTCTCATAAGGGAGGACAGAAATGCTTCTGAACAAGCTGCGCAGAATGAGGTGTGCGTGTTATACGGGGCGTGGTTACTGGGCGAGGACCGCAGTAACCTGGAGGATTTAAAACAAGATTTGGTCCCCTCCTGGATTAGCAACAAGCACCTTGCAGCCCTCCACCCTTTTGAGAATGCATTGAGCCAGTGCCAACTCCGGCTAGCCTCCGAAGCCTATCCAGTCCCCGGGGATTGTGGGCGGTCCAACCACACAATCATGGGAGTAGTAGTTAGGATGCCGGTCATGGGTAGGACAGCCCGACCCGCGCCGGTATACAGGGTTGAAAACATTGGAGTCATTCAAGGGGGTGCACACATTCGTTTCACTGCGGTCCCGCCTTACATCATTAAGTGGGAGCACGCTATGACAGGTACTGACCTCTCAGGGTGCCGGAGCCGGGGAGCACACATAATCTTGTGTCCCCAGCACTTGAATGCCTTTTCAAGACCGCAGTGTGGGTTCAGAGCTGCTGACGCGAAGCCTATAAATTGTACCATGGAGGCAATGGCACAAGGCCATGTTCCCCCGCAGGTAGCATATATAGGGGGTGGTACATATTGTGTCACCACCGGCGCGTCCCACTACCAGCACGGACAGCATAGCTGCTGTCCGGTCAGTGACAGCAGTTTCTGTTTTAAACCCAAGGCAGAAGTTCAAGTGGCCCAGGAATGAATTGTCCCCATTCCTGAACCCTCCACTGTTCACCTCACTGTGAAGGAGAATTTTACGAACTTGAAAAAGTACGTAGCGGACTTTGGCTACGAAATTCCCCCTCTCCCTGAACATTTGACCAAAATTCTAAAAGCCGTTATAGTTTCACAGAAACATTTTTACACTCTCGAGCACAAATCAGTAGAGATAGGGACTAAGATATTGGATATTATGACTCCACCCTGGTGGAACCTTTTCAATAATATCGAGGTCCCATCGTGGATCAGACTGGCTTTCCACATTCTCGTGGTTTGCCAGTTAGGGATAGTGCTGTATTTAGTTTGCATTCAGTGTAAGGGAAAAGGTCAGTGGTCAGAATTCTGAAACCAGAGCTTTTGGAAAGAAGATTATGTAATGGTGGAGGAAGATACACCGGTGTAATTCTTTTTTTCCTTGTATTTCGATTAAAGAATTGTTGTTTCTTTGTGCTTGTTTATTTAATTAAAGGTTTTCTTTCATTGTTTGTGTTGCGACGCGGTTTAATAAAGATAGGTGTACCAAGTGGTGCAGGGGTGTTAGACCCCTTCCATGCTTGGATGTGTGTGTGTAGTCTGAAATTTTACTCTTTGTATGCTGATGTACACTACATTTTCGCGGGTATATTAGATAGATAATTACAGGGGAAGGTTGAATAAGGAGGGTCAGAAAAATTTGGCTCACTTTAAAGTATGATACTTCAAGCAAGTTTTAGTATCACAGGGTGGACTGTAAGATTTGCAAAATTTCTGCATCTCCCCGAAGGTTATTAATAATAAAGGGACCCTGCATGGACATTTAAAATTGAAAAGGGTACCCAAGGTGGTGTCCGTGCCTCGTGGCAGAAAGCCTGTGGGATTCCAAAATGGATTCTGCAGCGCAGACAGCTTGGGAGAAATTGAAACTAAGGCTGCAGGTTTTAATTCTATTAGAATTATTATTTACTGTGGCCACGTTTGATTTAAACCATTGATTTCTCTGACTGCCACTTTTGTTTTTCTCCTTCCTATCTTTTGCTTTTATCCTTGTTTCCCTTTCCTCTGTTTCCCTGCTCAGGTTCCCAACCCCCTGCCATTTTAGTTTAAACCCTCCCCACAGCACTAGCAAACACTCCCCCTCGGACATCAGTTCCAGCCCTGCCCAGGTGCAAACCGTCTGGTTTGAACTGGTCCCACCTCCCCCAGAACCGGTTCCAATGTCCCAGGAACTTGAATCCCTCCCCCTGGCACCATTCCTCTAGCCACGTATTCATCTGAAGTATCCTTCTATTTCTACTCTGAATGGCATGTGGCACTGGTAGCAATCCTGAGATTACGACATTTGAGGTCCTGTTTTTTAATTTACCTCCTAACTCCCTATATTCCGCTTTTAGGACCTCATCCCGCTTTTTACCTATATCGTTGGTGCCTATATGCACCACGACAACTGGCTGTTCACCCTCCCCTTCCAAGATGTTCTGCAGCTGCTCGGAGACAACCTTGACCCTTGCACCAGGGAGGCAACACACCATCCTTGAGTCTCGTTAGCGGCCGCAGAAACGCCTAACTATTCCCCTTACAATAGAATCCCCTATTACTATAGCTCTACCCCTCTTTTTCCTCCCATTCTGTGCAGCAGAGCCACCCCTGGTGCCAGGAAGCTGGCTGCTGCTGCCTTCCTCTGATAAGCCACCCCCCCCAACAGTACTCAAAGTGGTGTATCTGTTGGAGAGGGGGATGGCCACAGGGGACCCATACGCTACCTGCCTGCACCTAGTACTCTGCCTGTTGGTCACCCATTCCCTTTCTTCCTGTCCAAACTCTACCTGCGGTGTGTCCAACTCTGTAAACATACTATTCATGATGTCCTGAGCATCGTGAATGCTCCAGTATGCATCCAACCGCAGCGCCAGTGGTATATAGACCTCCAAACAGTAAGGCGGAGGTTGGGGATGGCATTAAAAGGGAAATTAAAGAAGCGTGCAATAAGGGCACAGCAGTCATCATGGGTGACTTTACATATAGTTTGGGCTAACCAAATTAGTAACAATACTATAGAGGAGGAATTCCTGGAGTGTTTACGGGATGGTTTCCTGGACCAATATGTCGAGGAACCAACCAGAGATCAGGCCATCTTAGACTGGGTATTATGTAACGAGAAAGCATTAATTAGCAATCTTGTTGTACGAGGCCCCTTGGGTTGGAGCGATCATAATATGATCGAATTCTTCATTAAGATGGAGAATGAAGTAGTTGACTCAGAGACTAGGGTCCTCAATTTAAATAAAGGAAACTACGATGGTCTGAGGAGCGAGTTGGGTAGGATTGATTGGGGAATGGCACTCAAAGGGTTGACGGTGGATAGGCAATGGCAAACATTCAAACAATGGATGAGCTACAGAAATTGTTCATCCCAGTTTGGCATAAAAATAAAACAAAAAAGGTGACTCAACTGTGGCTAACAAGGGAAATTAGGGATAGCATAAGATCCAAGGAGAGGACATATAAATTGGCCAGAGAAAGCAATAATCCTGAGGATTGGGAGCAGTTTAGGATTCAACAAAGAAGGACAAAGGGATTAATTAAGAAAGGGAAAATAGAATATGAGAGTAAGCTATCAGGGAACATAAAAACTGACTGTAAAAGCTTTTATAGATATGTGAAGAGAAAAAGATTGGTGAAGTCAAGCGTAGGTCCCTTGCAGTCAGAATCAGGGGAAGTTATAATGGGGAACAAAGAAATGGCAGAACAACTAAATACATATTTTGGTTCTGTTTCACAAAGGAGGACACAAATAACCTCCCAGAGATGCCGGGGAACATAGGGTCTGATGAAAGGGTGGAACTGAAAGAAATCAGTATTTGTAGGGAAATGGTGTTAGGAAAATTGATGGGACTGAAGGCTGATAAATCCTCGGGGCTTGATAATCTACATCCCAGGGTACTTAAGGAAGTGGCCCTAGAAGTAGTAGATGCATTGCTGGTCATCTTCCAGAACTCGATAGACTCTGGAATAGTACCCATGGATTGGAGGGTAGCTAATGTTACTCCACTATTCAAAAAAGGTGGTAGAGAAAAAGTGAGGAATTACAGACCGGTAAGCCTGACATCGGTAGTGGGGAAAATGCTAGAGTCCATTATAAAAGATGTAATAGCAGAGCACTTGGAAAGCAGTGACAGGATCGGACAAAGTCAACATGGATTTACAAAAGGTAAATCAAGCTTGACTAATCTACTGGAATCTTTTGAGGATGTAACTGTTAAAATAGATAAGGGAGAACCAGTGGATGTGGTGTTTTTGGACTTTCAGAAGGCTTTCGCTAAGGTCCCGCATAAGAGATTAGCATGCAAAATTAAGGCACATGGGATTGGGGGCAAGGTATTGACTTGGATAGAGAAATGGTTGGCGGACAGAAAGCAAAGAGTTGGAATAAACGGGTCGTTTTCCGAGTGGCAGGCAGTGACTAGTGGGGTACCGCAAGGATCGGTCCGAGGACCCCAGCTGTTCACAATATATATTAATGATCTGGACGAGGGAATTGGATGTAATATCTCCAAATTTGCAGACGACACAAAGCTGGGTGGGAGGGTATGCTGTGAGGAGGATGTCATGAAACTCCAGTATGATTTGGACAGGTTGGGTGATTGGGCAGAAACATGGCAAATGCACCATAATGTGGATAAATGTGAGGTTATCCACTTTGGTGGCAAAAACAGGAAGGCAGATTATTATTTGAATGGCAATAGATTGGGAGAAAGGGAAGTGCAAAGAGACCTGGGTGTTCTTGTGCACCAGTCGCTGAAGGTAAGCATGCAGGTGCAGCAGGCGGTTAAGAAGGCAAATGGTATGTTGGCCTTCATAGCAAGAGGGTTCGAGTACAGGAACAAGGATGTCTTGCTACAGTTGTACAGGGCCTTGGTGAGACCGCACCTTGAGTATTGTGTGCAGTTTTGGTCACCTTAGCTGAGGAAGGACGTACTTGCCATGGAAGGAGTGCAGCGAAGATTCACCAGGCTGATACCTGGCATGGCAGGAATGATGTATGAGGAGAGATTGTGTCGATTGAGCTTATACTCACTGGAGATTAGAAGATTGAGAGGGGATCTCATCGAAACCTATAAAATTCTGTCAGGCCTGGACAGACTAGATGCAGGAAGGATGTTTCTGATGGCCAGGGAGTCCAGAACCAAGGGTCATAGTCTAAGGATAAGGGGTAAGCCATTTAGGACTGAAATGAGGAGGAATTTCTTCACCCAGAGAGTGGTGAACCTGTGGAATTTTCTGCCCCAGAGGGCGGTGGAGGCCAGTTCATTAAATATATTCAAGAAAGAGTTGGATATATTTCTTAAGGCTAAGGGGATCAAAGGATATGGGGAGAAGGCAGGGACAGGGTACTGAATTTGGATGATCAGCCATGATCTCATTGAATGGCGGAGCAGGCTCGAAGGGCCTAATGGCCAACTCCTGCTCCTATCTTCTATGTTTCTATGTTTCTATGTGAAGAGAAACTTTGTGTTTTGGAACGAGACAGGACTCTGAATTATGCATTAGACTGAACTGGAGACGGATCTAATTGCAGTTTAGGCCTATAGTTAAGGCCATCAAACAGTCTGCATACATTATCGGAAACAGTTTAACACAGCCATCAAGGCCGGACAAGCCCATCAAGGAACTTTCAGGACCATACGAGTCAATTATCGGGCCGGTAGATGTGATTACCGGCCATCTAAAAACCGTTAGTATGAATTGCTACCATTATTTTAAACTAGCCGGCCAAGATTATGACAAAGAACTAACCTGATTTGGCGCGAAGATAAGGGTTTTCGACAAAGGTATTATTGAAGGCCCCGGGTAGCATTGAGTTAGTTCAGGTTCCTGAAAAGTAGGGCAGCTAGTTCGTTCAGAGGAGGAGGTCCGTAGAGTTCATTGGTTGGTGTGCTGGTGCTGCTCCTCGGGCCCCTCGCCCTCGTGGCTGCCGCTCTTTCCCCGTCCCACGCTTACCTCCTGGCCTTTGCCCGTGCCCTTATCCCACTCCATCTAGAACTGCCCCGGCACCGGATCGGGCGAACACGGACAGGTTCAGGCCAGGCGAGGCGGGACGTGACGAGGGGAGAAGGGCAAACCACCGAGGGGCAGACCGGCTGGAGGAGACCAAACGAGGGGAGGCTTCGAGTCATCGGGCCTTCAGCCTTGGCCGACCTTCGAATATCTGCACACTAACTCAAACTGGCAGCTGTCAACGAAGAATCATCCCTGCAAGGTAAAGTACCCAAACAGAGACTTTGACTTTGAGGTACTCGAACCTGGACAACGCCCTTGCAGCACCCGGAGACCACGTGATGACAGCAGGCTTCAGAGAGCACCAAGAGTGATCCCCGAACCCCACCGCTGTTTTGAATTGAGCAAACCCCGTTTTTGATTGGTGAGCATAGATTCTGACCCCTCATAGCTTAATCTATTTAGGTATAGCGGGTGGGATAAGGATAAGAGGATTGCTAAGATAGTTGTTTTCCCTCGATGTGCCGTGTGTTCCCCATTCCCTGTATAAGTGCATTTGCCTGTAATGTTATAGTGGTAACTTATTTTAAGACTGTATTAATTTTCCTGTTCAATAAAATCTTGGTTTTTGCTTGCATCCAAACCACCTGTTTACTCGAGTTTTCTGTATCGCTGCCTGTACCCAAGTCTGGTGTCTAGAACCCAGGGGTGTGGGAGCGATTCAAACCACTCACAACCAGTCAGGGGCATAACTGACTGGGCGCATGCGCCACACCCGCCACCCACTACAGAATGATATGGTGTCATTTTACTTGTGGCGATTCCCCGTTGGGAAAGATAACTTTTTGAGTTCGCTTGACATGAAGGAGGGACCCCGATCAGAGTGGATGAAATTGGCCGTACCACAAAGGGAAAAGACTTGATCGAGGCATTTGATCACTGTGGAAATAAACATATTGGGACAGGGGAAAGCAAAGGGAAAGCGTGAATATTCGTTCTCCATAGTAAGTAAGTAGGTGTTTCATGTTGAGGAAGGCAATGGCCCTTTAAATTCAATGCTGATTCGCTGCATAGGCTGCATAGCATGTATGAGCGAGCCTCTGATGGATGGAAGAATTGCGGATTTAATTCCACACAAATTCTACAGGAGGAGCATGTTCTTTTCACATCTTCCGTAGAAAATGGGTGATTCTTAGATTGCACAAAGTGCAACATACGGGTAACGCCAGGATGGCATAAGTCAGTGTGAAGATCCGCAAGAGCCGAAGTTGACATAGAAGAGCAGAATGCCTGCGTGAGGGTATCCGGGGCCACATTCTCTTTGCCGGGTCGATAATGTATGGTGTATCCAAAGGTGGCCAATTCCATCCTCCAGAGTTGTATTTTGTTATTCTTGATCTTAGTGCGTTTCCAGTTATCCAGCATAAAGGCCACGGAGCGCTGATCGGTTATAAGTGTGAAATGGCGACGAGCGAGAAAATGACTCCATTGACATATAGCTTCGACGATGGCCGTAGCCTCCTTCTCGACAGGAGGATAATGGAGCTTGCTACCCTGCAAAGTTCTGGACAGAAATGCAATGGGTCGACCACCTTAATTCAAGGTAGCCGAGATCGCCACCTCCGATGCATCGCACTCGACCACGAAAGGGAGATTTTCATCAATGGAGCGAAGCGTGGCTTTTTCCAGTTGTCACTTGAGGAGGTTGAAAGCTGAAATAGCCGTTGCCTCCAACGGAAATGACTTTGCATGAAGCAGGGGCTGGATCTTGTTGGAGAAGTGGGGTATCCACTTCACATAATAGGCGAACATGCCGAGTGCCCAACGAAGAGAGCCGAGATTCATAGGGGGAGGGAGCTCCTGAAGCAGACAAAGTCGCTCCAGGTCCGGTTTGATGACACCATTGCCCACCCAGTAGCCAAGGATGTTGACTGATGGTACTGATTTCACAGATTTGGACTCATTTAAGGTTAAGTTGCGATGACGGAGAACGTAAAAAATTTCTGGAGGTTGACATCATGCTCCTTCTGGTCATGACCAGCAATGGTGATATTATCTAGATATGGAAAAGTGTCTGTTAAGTTCTCCTGTTTGAATAGGCTATCCATTGCCCATTGAAAGATGGCCACCCTATTGGTGACCCCAAATGGAAGGTGACAAAACTGGTAAAGCCGATCATTGGCCTCAAAGGCCGTATACTTTTTGTCAGTGTCCTTTAACGATACTTGATGGTATGCACTCCTTAAATCAAAAGTTGAAAATACCTTGTAGTTGGCAAGGTTATTGACCATGTCATCGATGCGTGGTAGTGGGTAGGCATCCAGGTCGGTATACTGGTTAACAGTTTGCGAGCAATCAATGCAAAGACGTTTCTTGTGTTGCTTCAGAGGATTTTTAACAACGACGACTTGAGCCCGCCAGGGAGATGAACATGGCTCAATGATACCGTCAGCTAGAAGGCGAGAGATTTCTGCCTCGATAAAGGACCGATCATCTTGGCTGAAACATCATGATTTGGTGACTATGGGCTTACATCGGGGAGAAAGATTGGTAAACAAGGAGGGCTCGTCGAGCGAAGCCGCCGAAAGCGCACAAAACGGTACTTTGGAAATAGTAAGCTCCGGCTTTGACCCTCCAAACTCGAAAGTGAGTCTTTTGTGTTGTTTCTGGAAATCCTGTCCCAGGAGCAATCGCTGCATAGGTTTTTGAGCACCCCGAGCCGGGTAGAGAAATAAATGCGGAAGACAAAAAGACAAAAGCCGGAAGAATTGGTGGTCAGTGTCGTCAGAGCCATTGCAATTTCCCTATCCAAGGGGTAAATATGCAGTTTTAACTTACTGACAGCCCACTCACTACTGAAGCTGTCAGAGCTGCATGAGTCGATTAGTGTGCTCAGAATGTGCCCATTTACCGAAAGCTTTGTGGCTGCATGGGACAGACTTTGGGGAAAAACAGCTGTGATGGGAGGAGGGGCAGTTTTACCCTTGACAGCTGTAACCTTAGTCGTGGTTCTTGGGGGAGGAGCAGTTTCATAGATAGCTGCTATAACCTTAGTAGTGGTTCTTGGGGGAGGAGCAGTTTTATAGATAGTAGCTGCAAAACTAACAAGAGCTCTCGACTGGTATACCTTAGAAAAGGGGCCGTTCTTACTAACAGAGGCTCTTGACTGGCATACCTTAGAAAAGTGACCTTTCTTGCTGCAATGATTGCAGGTTGTGTTATGAGCAGGACAAAATTTCCTATAATGGAACGCACCTCCACAGAAGAAACACTTCCTTCCAGATTGCCAAGATGCCGCTAGGGCAGGGTGGTCATCAGTGAAGGCTTCTAGGGTAGGGTTGTCATCCGCTAGGTTAGAGTCATCATCAGTGATGGCTTCCGCCTGTGACCTATCGAAGGAGTCATTAAAAGTGATAGCAGCAACCCGTGCACGAGGTAAAAGATAGGTATCTGCATTTCTCTTTGCTAAGTCCAGGGAACACGCCTGGTCATAGGCAGCCTGTAACTTGAGGGTTTTATTCTCCAACAGACGCTGGCATATGAAGGGAGATGTAATTCCATTAATAAAGGAATCGCAAATTAGCTCCTTCTGGTACTGCACAGCTGTGACAGCTTTAAGGTTACAATCCTTGCTGAGCCTGCGAATCTTTTGAAGGAATTCGTCAAGTGATTCCCCGGGTTGTTGTCGAGTTGTGGCCAATAGATGCCGAGCAAAAATTTCGTTTGGGGCCTTAACATACAGTCGCTGTAATATTAGGATAGCGGAGTCATAGTCTACACAGTCTTCGATATAGTCAAACACATGAGGAGATATATAATTGGCAAGTATCTCTAATTTATCAGGAACATTCTCACCACACACCTTGAGGAAGTTGTTGAAGGTACGATACCAGTGTTTCCATACCTTAGAAGTTGTAGATGAATTCGGGTCCAGGTCAAGACGGGCGGGTCTGAGTAGTTTGTCCATGATGGATTGATTACTATGCCAGAGTTCCCTACTGTAGTTGAAGTCGTAGCTGGCTGATCCCGAAATCACTCAGAGCATGGAGTCGATATCAAGTTGATTAAATTGACGTAATAAAACATACTACGCACTTGGTTCGAGTATAAAGCAAGGCTTTAATCAACTTGTTTCAAAACATGGAGGTCTAGTTATCTTTCACTAGTTCCTGTTTACAAAATGTCCTGGGAAAGCTGGGCCCACGCCCGAGCATTTATACTCCTTGGACAGCGCCACCAGCTGGCCGTCCAGTGTTATTTCATGAGTCTTTCTTCATGGATCATAAGATTCATAACACTGCCCTAGTTATTTGGTTTGCCAGGACACTGGTCCCAGCCCGGTTTAAGTGGAGCCCATCCCAACAGAACAGCTCTCTCTTTCCCCAGTACAGGTGCCAGTGCCCCATGAACTGAAACCCCTTCCTCCCACACCACTCTTTGAGACACGCATTTAAACCTCAAATCTGTTTGTCCCTATATCAATTTGTGCGTGGCTCAGGTAACAATCCAGAGATTATTACCTGTGAGGCTCTGCATTTTAGTTTTGACCCTAGCTCCTCAAACTCTTTCAGCAGAACCTCATTCCTAGTTCCATCTGTTGTTGGATCCTAAGTGGGCCACGACAACTGGATCCTTTCCCTCCCACTCCAAATTCTTCTCCAGCCACGTGGAGATATCCTTAACTCTGGCACTGGGCAGGCAACACAACCTTCAGAACTCCTGGTCGCGGTTGCAGAGAACAGTATCTAAACCCGCCCCCCCACCCCCCGACTACACTGTCCCCAACCAGTACAACATTCCTTTTCACTTCCCCCACTTGAATGGCCTCCTGCACCAGAGTGCCATGGTCAGTTTGCTCATCCACCCTGCAGACTTTACCCTCGTCCACAAAGGTTGTAATCTCTGGATTACCCCTGGTGCCACGTGCTAGTGAGTATAGGAATAGGAGGATGGAGCAGATGAATGCGTGGCTAAAGAGTTAGTGCAGGAGGATGGGCTTTAGTTTCCTGGATCACTGGGTCTGTTTCTGGGGAAGGTGGGGACTGTACAAGTCGGACGGGTTGCACCTGACCCAGAACAGGACCAACATCCTTGCGGGGAGGTTTGCTAGTACTATTCGGGGGGGGTTTAAACTAACTTGGCAGGGGGATGGGATATGGAGTGGAGCTATAGTAGAGGGTGATGCACAACCAAATATTGAGGAAAAAACATGTCAGCCTGGAAGGCAGAGCAAATATGTAATGGCACAAGGGAGTACGGCAAGGCTGGATGGCATTCCTTTTAATGCAAGGAGTCTTGCGAGTAAGGCAGATGAATTGAAGGTGTTGATGAAGACATGGGAGTATGATATTGTTGCTATCACAGAGACATGGTTGAGGGAGGAGCAGGACTGGCAGTTCAATATTCCGGGGTATAGAATCTTCAGGTGAGACAGAGGGGGGTGTAAAAGAGGAGGGGGTGTCACAATATTAATCAAGGAGTCAATTACTGCCGTAAGAATGGATGATATCTTAGCAGGTTCCTCTAATGAGGCCATATGGGTAGAACTTAAAAACAAAAAGGGGGCAAGCATTTTGCTGGGAGTGCACTATAGGCCCCCAAGCAGTCAGGGGGCGATAGATAAACAGATATGTAGGCAAATCTCAGAGAAGTGCAGAAATAATAGGGTGATAATAGTAGGGGATTTCAACTTCCCCAATATTAACTGGGATAGTCAGAGTGTGAAAGGCTTAGAGGGTGCGGAATTCTTAAAGTGCATCCAGGGGAGCTTTTTGAGCCAGCATGTAGAAAGTCCTACAAGAGAGGGGCCGGTACTGGACCCAATTCTAGGGAATGTAGCCGGGCAAGTGGTAGAAGTGTCAGTAGGAGAGCATTTTGGTGACAGTGACCATAATTTGGTGAGATTTAAGGTAGTCATGGAAAAGGACAAAGATGGACCAGAAATAAAGGTTCTAAATTGGGGGAAGGCCGATTGTAATATGATAAGGCAGGATCTGGCCAAAGTGGACTGGGATCAGCTACTTGTAGGAAAATCCACATCAGATCAGTGGGAGTCTTTCAGAAAGGAAATAGAGGGAGTACAACGCCAACATGTTCCGTAAAGGTCAAAGGTAGGACCAACAAGCCCAGGGAACCCTGGATGTCAAGGGATATACAAGAATGGATTAGGAAATAAAGGGAGGCTTTTGGCAGATACAAAGGACTAAAAACAGTGGAAGCCCTAGAGGAGTATAAAAAGTGCAGGGGGGTACTTAAAAAAGAAATTAGGAGAGCGAAGAGGGGGCATGAAAAAACACTGGCGGGCAAAATAAAGTAAAATCCCAAGGTGTTTTATAAGTATATTAAGGGCAAGAGGATAATCAGGGAAAGAGTAGGGCCATTAGGGACCAAAGTGGCAATCATTAATGTACACTACAAACAGCAAAGGACCCAGCACTGATCCCTGTGGTACACCACTGGACACATGCTTCCAGTCACAAAAACAACCTTCGACCATCACCCTCTGCCTCCTGCCACGAAGCCAATTTTGGATCCAATGTACCAAATTGCCCTGGATGCCATGGGCTCTTACCTTCTTGACCAGTCTCCCATGCAGGACTTTGTCAAAAGCCTTACTGAAGTCCATGTAGAGCCAGAAGATGTGGGTGAGGTTTTAAATGAATATTTTCCATCTGTGTTCACTATGGAGAAGTAGACATAGAAATCAGGCAGGGGGATTGTGATATACTTGAACAAATTAATATTGAGAGGGAGGAGGTACTAGTGGCTTTAGCGGGCTTAAAAGTGGATAAATCCCCAGACCCAGACGAGATGTATCCCAGGCTGCTGTGTGAGGCAAGGGAGGAGATTGCAGGGGTTCTGACACAAATTTTCAGAACCTCTCTGGCCACAGGGGAGGTGCCAGAGGACTGGAAGACAACTAATGTAATACCATTATTAAGAAGGGTAGTAGAGATAAACCAGTGAATTACAGGCCAATGAGCCTAACATCAGTGGTAGGGAAATTATTGGAAAAAATTCTGAGGGACAGAATTAGTCTCCACTTGGTGAGTCAAGGATTAATCAAGAATAGTCAGCATGGCTTTGTCAGGGGGAGATCATGTCTAACCAATTTGATTGAATTTTTCAAGGGGGTGACTAGGTGTGTGGATGAGGGTAGTGCAGTTGATGTAGTCTACATGGACTTCAGTAAGGCTTTTGAAAAGTCCTGCATGGGAGACTGGTCAAGAAGGTAAGAGCCCATGGCATCCAGGGCAATTTGGCACATTGGATCCAAAATTGGCTTCGTGGCAGGAGGCAGAGGGTGATGGTCGAAGGTTGTTTTTGTGACTGGAAGCATGTGTCCAGTGGTGTACTGCAGGGATCGGTGCTGGGTCCTTTGCTGTTTGTAGTGTACATTAATGAGTTAGATATGAATTTAGAAGGTATGGTCAGTAAGTTCGCAGATGACACGAAAAGTGGTGGAGTGGTAAATAGCGACGAGGGAAGCCTCAGGCTACAGGATGATATAGATGGGTTGGTCAGATGGGCAGAACAGTGGCAAATGGAATTTAACCCTGAAAAGTGTGAAGTGATGCATTTTGGGAGGACTAACAAGGCAAGGGAATACACAATGAATGGTAGGACCCTAGGAAGGACAGAGGATCAGAGGGACCTTGGTGTGCATGTACATAGATTCCCAAAGGCAGCAGGACAGGTAGATAAGGTGGTTAAAAAGGCATATGGGATACTTGCCTTCATTAGCCGAGGCATAGAATATAAGAGCAGGGAGGTTATGATGGAGCTGTACAAAAGTTCTGGTCGCCACACCGCAAGAAGGATGTGATTGCATTGGAGAGGGTGCAGAGGAGATTCACCAGGATGTTACCTGGGCTGGAGCGCTTCAGCTATGAAGAGAGACTGGACAGGCTGGGGTTGTTTTCCTTAGAGCAGAGAAGCCTGAGGGGGTACCTGATTGAGGTGTACAAAATTATGAGGGGCATAGATAGGGTAGATAGAAAGGAACTTTTCCCCTTAGTAGAGGGGTCAATAACCAGTAGGCATAATTTCAACATAAGGGGCAGGAGGTTTAGAGGGGATTTGAGGAAAAACCTTTTCACCCAGAGGGTGATTGGAATCTGGAACTCACTGCCTGGAAGGGTGGTAGAGGCAGGAACCTTCACAACATTCAAGAAGCATTTAGATGAGCACTTGAAACGCCATAGCATACAAGGCTACAGGCCAAGTGCTGGAAAATGGGATTCGAATAGATACGGCTTGATGGGCGGCGCGGACATAATGGGCTGAAGGGCCTCTTTCTGTGCTGTATAACTCGATGGGCTGGATTTTGTGAATGGAGGCGAGTTGGAGGCGGGACTGCTGCTTGTCGTGTCAATGTCCCGCCTCCATCCTCGCCTGACCAGTCAGAGGGATTTTCCCCTGATTGAGCTTGTTAAGCCAGCCCGGCGGGCTCAGCAAGCCAATTAGGGAGGAAGTCACTGACAGATCACGTCAACGTCAGACGTGCTATCTGTCAAGACTTCTTGAAAGAAGAAATGACAGCGTTTGACAGCTCTGTGAAGCTGTCAAACACTGACAATCTCTTGAGTTTGATTCGTTTTTGTGGTGAGGACTGAAAAACATTGTAAAAAAGTAAATTTCAGATGTTTTATGGATTGGAGGGTCCATCAGCCATTACCTGAAATTGACAAGATGGATGTCCGCTCTCCCAATCCACCACGGCTAAAGGCTACAGAAGTAAAAAAAGGTAAGTGAACACTTTTTAAAACTTATCAATTCAATTCAATTCAAATCGCTTTATTGGCATGACAAGGTACATCTTATGTTGCCAAAGCATCGAAAAACATTCATGGTTGAACACATAAATACAGATCTATCCATACAGTGTATAAACAGATATATCCCTGAGTGTATAAATATACATTCATATAATTTGTATATACTCTTTTCTTATATTTAGTGGTTGTCCCTCTGTTTATGGCAAGCTGTAACATAGTGTGCTGCTAAGGTTACACAATTTCTCTCTTCCCCTAGTAGGTATGGGAGTTTTTGGTCGTCATTCAAATTTCTGAATTCCGGGCATATTTTTGTGAATTTTGGGTAGAAATTCTCCCTTATGCCCTGATATTTTCTACAAGCTGTGAGGAAGTGCATCTCTGTCTCCACCACTCCCTGACTGCAGTGAGAGCATATCCTCTCCTCTCTTGGTAGCCGGGTCTTCCTGTGTCTACCTTTTTCGATCGCCAGGCTATGTTCACTAAGTCTGTACATTGTCATGGTTTTTCTCAGTTTGCTATCCTTTACCCTGGTCAGGTAATCAGCCATGTTGTATTGTCTGTTTAGGGCCAAGTAGCAATTGAGTTTTTATCACTCACCTTGCATACTTACCACTCCACACTTGCACCCATCACTCACCTCTGCACCTTACTTCCAGGTGCCTCCGACCGCCGCAGACCTCCTCCGCGTTTCCTCCAACCCGGCGGGGTTCTCCGAGGTCGGGAAGCCTTCACCTGTGAAGGTAAAATGGCACTAATCCTTTTTTCTGCCTGTTAACTACCTGTTAACAGGCAGTTAAAAGGTTTACATGCCTTTCCTGCCTCCAGGAGACGGGACCCGAAGCTGCACATCTTCCTGCCTCCTGGCAAAAGGGCACGGAGACGGGATGGGGGCGGGTATGCCACCCGCCCTCAATTTCTCTGATTTTACATGCTGTCCCGCCTCCATGCGCGCCTCCTCGCGGCTTGGAAAATCGAGCCCTATGACTCTATGACTCTATGACAAACAGGCAGCAAGAACCTCGTACCTGTTGGATAAGGGCAAAGGCCAAGGGCTAGAAATTCAGTTGGTTGCGCCAGCCGTTAGCGCCTTAGGAGGAGTAGATGTCGAGCGCTAGGCGCTTAGCGCCCGGGCGCAGCGCGATCTGCGCCTCGCCCCAACTTCAGTAGACATTTTGTGCCGGCGCAAAGTCTTTGCGCGTGCTCAGCTGCGCGCGCAGATCATGATGTCATTTCCTCGTGCAACGCCCTTTGTGCGCCCCCAACCGGAACTTCAGTCGCGCCGGCCCATTGTGCGCCTGGCGTCCCTAGCGACTGTTGAGTGGAACGGTGCTCAGCCGATGCGGGCCGCGGGGAGCGCAAATTAAAGGGCACTTCACCTGCACTATAAAAGGCTGCCATTTTGCAGCACTCATTCTTGTGAAACGGATCTTTGGAGGGAGACCAAGGTAGAGAGCTTACTGCTTTGGCCCAACACTAGGACAGGTACTTCTGGCTTCAGGCCACAGCTTTGCAATTGTCTTTGCCTTCATTCATATCTCATTGTTTGCCAGCATATTATGGGGGCTGCAATGGGTGTCAACGCTGGCTTTCACAATTACATCCAAAGGGCTCACAGACGCCGTGAGAGAGTGCGAGCCCTGGCTAGATGGAGAGGGGGCAACAGGCGTCACCAAGGGAGGCCTTACCCACCCAGGGTCTACCGCCAGCAGTTCTCCTATCTCAACATGTCTGACAACCAGTGTGTTAGGAGGCTGCGATTCCGAAGGGAGGTGGTCACAGAGATCTGCCAGCTGCTTCGGAGAGATCTGCAGCCACAGCTGAGGTGCAGGATGTCTCTGTCGGTGGCAGTGAAGGTGACGGTGGCTCTCAACTTCTATGCCACCGGCTCCTTCCAATCCGCTGCTGGGGACATTGCTAACATCTCCCAGTTCGCCGTGCATTGCTGCATCCGCCAGGTGACCAATGCCCTTTTCAGAAGGAGACGTCAGTTCATCTCCTTCCCCATGACCCTGGACAAGCAGCAACAGCGTGCAATGGGATTTGGAAGAATAGCGGGCTTCCCCATGGTGCAGGGCGCCATTGACTGCACGCATGTGGCTTTGCGGGCACCTCTGGAGAATGCCGAGGAATACCACAACTGGAAGGGCTACCATTCGCTGAACGTGCAGCTGGTGTGTGACCACAGGCAGCTCATCCTAGCTGTCAATGCCCACTTTCCAGGCAGCAGCCACGATGCCTTCATCCTGCGACAGACTACTGTGGCTGACATGTTCCAGGCACAGCCTCACCCACGAGGATGGCTTATCGGGGACAAAGGCTATCCTTTGTGTACCTGGCTGATGACCCCGCTCCACGCGCCCAGGACCCCTGCTGAAGAGGCATACAACGAGAGCCATCAAGCGACCAGGAACATCATCGAACAAACAATCGGTGTCCTGAAGCAACGGTTCCGCTGCCTGGATCGTTCCGGCGGAGCCCTGCAGTATGCTCCGGAGCGAGTCTCCCATTTCGTGGTCGTTTGCTGCATGCTGCACAACCTGGCTATCCGCAGGACTCAGGCATTGCCACCACAGATTGGAGCACCACCTCAGGAGGAGGAGCAGGAGGAGCAGGAGGAGGAGGACCAGCACAGGAGGGAGGCACAAGGTCCAAGGGCCGCCCGTCGGCGGCTTATTGAACGTAGGTTCTAGGCCCCCTCTCAGGGAATGGCTTGTGCCAATCAAAGAACATGAATGCAGCCGCTCCGCAAGCCCTCAGCCGGTCAAGGCAACAAAAACTTCAAAGTTCAAACATGGACAATCTGATTAAAGAAAATTGTTTATTCCACAAACTCTGTGCCCTTCCCACATGACAAACAAAAACAGAAAAAAAACAAAAACAGTCAGACACATAACTCGCTCCCACAACCTGGAGAGGATTAACAAAACAGTGAAACAAAAATGACCGTCATCCTCGGCCTTCATAAAAACAAACACAACATCCTCGGCCTTCATAAAAACAAACTCAACATCCTCGGCCTTCATAAAAACAAACACAACATCCTCGGCCTTCATAAAAACAACACATTTGCCCACACCTTCTACTTTTTGTCCCGCGAGGGCGATGCCTTGAGCATACTTGTGCGGCCCCTGCCCGCCCTGCTGCTCCTCCTCAATTGGAGCCCAGTGGCTGCAGCAAGGCTGGGGGAAGGCTCCTGAGGGGCACATGGCGAGATGGCAGATGCCCTTGGGGGTCGGCCTGCACGAGCTCTGGCCCTCGAGGGGCCGGCTGGTAACTGCTGCAGCTGTGGCTGGGCAGCATCAGTGTGTCCAGCAGCTGGTGGCAGCTGCACTGGTGGAGTGGCAGTGTCGGCTGCAGGAATGGGGGCAAGCTGGCTGATGGCAGGCGCTCGCTGGTCGCCTGAGACAGTGGCAGTCGCCCGGGCCAGCACTGCAGCATGCGCAGCAAACTGCTGAAGGACAGCCCGCTGGGCTGCTGCAGCACGGCGGGTGCCCTGGCGATGCCTGGCTGATGCAGCCAGTGTGGTACCAGTTAGTGCCCGTGTTGCCCTGGTCTGTGACCGCATAAGACCAGCCAGTGACTGGACGGCACGAGTGAACACTTGGGTACTCGCCGACTGTGCTGCCCCGAATTCCTCCACACTCCCAGCCAGTGACTGGACGGCACGACTGAGCACTTGGGTACTCGCCGACTGTGCTGCCCTGAATTCCTGCAGACTCCTGGCCTGTGCTGCCCCGAATTCCTCCACACTCTGAGCCAGTGACTGTATGGAGTCAGGCATCCGTGCCACTACCCCCATGAGCTCCGTGTGCCTGCGCTCCGAGTCGACGGCCATTTCCTCTAGGAGGCGCACCTCCTCTGCGCTGACCGTCGCATACTGGAGGCCGCACTCACCCTCTGGGGAGAAGGCCGCCGAGCTTCCCCACCCCTCCCGCGTTGCTGCAGGCCTCTGGGCCCAGGAACTTCACTCTCCTGCGACCCTTCCCCCAGGCTCCCCTCCAGGGAAGACGTGTCCCCTACATCGCCATGGGCTGCCATGGCAGAGGGTGCCACTGATGGGCCGGCTACCTCTTCCTCCTCCTCCTCCTCCTCTTCCGAGGGGCTGTCACTGGCAGCTTCTGGGCCCGCCTCCTCACCTGGCGATTCAGAATCTGAAAGCAGGAAGGCACAAGAGTAGCTTTAGAGTGAGGACAGGGCGTCAGCGAGGGAGGCATGAGTGGTGCCATTCACCGCATTGGTCGGACAGTGGCAAAGGATGTTGATCTGATGCGCAAGTGGAACGAGAGAGGTCCAAAAGGTGGTGTCCTTACCATTGGTGCCCAGAACAGGGTCGGCATCTCCAGTGGCAACGGGGCCAATCAGACGGACTCCCATAATGCACTCCACGCGCTGGTCTAGGTCGGTGAGCTCCTGGTGCTGAGGTCGGCCTCCACCGGTCCCAATCTGGCTACGCCTGTTGTTAGCCAGCTTGGCCTGCAAGAGAAAGGACGGCCTCTAAGTACGGTGTGTAGCCCTGATCTTGTCTGCACTGCCTCCCATGGTCGAATAGCTTGGACAGTGTGTAAAGTGCAGAATGTGCAATTGATGCTCATGCCAGTCCCATAGCTGCTGGATGAGGGCTGGCCATTAGGGCTTTCAGGTCCCTTTGTCCATAATGTGAGGTGCACATGCAAGGATGAGGAGGACACTGGAAAGGGTACTCACCCTGACAATCCGAGTGAGGTCGTTGAACTTTTTCCTGCATTGTACAGGATTCCTGGCAACCACACTGTTGGATGTCACCCTGTTGGAGACCTCCCTCCAGGCTTTGCGATAGACGCTGGGCACCGGCTTCTTGCCACTGTCAGGGAACAAAACATGGCGTCTTTGCTCCACTGCGCTAACCAGCAGCCTCAGGTCACCTTCGCTAAAGCGCAGCGCTCTCTCCCGGGCCTTCTGCATCGTCCTGGGCGGTAAAGAGTTGCAGCAGCAGTGCTCAGGCCTAGGTGGAGGGCTGCAGTGTCCAGGGCGTGGCAGCCAAACAAATCGACCCTTCCCCCTTTAAGAGATGGCCGGCGCCAGCGTGTCTGCCGTCAATGAAGAAATCACCGCACCTGCGCTGCGCCCGGCCTCGGCGGTATAGCTCAGCACCGCCGGCTTAGCGCCTAAAGATAGTCGTGCATCGACAGTTTTAGCGCTGCAGCAACCTCTTAGGGCGATGCTACTGAATATCGGCAAAGTGGCCTCGACTTTGCGCCGGGCGCAAACTTCAGTGGCCGCCCGACTTTACTGCCCCAAAAGTGGCTATACTGAATTTCTAGGCCCAAGTCTCTTCCAGCACTTCACCTGGAATCCCTTTATCTGCTTGATTTGCAGTCACACCCTCCTGTCTCTGACCACTCACCAGACCTGTACCATTACCTAGCCTAAGGTGCGTGACTGCCTCCTGGATCAAAGTGTTCAGGTAATTCTCCCCCTCCCTGCTGCCCCGCAATGTCTGCACCTCAGACTCCAGCTCAAAATCTCTGAGCTGAAGTTTCTCGAGATGCAGACATTACTGCATCAACCCCACCCCCACCCCCGCACAGAAGCCACTCTGAGATTAATATGGGGGCCTATGATTCTATCTGGTGTAGCCACCTCCCAAATCTGTACCCATCTCTCCTAATATTTGAATCTCTCAAATTAAGTTTCCGTCCCTGCTTCAGCGCAAAATTTGCCCCAACCAAATTCACAAGTGACTGTGACCATGGTGCACTAACTATGCTCCACTGTCCAGCTCTTACCTATCTGAACATCTCCATCAATGGCTTCTCTGGTCCCTACCACGAGCCCCCAAACTGTTACCCCTGTAACCACCTCCAGCCCCACAACCGAACGCTCAATTTCTTTGACTTCAGCCTCTTCTGCATTCATCCACTTTTCCCCACTATTGGCGACTGTGCATCCAGCCACCTAGCCCCTACACTCTGGAAGTCCCTCCCTAAACCTCTGACCCTCGCTACCTTTCTCTACTCCTTTTTATCTTAACTACAATATCAAATCTGACAACACAAGATCACTGGAACTCAAAAGTTGACCCATTTGCAGGTCACTGATCACTTAAATACAAAGGGGGGGAAATGCAATTGGTTTGCGCCTCGCTAATGGGGCGCAAAGCAACTACCGCCCGGGCGCGGCGATGTCTGTGCCGCTCATGAAATTGACCAGACATTTTACGGCGGCGCTAAACAATACCGCCCCGGTCTCCTGCGCCCGCAGATCTTGACGTCATTCAAGCGTGCAATGCCTTTGTGGCGCCCCGGACCGGATGTTGAGTGGCGCCCCTCTCCTTTCCACCTGGCACAAGCAACGACAGGTAGACTGGAATGTTTCGCAGTCAGTGTGGGGCTTGGGGGGGCGCTATTTAAAGGCGGCCTCTTCCTGGCTTCTTCTGTGGTAGACATTTTTGCAGCTCTCATTCTGACAGAGAGAGAGATTCTGAGAGAGAGAAGGAGAGGCTTCTGCATAGTTTCAACGCTGTGTGAAGTAGTTTTGGCTACTGAGCATCACTTTGCAGGTACTTCTGTTTTTGACCTTCATTACTTTGATTGCCAAGAGACTATGAGGGCTGCACTGATTCGGGGCGTCGTCCTGTGCCTACAGATTCGGAGGCCACAGAGACGCAGAGAGAGAGTGGCAATCATGGCCAGACAGAGGAGGGCCAACAGGCCTCTGTACAGGAGACCTTACCCTCCCAGGGAATTTTGCCAACAATTCTCCTACATTAATTTGTCTGAGGAGCAGTGTTTGCGCAGGCTGCGCTTCAGCAAGGAGGTGGTCACTGAGCTCTGCCACCTGCTGCAGCCAGATCTGCAGCCTCTACTGAGGACCAGGACGTCTCTGTCGGTGGCAGTGAAGATCACAGTGGCTCTGAACTTTCAAGCAGCTACTGGGGACATCGCCAATATCTCCCAGTTCGCGGTCCATTGCTGTATCCGTCAGGTCACAAATGCCTTCTATAAAAGGAGACGCCTTTACATCTCTTTCCCAATGACCCAGGCCAAACAGCATGAATGCGTATTGGGCTTTGCAAGGATAGCGATCTTCCCCATGGTGCAGGGCGCCATTGACTGTACGCATGTGGCATTGCGTGCACCGCATGAGAATGCAGAGGATTTCTGCAACCGCAAGGGATTCCACTCCTTAAACGTCCAGTTGGTCTGTGACCACAGACAGCTGATACTCGCTGTCAATGCCCGCTTTCCTGGCAGCAGCCACGATGCATTCATCCTGCGCCAGACTGCTGTGGCAGAACTTTTCCAGGCACCGCATCACCCAAGTGGTTGGCTCCTCAGGGACAACGGTTATCCACTGTGCACCTGGCTGATGACACCGCTCCGTAACCCCAACACCCCTGCTGAGCTGCGGTACAACAAGAGCCATCTCGCCACCAGGAACATCGTTGAGCACACAATCGGCGTGCTCAAGCAATGGTTCCACTGTCTGGACCACTCAGGAGGAGCCCTGCAGTACTCACCTGAGCGAGTCTCCCTCTTCATAGTTATGTGTTGCATGCTGCATAACCTGGAAATTCTCAGGACCCAGCCAATGCCACCAGGCCTTGGAGCACCACCGGAGGAGGAGAAGGAGGAGGAAGAGGAGGATGAAGAGGAGGAGGATGATCAGCAGCAGCACCAAGGCGGGAGGGAGGCCCACAATGTTGAAGCTGGAAGGGCCGTCCGTCAACGGCTGATAGCAAGCCGCTTCTAGGCCCCTGCTGAGGAAATGGCTTCTGCCATTGAGAACAACATGAATGAAATCAAAAATAACAACAGAAAATGCTGGAAATACTCAGCAGGCCAGGCAGCATCCGTGGAGAGAGAAACAGAGTTAACGTTTCAGGTCTGGGACCCTTCATCAGAACTGGAAAAAGCTGGAAATGTATTACATTGTTCCAATGAAGCTCAACGTAAGCTCGAGGAACAGCACCTCATCTTTCGATTAGGCACTTTACAGCCTTCCGGACTCAATATCGAGTTCAACAATTTCAGATAATAATCCCTGCCCCCATTTTTCATGCAGTATGATTTTGCCATTCCCATTTGCAACATTTTCACAATATGTTCTTTCAATTCCTTCCTCCCCTCCTAACCCCCCCACCCCCCGTCTCTGCACCTGCTTAATATCTGTTACATCTCCAGCTTTTTCCAATTCTGATGAAGGGTCCCAGACCTGAAACGTTAACTCTGTTTCTCTCTCCACGGATGCCGCCTGGCCTGCTGAGTATTTCCAGCATTTTCTGTTGTTATTTCAGATTTCCAGTATCCGCAGTATTTTGCTATTATATGAATGAAACCAACCCGCAACCCCTAAGCCGGCCAAGGCAGCAATGATTCCAAAGACCAAACATGTACATTTTGAATACAAAAACTTATTTATTTTACAAACTCTGTGTGTGTCATTTCTTCAGGACAAACTAATAGAAAGAAACACAAAAAAACAGTGATTAACATAACTGGTTCTCACAGCCTGGAGATAATGCCCAAAACACTAAACAAAAGTTTGAACACGAACCTCGGCCTTTAATAAAAAATTGACAAACATTTTGTCACACCTCCTACTTTTTGCCCTTCGAGGGTGATCTCCTTCCCTTGCACACTTCCCCCCTTCCCACCCTACTGCTCCTCCGTAATGGGACCCCAGTGGCTGCAGCAAGGCTGGTGGAAGGCTGCTGATTGTCACAACCTGAGACTGCAGATACCCTTGAAGGATGGCCTCGACCAGCTCTGGGCCTGGAGGGCCCGGCTGCAGACTGCACCAACTCTGCCTGGGCGGCAACAGTCTGGGCTACAGGTGGTGGCAGTGCAATGGGGAAGTGACAGTGGTGGCAGCAGGAATGCTGTCATCTTGAGAGAGGACAGCACTTCCCTGCTCGCCCGACACACTGGCACTCCCACAGGGCAGCGCATCAGCATCCAGAGCAATCTGCTGGAGCACAGGATGCTGGCCTGCTGCGGCGCGGTGAGAGCCCCGGGGAAATGTGTCCGAACCAGCGAGGATGGCAGCAGTCAGTGCTTGCGTTGCCGCAATCTGAGTCTGCATGAGAGCAGTCAGAGATGGGGTCATGGCAGCCAGTGACTGAATTGCAGCACTAAGCTTTAGCGTGGCATCCACCTATGCTACAGCGAAGTGCTCCACACTCCTTGCCAGTGATTCAATGCATTCGGGCACCCTTCCCACTGCAGCCATGAGCTCAGTGTGCATGTCCACTGCCTGGGCATTCATTTCAGCGATGAGCTGCTCCTCCTCTGCATCCAGTGCAGCAGGACTCACTGGCCTGCTCTCCCTCCGGGGAGAAGGCACCCGAGCTTCCCTAGCCACATCGCGTTGCTGCAGCCTGCTGGGTCCTGGAGCTTCACCCTCATCAGACCCTTCCCCCCTGCTCCCCTCCAGGGAAGGCGTGTCCCCAGCGTGGGCATGGGCTTCCTCGGGAGAGGGTGGCACCGATGCTCCGGCTTCCTCTTCCTCCTCGCCTGCAGCTTCACTCCCACTGGCAGCTTGAGGGCCCGTCTCCTCAACTGGTGAATCACCATCTGAAAGCAGGGAGCTGAAGAGATCGCAAAGTCTCTGTTTGAAGAATGGACTCAGTCGAGAATATTTTGTGGACTTTAAGGGATTTTTCTGAGGGTATTTTCCCTGTGATGGGATCGCCCTGTGCAGATACGTGAAAAACTGGTTTGTTAAAACTCCAGAGAACGCATGGCAGTTGGCTGTGACAAAAGAACTCTCAGTCATCCAGAACGTATGCGTTCACCCAACAGTCCTGGAAAAAGGAAGGGGGCCATTGACGAAGGAGCTGAGGACCCTGAGGCACCCGTTAAACTTGAACCTATTAGAAAGCCACTCTAATATGCAAAAGCGCTTCTCACCTCCATCTCAGAAGAGAAGCAGAACAATGCGAAGCGGAGCCAGTTTTTCCCAACACAAAGACCGAGAGATGTCCCAGGCTTAGGGCCATTAGTCCAATCACGGAATACTCATGGATCTGATGATGGTCCATTACTGACCATGCACCGGAGTGCTTAGAAACAAAAGGATTTTAAAGATTGGCGGGAAAGATAGGAGTAGCAAGCCTCCTATAAACATAGATCCTTTTCCACCATTCTCTCTCTCTCTCTCTCTCTCTCTCTCGCTCCACCAAGATCGACCTAACAAGAAGAAGTACCAGAGGAAGAAGCCGCTGAGACTGAGAACCACATACCCCTCACAGGGAAAGGCCTCTGGGCAGTGACTTCCCACAGCTGAGCGGAGTGATCGAGACCGACTGTGTGTGGTGGTAAGCATGGTCTCGAGTGCCCCAAGCCGGTAACCACATAACCCAGGCGAGCTGGGTGAGGTGTAAGGGCTCAGGGTTTTCTCAGAAGTGAAGTTTTTGGGCTATTCCGGGGTGGAAGCTTCGCTTGGTTCAGCCAGGCGAAGGGGCTTATGCAACTGGGTAATTCATTGGTAGGGGTGGAGTTAGAGTCCGCCATAGCAACAAAGAAATTATTGCATGTTATAGTTGTGTACTGTATGTATGTTGTTTGTAACCTGGATCTTATTCTCCACAGAGACAGTGATTTTGTTTAGTAGTGCATGTTTTAGCCAGTGTATGTTAGACCAAATAAATATAAGTATGATTTTTCACTGAAGCATTCCTGTCCGTGACTTATTCCATTTACACTCTGAATAATAATTCCCGGGTATAGAACTTTCATAAGGCGGGGGCGATTCGAACCGTCTGTCTAGCAATTGGGATAGGATCAAAACCGCTTACAGATGTACAAGAGTGGCTTTAGAGTCAGGACAGGGGGGCAGTAAGGGAGGAATGAGTGCAGCAATTTAGTAAGTTGGATTGAAAGTGTCAAAGGCTGGTGTTGTGAGGGACAAGTGGAAGGAGAGAGGACAAAAAGGTAATGACCTTACCATTGCTGTCCAGAACGGGGTCGACCTCTCCAGGGGCGATGGGACCGATCACCTGGCTTGCCACAATCCTGTGGACGCGCGCCTCAAGATTGCTGAGGGGTTGGAGCTGAGGCCGCCCTCCACCCATCCATTGCTGCTGTCTCCTATTATGAGATAGCTTGGCCTGCAAGAAAAAGGATGGCGTCTGAGTAAATATACAGCCATGGTCTTGTACAGCCTGATGTGCCTCCCATAATTGAATAGCCCTTACTGTATGCAGCCATGGTCTTGCCAGATGTGCCTCCCATAATTGAACAGCCCTTACTGTATGCAAAGTGTGGAATGTGCATGTGTGTTTCATGAGAGGGCCATAGGTGTTGGATGAATGCTGGGTATTGGGGTTTTAAGACCCTCTGGCCATTCAGTGAGGTTGAGATGGAGGGATGGAGAGGTATTGAAAAAAAGGCCACTCACCCTGACGACCCGAGTGAGGTCGTTGAACTTTTTGCGACATTGAGTATGGGTTCTGGTCACCATGCTCCTGGAGGAGACGTGCTGAGCCACCTCCCTCCACACTCTTCTGTAGTCGCGCGGCAAAGGCCTCCTGTCACTCTCTGGGAAGAGTATAGATTTTCTGCGCTCCACCGTGCCAACTAGAGCCTCCAAGGCCTGCTCGCTGAAGTGCTGAGCTCGTTCTCTCACCCTCTCCATAGTCCTTGGCTGGAAGATTTAGGCACAGGTCTCTCCAGGCTGAGATTCAAGACTGCAATGAGCAGGGTGTGGCTGGAGAGCAAGATCGACCCTCCTCTTTAAGAATTGTCCGGCGCCAGTGTGTCTGTGTTCCATCGCTAACTGACATCACCTGCGCTGCACCCGCACTCTGAGTTAGCGCCTCGCTCCTCAGACTTTGTGCCTTAAGACAGGTGTGTAGCGCCTGATTTAGCGCTCCAATCACCTCCAGGGCCGATAAAAGCCAAGTTTGCAGTTGGAAGCAATAATTATTGCCAGGCGCTAAACTTTGCTCACGGCCGATAATCGCGCCCCAAATGGGGCGATACTGAATTTTCCCCCCAAAGTGTTAAAGGTTTGTTGGGATTTAAGCTGAATGTAAATATCATCAGCAATCAGCAAATGGTGATCATACTAAATTCCACCATAGCAATCTTCATTGAAGGCTTTGGATGAATTCCAGGTCCAGTCAGAATGGCTCAGGAACATACAGCCTGTGTACAATGGTCACTCAGCAACTGCAATGAAGAAAATAAAAGAATTAAGAGGATATTCTGACTAATGAGCATTAAGGCTCATGTGACAAAGTGCCACATAATAGGCTTGTTAGCAAAATTGGAGCCCATGGGATTAAAGATACAGTGGTAGCATGGACATAAAATTGGCTAAGAAATATAGAAACATAGAAACATAGAAGATAGGAGCAGGAGTAGGCCATTCGGCCCCTCGAGCCTGCTCCGCCATTCAATGCGATCATGGCTGATCATCCAAATTCAGTACCCGGTCCCTGCTTTCTCCCCATATCCCTTGATCCCTTTAGCCCTAAGAAATATATCCAACTCCTTCTTGAATATATTTAATGAATTGGCCTCTACTGCCTTCTGTGGTAGAGAATTCCACAGGTTCACCACTCTCTGGGTGATGAAATTCCTCCTCATCTCTGTCGTAAATGGCTTACCCCTTATCCTTAGACTGTGACCCCTGGTTCTGGACTCCCCGACCATCGGGAACATCCTTCCTGCATCTAGTCTGTCTAGTCCTGTTAGAATTTTATAAGTTTCAATGAGATCCCCTCACACTCTTCTAAACTCCAGCGAGTACAAGCCCAATCGACCCAATCTCTCCTCATACGTCATTCCTGCCATCCCAGGTATCAGCCTGGTGAATCTTCGCTGCACTCCTTCCATGGCAAGAACATCCTTCCTCAGATAAGATGACCAAAACTGCACAAGGAACAGAAAGCAGAGAGTAGTGGTGAACGGTTGTGTTTCAGACTAGAGGGGGGGGTGTACAGTGGTGTTCCCTAGGGGCCGGTATTCGGACCACTGCTCATTTTGCTATTTATTGATGACCTGGACTTGGATATACAGGGCACAATTTCTAAGTTTGCAGATGATACAATACTCAGAAATGTCGTAAACAGTGAGGAGGATAGCAACAGACTTCAGGAGGACTGGTGAAATGGGCAGACAGATGGCAGATGAAATTTAATGTAGAGAAGTGTGAAGTGTTCATTTTGCAGGAAAGGAAACATAAACTAAATGGTACAATTTTAAAGGGGATGTAGGAACAGAGAGATCTGGGAGTATATGTACACAAATCTTTGAAGGCGGAAGGACAAGTTGAGAAAGCTGTTAAAAAAGCATATGGGATCCTGGGCTTTATTAATAGAAGCATAGAGTATAAAAGCAAGGAAGTTATGCTAACATAGAAACATAGAAACATAGAAGATAGGAGCAGGAGTAGGCCATTCGGCCCTTCGAGCCTGCTCCGCCATTCAATGAGAGCATGGCTGATCATCCAAATTCAGTACCCTGTCCCTGCCTTCTCCCCATATCCCTTGATCCCTTTAGCCTTAAGAAATATATCCAACTCTTTCTTGAATATATTTAATGAATTGGCCTCCACTGCCCTCTGTGGCAGAGAATTCCACAGGTTCACCACTCTCTGGGTGAAGAAATTCCTCCTCATTTCAGTCCTAAATGTCCTACCCCTTATCCTTAGACTATGACCCCTGGTTCTGGACTCCCCGACCATCGGGAACACCCTTCCAGCATCTAGTCTGTCCAGGCCTGACAGAATTTTATAGGTTTCGATGAGATCCCCTCTCAATCTTCTAAACTCCAGTGAGTATAAGCCCAATCGACACAATCTCTCCTCATACGTCATTCCTGCCATCCCAGGTATCAGCTTGGTGAATCTTCGCTGCACTCCTTCCATGGCAAGTACGTCCTTCCTCAGATAAGGTGACCAAAACTGCACACAATACTCAAGATGCGGTCTCACCAAGGCCCTGTACAACTGTAGCAAGACATCCTTGTTCCTGTACTCGAACCCTCTTGCTACGAAGGCCAACATACCATTTGCCTTCTTAATCACCTGCTGCACCTGCATGCTTACCTTCAGCGACTGGCGCACAAGAACACCCAGGTCTCTTTGCACTTCCCCTTCTCCCAATCTATTGCCATTCAAATAATAATCTGCCTTCCTGTTTTTGCCACTCTTATAAAACACTAGTTTAGCCTCAGCTGGCATATTGTGTCCAATTCTGGGCACCACACTTTAGGAAGGATGTCAAGGCCTTAGAGAGGGTGCAGAGGAGATTTACTAGAATGGTACCAGGGAGGAGGGACTTTAATAATGTGGAGAGACCGGAGATGCTGGGTTTGTTCTCCTTAGAGCAGAGAAGGTTAAGAGAAGATTTGATAGAGGTGTTCAAAATCATGAAGGGTTTTGATAGAACAAATAAGGAGAAACTGTTCCCATTGGCAGAAAGGTCAGTAACCAGAGGACACAGATTTAAGGTAATTGGCAAAAGAACCAAATTTACATGAGGAAACATTTTTTTACGCCTCAGATCTGGAAAAAATCTACGCACTTACCTGAGGGCTCCCGAGGTGTGTATAGTTCCGATGCTGGGCCTCTCGAGCTCCAAGTGTGCAGGGCCCACGTATCCCAGGGGCGCATGCTGTTCACAAGCATCCCTGGGATCACATGGGCCATGGGGAGCCAATCAAAGAAGGGAATCGCCCTTCATACACTTGACAGATAGACCTACCAAATATATGAATGGAGATCACTCCAAAAGCACTGTAAAACATTAAATAAATTTTTAAAAAATGTTTAAAAAAATTAGTTGAAATTACAATAAATTAAATATTTTAAACAACAATTTAATTTTTTGAAAAAATTAATTACAAATTTTTACAGGGTTAAAAATAAAATTACCTTTTTTAAAGTATTTTGAAATGATAAATGACTGAAAACATTTTTAAAAACTTTTTTCAACTCTTATCCTGGTAAAAGCTGGCCTTACACCTGCTTTTGACAGGCGTAAGATTTCTAAGGGTTTTCTGCAGGCGGAGGGGCTCCAGAAAGCGGAACTCTCCACCCACGGAGGCCCTTCTCCAGGGCAGGTGGAGGATCTGTTAAGAGCATTCTCGACAGATCAGAAATGCCAGTTTTCAGCGCATATAAATATATATATCCGGGCCATTGTGATCTAGAATGCACTGCCTGAAAGGATGGTGGAAGCAGATTCAATCATGGCTTTCAAAAGGGAACTGGATAAATACTAGAAGGGAAAACAATTGCAGTGCTCTGGGGAAAGAACAGGGGAGTTGGACCTTATTTCAGTAATTATTCCAATAAAATGACAATTCTGTTTGCCTGCCTTGCTGTCTGCTTTGGCCTACAGAAATCAAGCCTCACAAATCTGCTGTTCTACAAATCAGGCTTACCTAAATATTGATGCAAATCCAGCATTTGGATTCACATGTGTTAAAATCAATCATTTATTAATTGGTTGTTTGCACTCTACACCCTTGGTTGTCCTTGATCAGCTCTACTTGGGATTAGAGATCCAAAGATTCTCTGTGATTACCACACTGCAGTTTCCTGCTCCCTATCATATTTGCCTCAACATTGATAAATCACTGCATGTGTGAATGCTGGCACGGCACATTGGATTCTCAAGATACCATGCCAAGCGGTTGTACTTCAAATCCAATCATTTAGAAATTCATACTTTAAAACTAAAGCTAGCATAAATGAGGAAACAGTACAAATTGTTAACAGCAGAAAACCATCTGAGATTGACACCCTTACTATTTGTTTCAATTCATGTCACCAGAACTGAAAACATCTAAAACTTCACGAATACCTTTTTGTCTGGAATACATTTTAGGCAACAGGAATCTCTGGAACTTGAATAAAGTTTGAATGAACAAATGTACTGCTTAATAACTGGTGCATATTTTAGCATAAAACAATCCACATTCATTGATTTAATAAATAGCATTTGGCGATGCCCTGTGATGACTTAATGGGTTTACACGACTGAATAGCTGAACCCGAGAAATCAGGAAGGTCCTAGGTTGATTCTCTGGCCTGTGCTGAGTTAACTGATCTCAGTTGGAGTGGTGGCAGGGTCCCTGCAATTAGCTTCAGCATCCTTGGACTAGGAAGTTGAAAATTAGCAAGTGTTCCTGCTCATAGCTGCTAATGTGTCAGCCGTGACCCAGGGGTAGCACTCTCACCTCTGAGTCAGAAGTTCGTGGGTTCACAGTCCCACTCCAGAGACTTGAGCACATAATTCCAGGATGGCACTCCAGTGCATTGCTGAGGGAGTGCTGCACTGTCGAAGGTGTCATCTTTCGGGTGAGACGTTAAACCGAGGACCCATCTGCCATCTCGGGGGAAGTAAAAGATCCTATAGCACTATTTTGAAGAAGAGCAGGGGAGTTATCCCCGGTGTCCTGGCCAATATTTATCCCTTAATCAACATCACGAAAAACATGATCACATTGCTGTTTGTGGGAGCTTGCTGTGAGCAAATTGGCTGCCGCATTTCCCACATTACAACAGTGACTACACTGCAAAAGTATTTCATTGGCTGTAAAGCGCTTTGGAACATCCTAATGCTGTGAAAGGTGGTATAGAAATGCATGTCTTTTTTAATCGTGCTCCTGATTGTCATGCCCTTCTGAAAGTGCATGTGCGGGGCTGTCAAGTGATGATCGAATCAAGCTTGGCTGTTATAGCCCCATGCCCCGATACTCTCTATTAGGTTCACACGTGAACAATAACTACTTGTGCAAAGTTTGCCACCCATGGAATTTTACTTCATCAAGAAGTTAACTCATTCAGAGGAAGAGAAAATTGGTGAGAAAAAGAGTTCAAATAGAAAGCATTTGCCAACCAGTTTTAATTTGCCAAATATTTGGATACAGTGATATAAATTGTGCCAAAGCACATCGATGTATTATAGAAATGGTTACATGTGATTTTATCATAATTAAAGGGCCCGGGGAGAGTTTGGTTGTCCTCCTCTTTACATGAAGTAACGTTACAGATCTGTATGTTTTTTTCTCTGAATGGTTCAACCAAGTACTCCACAAAACAAACAAAAATCCGCACATAGACTTCAAACACTTCCCAGAAACTAAAAGATTTATTATTAAATGAGCTGAAATTGCAAACTTTAAACGTGTTTTCCCACTGGATGCTGTAAGTTTTGTAACTTGTCAGGATGAATAGAAGTATAAAATAGGAGTGAAAATTAGCATATTTTTGAGGACTGGATTGCCCTCTTACCACATTCTTTGTTATTTTCATTTTCTTTTCAGGCAGGATTTGCACCGGTCTTAACAATTTATAACTAATTAGACCTGAAAGTCAAACTCTGTTAACTGAAAGCACTAATATTTTCTTCAATTTAACTGAACGTTCCACTCTACTGTTACACGCTGCGGCCTGGATTCTCATCTTCCCAACCCAGGAGAGTCAAGGTAGGACTTCTGCCCCCTGCCCTGACCCCTCCGTGACAGCACCACTGCAAGGACAGATGTTTCTGCTGGTGCTGCAGTGGGACTGTCACAGCAGCACCAGAGACGGGAAGCTGCTTAAAGGATAGAAGAGCCCCAGCAACCAGGTCCAATTTTTTCTTACTGTGAGCCCTCGGCTGAGACTGAGGCCTTGAGCAAGGGGAAAGATCACGACAAAATGGAGGGAGAGAAAGCTGCGGCAGACCCTGCACCCTGCACCCAGGGGCTTCAGGGCCTTCCTGCCATTACCCCAGGGACTCCCACCAGGGAGCAGCAATTAGAGAAGCATACAGGAGGTAAATGGGCCACGTTAGTGTTATTAGTAGCAGAGGACACACATTAAAAAATAGGAATTTAGGGATAAGGAGGGAATAAGAACACTTTTATCCAAACAACAGGCGTTTGTGGGATAAGTTACCAAAGAAGGCCATTAAAAAGGAAAATATAATCAAGTTTAAGAGGGAATTAAAGAGGAAACTTTATTCTTTTGTATTCCTATGAAGTCTATGCCTGCAGGGAATGCAAAGCCCCAGTACACAGGACCTGAATTTCCATCCATTAAAATTAATGGACGGAAAAGCAAAGCAATTTCCTGATCTTCATTCCTGGAGGGTAAGGCTTCACGTCAGGAAGGCAAAAATGGAAAATTATCCATTAAATGTGTTTCTGGAGAGAGAAATAATTAAGAAGTGTGGTGGCAAAGAAGGTAGGTGGGTTTATCTTATTAAGAAGAATAGGTTTGTTGGACCTAATGGGCTAGAAATTGCGTAGTGCCCCGTTTGGGGTGATAACTTTTCAGGCAGTGCAAAGGTATTGCTGGGCGAAAAAGATTAGCTGCTGCCGGGAACATCCGCTTTAGCGCTCCAAGAGGGAAGTGGAGCACTAAATCAAGCACTGCCACTTCCCTTAGAGTGCTAAAGGGACGAGAGGGGCGACAGCGGCAGAGCACTGAGCAATGTTCGGGGCAATGCTGCCGTCTTTACAGGCTCCTTCCCTCCCTTAAAGGAAGGGCCAATGCTGTGATGAATGAATCTTCAGGCTGCATCTGTTGGGGGCGGCACCTGTGCAATGCACATAGCAGGCCCGAGCACTCTAAGAGAGCACAGGGCTGCGCAATCGCAGGGGCACCAGAATGGGGACATAAATAAATTTTGCCCAACCTCTGCCTTTAATTAGCGCTCCCCTAGCGGCCAGCTGAGGGGACGACACCTCCTGCAGCTGCCGTTGTTGATGCCCAGCGATGCTGCAGGGGGCGGGAGCGAATATCACTTCCGGGGCACTAACAGGGTGCTGTGCAGCGGATGATGTCACAATCATTGGGGCGCAAGTGTAAGGTTTCGCAAGAATTTTGAAAATTTCCACAGCCCCGAAGATTATTTTTTTGATTAAAGAAAACCTGGGTGGAATATACCTTAAAACCCCAGGGTATCAAAATGGCTGTCAGACCTCGTGGCAGAAGACAAAAGACAGCCTGCTTGTATATCTACACAGGATTTGGAAAAAAACACCAGCCTGTGTGAATGCATGAAGTACTTGAAACTGTCAATCAACTGCAGTTTAGGAAATTTCACCCACAGGACAATGGATGTTTGTTTACAGAACTCTCTACAATGTTGACACAAAGGCTTATGTACTTAAAGCTGTCAATCAATTGCATTTGGACTGACCACAGGACAATGGGTTTGTTTACAAACCATTTGAGTGCTGTTGACTGAAATTCAGTAAGACATTTAAACTGAGCGAATACCAGTCAAATGAATGGGGTAATACATTCTAACCCATTGCAGTCAATGGGGACAGTTCAACCCCATTTGTATAGCCCAGATACATTCGGATTTGGGTGAGGAGATTACGGCTCCGAATGGGGTATAAAAATCGCCTCTCAGGAAGCCATCGCTCTCTCTCTCTGCCGCCTCACCTCCGTGCTCTGCCTGCAAGAAGAACAACTCAACAGCCCACCCAAAGAAGTGGAATACCAGCAGTTACTTTTAAATACTGGGGTATCTCTACTTCAGGGCGGTGAAGAATCTAAGACCGCAAGGGCATGGAGCAGGCGTTCACTGGTGAGCATAGATTTTTCTGGCCCATTACAAGGCAACCTAGATAGTTATTAGGGGTGGGAATTAAGGGGAATTTTTGTAAAATTGTAATTTTAGTCAATTTTCCATCGATGTGTCTGTTTTCTCCTCCCCTTTTAAGTTAAAGTGTGCTGCATTAAGTAAAAGTCTGCTGTATTAAGCAATAGAGTGCTGTACTAAGCAAAGGTGTGCTGTCGTAAGCAAAGGTGTGCTGCATTAAGTAAATGTGTGCTGCATTAAGTAAAAGTCTGCTGTATTAAGCAAAAGAGTGCTGTACTAAGCAAAGGTGTGCTGTAGTAAGCAAAAGAGTGCTGTATTGAGTAAAAGTGTGCTGTATTAAGTAAAAGTCTGCTGTACTAAGCAGAAGGTGTGCTGTAGTAAGCAAAGGCGTACTGTATTAAGTAAAAGTGCTGTATTAAGCATAGGTATGCTGTATTGATTATTTTCAATTTATTTCTTTTTATCTCAATAAATACTGGTCTTCTTTGCACCCAACCATGAGCCTCGTTTTGTCTACATCGCTACTGAATAAGTCCGGTGGTCAGAACCAGAAAAGGGGAGCGATTCGAAACCGCACGGGGCTCTGGAGCAGCTCAGATACTTCTGACTGGCCAGAGACAATAACCCCAGTATAACCCCATCCCCTTATAATTTCTACAAAATGGCAACCATGGCAGGACCGTCAGCAACAGTATGCGATGTAGCAGACGGTGGTTTGGGTCTGGAGAGAGCAGCAGTTATTGTGTTTCCTTTTATTCCACTGATCTGTTTGTGGTTATTTTCCCGTAGGCTTAGGGAAGTTAGAGCAGAGAGTTGGGATAAGGAAAGGGAGATTGAAGAATACCAGGCCAAGATAGAGCACCTGGTGGTCCAGTTTAGTGAGGGCAAAAGCCACACGAGGCACGAGTAAGAGTACCTGAAGTGCCTAGTTGCAGAGGCCAAGAGCAATGAGATGAGGGTGCGGGAGGAGAACGCCCGCCTCATACAAGAAGTAAAAGAGCAGGAGGGAAAGGTTAGGGAGGTAAAGGCAGCATATAAGCTGGCCTGCGAGCAAGGGTTTGAGGGAGCAGATCATGGTCCCTGTAGGGAAGAGATAGAAAGCTTGAATATGGCTTTAAAGAGGGCAAAGGGGATAATATGTCTGATCAGCCCGAAGGCAGGTCAGTTGGATTTTACCGGCAACCCAAATAAAACCGTCCCACAGGCAACACCCAGGAAAAGGTTGGTCAGGGAATCAGAGGTCCCACGACCACCACCCACAGCTCCGAGAAACATGAGGGGTATCGAGATGCCCCAACCCAAGGGAAAAGTCCATGAGGTTAAACCTGGGAGCCAGGGTAAGAAAGAGTGGTACCAGGAGGGGAACCGTCCCTCTCAGGCTAAGTTAAATTGTTATGGGTACGGGAAAGATGGTCACTGGAGAAAAGACTGTAAGAATCCCTGGAAGGAGACCAAGGGAAAGGATCCCACAGCCCCAGCCCAAAAGGTAGAGCCAGATATCCCTCCCGCTGTGATCGAGTCATTTTTACAGTCCCTACGGTCTCTTCTGACTGGCCAGGGGAGAGTAGCAGCCACCACCGGTGCTTTGACCCCATCTGCCCCATCCCACTCCCAGCAATGACTAGAGCCAGCGCAGCCTGTTGACCTGTGTCCCCGCAAAAATGCTGAGGGGAGCAGGCCCTATGATAAGATGGGGGTGAAGACGGTGCAGGGGAGATATTCGGTGGACACTGGAGCTTCCAGCATGGTGGTCCACTCAGAAGACCTGACCAATTCACCCCAGTCTAATAAGGTCCCATTTAGCTTAATGGGACCCACAGGTAAACAGGCAGCTGGGAGTGAACCTGAGGTCAGAAATCCTCAGCCCGCAGCAGGTACAAGCTCACAGGCTGCACAGGCAGGTGCTGTGGCTTGTGTTCGGGGAGGAGCCAATCATGACCAGTGTAAGTTGTTTAAGCAGGGGGACAGGGAAGGAGAGTTCTGGGACCGAGAAGGCCCGGTAGCAACAATCCGGGACAAGGGAGGCACACAGGGGATAGTTTTGGCCCTGGACCAAAAGCAGGTCCAAGCCCAAGATTCTGCCTTTAAGGCCGCCCTGGTAAGGGAAAAGGATTTAGAACAGGATTACTGGCAGGCTGCCAGTTATATTAAACAATGCAGGTTGTTTGATTCAGGGAAGGGAAACAGGCAGCTGGGATCGTATTGAGGTCAGAAATCCTCAGCCTGCAGCGCGTATGCACACACAGACTGCACACGCAGGCGCAGTCGCGTGCGTGAGAGAAGAAGTTCCCCAGCACTTGGCCTGAGCGATTCCCCCTCTCTTGTGGGACTCTGGGGAGGAGCCTGAACCAGGTTTTAGACCTGAAGGGGAAGGCTCTCAGCCACCAGCAGCTGGTGGCAAGGGATTGCCTGTCCCCAGCCCAGGTTTGGGAAGGGAAGGACCCGAAGGAGAAGGTCCCCAGCCAGCAAGGAGTGTGACCCAAGCTAAGGGTCCGCTCGCCAGGGTAGCCCCACCAGCGACACTCCCTAGGAGATCTCTTCGGCTACCCCAGCCCAAGAAAGTATGGTCACCAGCTTTCCAGTGGAATAGGGTGGTCTCCCGAGTCAGGGAGAAGCCAAAAGACAGAAGTCCCCAACCAGCAGCCATAAGCTGCGAGGGACTAGAAGTTGGGATCAGCCCAGCCACGCTGCAGGGAGCAGCCTGTGGCAGCCCAAACAGGGATTAGGCTGGCCGCCCGCAGATGGATGGCGCTTGTATATAGCTTTGTTCAAATAATATGTATAGAGGATTAAGTTAGAATGTGTTAATTTTAAATTTTATATTGCAATTCGGTAGTGTTAATTATTAGAGTATAAGTTTTAAGTACGGTACCATTCCAGAAGTTGTATTATGTGAGCCAAGGTCGCGGGACCTGATCACACTCCCCCGAGACAGGGGACCTGGCTAGATGTTTTTTTTAAAGTCTTTTTCAGAGTTCTGAAAGATACAGAGGACCATCGTGTCTTTGGATGTTCAAGGAAGGAAGCACCCCTAGCCCACGAAGGGAGGGGCCTGCAGGAGGCAGATGCCCACAGCGTTTAAACTGCTATTGGAAACCCAGATTAAGATTAAGAGTTTACAAAAGCTTGTTAATTATTTTATATTTTGTATTATGTACTGGGTCCAACTCCAAAGGAAATAATGTGTGAATTTAGTTCCTAACTGTGAGATTGTACTACTTGTTTAGAGTTAATTGAACAAATGGCATATGCCTATGAATTGTTGTGTTTGTAGATTGTGAAAGTTTGAAAAACATTTATGGCTGAAGGATGGTGCCATTTAATAAAGTGTCAGATTGCATTTTTTTAAAAAGGGGAAGCTCGTTTTCTTCCATTTGTATTTTTAACAGCTATGTTTTGGCTTGGTGGTAACCCCATTGAAGATGTTGTATCGTGTTAAAACTATGTCACAAGTGGTGCAGGGGCATTGGTCCCCCCCCTCCAAGCTTGAATTATTGTGAATACTCAGTGGTGCAGGGGCATTGGACCCCCTCCGTGTTTGAATTATTGTAACTAATCTTGTTTTTCTGTCGATAGGTGCCTACCGTGTACTGCGATTCTCTCTGGGTAGGGGAGATGGAGGTGTCAGGGGATCAAAGATAGATATAGGTAAGTATAAGGGAAGGTTGTTTGTGGGGGGTCAAATAATCCAGTAAGATTTGTTAAATCTAAAGTAACTGTAACTGTTTCAACAACATGCATCCAAAGTGTCAGTCCAGGTGGAACAATGTTTGGTGAGCTCCACTGGAATAAACCCAGAAACCACACGGTCATGACATGCATTGCAGCACCATTTATACCTACCCACCCATTCGAATCTGACCCTTTTTTGGCAGTAAAAGAACTTGCATTTATGTAGCATCTTTCACGGTCTCAGGACACCCCAAAGCGCATGACAGCCAATGAAGTACTTTTGAAGTGTAGTCACTGCAGTAATGTGGGAAACGCGGCAGCCAATTTCCACACAGCAAGCTCCCACAAACCGCAATGTGATAATGACCAGACAATCTGTTGTTTTAGAGGTTTAGATTTAAATATTGGCCAGAACATCAGGGAGAACTCCTCTGCTCTTCTTCAAAATAGTGCTATGGGATCTTTTACATCCACCTGATTGTACATAATAGACAATGCTTTGGTAGAGCATGAATGTGGCCAGGTTACGCTGGCCACACCTGACACGTACTCTGGCTTCCTCTGCACAGAAATGGAAAATGCAGCACTCTTTCGCATGCAGAGTGAGTCCTCTGAGTTTCTGGAATGTCCAGTGGTTTGTATTACATAATACTACACAGTATTTGCTGCACAGATCAGGCCATTCGGCCCAACAGGTCCATGCCAGTGTTTATCCTTCACTCGAGCCTCCTCCCACCCTTTTCATCTCACTCCATCTACGTATCCTTCTATTCCTTTCTCCCTCATGTGTTTATCTAGCTTCCCCTTAAATGCATCTCTGCTACTTGCCTCAACCACTCCCTGTGGTAGCGAGTTCCACATTCTCACCACTCTCTGGGTAAAGAAGATTCTCCTGAATTCCTTATTGGATTTATTAGTGACCATCTTATACTTATGACTCCTAGTACATCTTGCCCAGTGTAACTGAAACAACACTATTCAATATGACTCACTGGGGTCATTTTCAATTTCTCCGCTTGGGTTGTAACCTGGCAAAGTAGTTCGCCCAGCCATTGTAGAACCTGACCCATCTACATCCCACTGAAAACAGTGGAACAAAAATAGGTTGCTTTCTATAAAGGGCGTGCGATCCGCTTCACCAGGTTACTACCCAGTTGGGCGAAGTTGAGAATGGCCCCACTCAAAGTGGCAGGTTAAGTGTAATAAAGCCATTACTGTTTCTAGCAAAATCAATCAAATCATCTTGATGCAGTCTTTTTGCAACACGACTATGTAAATGGAAAGATGTAAATTAAATTGAGATGACCCTACTTTTTCATATAAACATAAATAAGATTTGAAAAATGGTCAGCTATTTTGAACACTAAAGACCTATCATTCTATGGAAAAACAAATTGAAATAAAATGTAAATCCTCAGCAAGTTCAGTTAAACTTTGGAGTATGGAACCGCATATTTGCAACCATGCTTTTTTAAATATTTGCAGATTTCGAGGGCCTCAAATCCCTTAGGCTATAATACGGCCTGGAATTTCCTGAAATGCCATGCCAAGATTCATGGTAGTCATCCCATTGGCGAATTCGGTTGGAATTTCCTGAGAATCTTATTAGCATATGCTGGAACACAGCAACTTACATAGAACAAGTGGAAATCAGGGTAAACAATTGGGGTCCAAGGAAAGCTCCAAACTTACGCTATAGTCCTTCCTTCTTTACTTCCCTTTTTATGCATGAACATTAAAATATGAAGCCATTATGCACGTCAGGCACAGCAGATTTAAGAAAATGCAATCATGGAAAGTTTCAATTTTTAATGCAAATGATTCCAGTGCTTTAAAGATGCACTCAAAGACACGGAAAATAAATTGTAGTTCTCAGTGATGAGAAATAAATTTAAAAAATTTAAGTCGTCATAAAGCCCCATAAATATGACTTTTTGTCCTGCTACGCCAGAAGTTTTAGGTGTAAATTTACATTCTGTTCAGAACTGGTGTAAATTCACAAAATTCACATAAGCTGAACTGTTGTATTGGGGTGGGGCTATGGTAAGGAGCAGCAGAGGGTTTTGGCAGAGGTTTTACAGCATTTGACATAAAATATTGAGAAGATTCGAGGGTAGAGTAAAATGGGTGTAAGTCACCTACGCTCGAATTTGCTCAAACTTTTTGCGTTGAAAATCATCATTACGCCAAACTTAATCTGTTGTTTCAGTGCAAGCTTCCAGGAGGTTCTTCTGTGCTTGCACATTCCTTTAAAACCTCCTGGATTTTTGTGTCATCAGCTTGACGCACAAGAACTTGCCTTCTTCCAAGCATGTCCATCAGTGCGGAAAGAATGATTGTGGAAAGCTTAACACCAAGTATGGACCTGTATGTGTTTTGGCACTTCATATCGACACAAATCAAGTAGAAATGTTGCCTCAATCCCAGGAGTCAGAGAAAATATGCTATAACAACCTAAAAAAAGGCTACAGGGACTGAAATAATCAGGGATTCTTTCAACACCTTTGATATACAAGGCTAGTACTTACCTTTATGCAAAAATAATGAAAGGATGCACAACTTCAAATTTCCACTACTGTCCCCCATTGATTTTATGGTTCAAACCACAGATGAACACTACACTCCAATCATATTATACTCTCTAGAGACAGTTGTGGCCAAACCCACATGCATTGTTCAAGCAAATAAAGAACAAAGAGGCATATTTTAAGATTGAAGGTATTTGGAAGTATTTTATTCAAAAGTTAACACACAATTGTAATAATGCCCACTTTGATTATTCTCCCGGGTTGCCCACAGCAGTGTTCTTTCATTCCTGGAGACTCCAGGGTGATCCTGGTATGTTGGCCACCCTAGAGTTCTGTGGAGTACGCTGCATAATGCAACATCACATCGGCTGACTTGGGGTGGGATGTCCATATGCTGTGATGCAAAATCTTGTTTTCCTCAGTATGGTCATTTTAAGTTATAGTCACAACAAATAGAAACATGGTCTAAACAACTGTAACCAAGTTTTTCACCTGGTCAAAAGATTACTTTATCTAGGAACGCAAAGCAGAGCATGAATGGAATTTCACTGGCGTCAGAATGAATAGATTTCAATACTTTTAAAATAACTGTTGTAATGGTGTTGTCAACCTTGGCTCAGTGGTAGCACTCTCACTCTGAGTCAGGAAGGTTGTGTGTTCAAACCTCATTCCAGAGCTTCAGTACATAATCTAGGCTGGCACTTCAGGGAATGCTACACTGTAAGAGGTGCCGTCTTTTGGATGAGACGTTAAACCGAGGCCCCATCTGCCCTCTAAAGTGGAGGTAAAAGATCCTACGGCATTTTTGAAGAAGAGCAGCAGAGTTCTCCCAGTGCTTGGCCAATATTTATCCCTCAATCAACATCACTAACACAGAATATCTGGTCACTTACTTAAGAGAGTTTGCTGTGCCCAAACTGGCTGCCGTGTTTCCCAATTACAGCAGTGACTACACTTCAAAAGTACTTCATTGGCTGTGAAGTGCTTTGGAACATCCTGAGTTCTTTCTTTCTAGCATTGACTAGAACATACGTTCATAGCCCTAACCCAATTTGGTTGTCAACGTAGACCCTAATGTGAAGATACAAAGGGGTCAATTTTAACTCAGGTGCGGGGAATTGTCGGGTTCCCCGAATTTAGTGTTTCCCACATGAATCTAAATGGGTCTGTGAGATTGATGCAATTTTAACTCAATTGGCCAATTGATTTCCAACGTGTGGGAAGCCTTGGCAATTGAGTATTTCCAGTCAGGAAGTCGCAGAATATGATGTCATCATTGCTGCTGCTTTTAAGGTCCACAGCAAGCCTTGCTTCTTCTGCAGGCTTCCAAACTTCACCATTAAGATGGCACAGGAGCCTGCAGGAGCAACGGCCAGCGGGAGGGCAAGAGCTGCCCCCAAATTTGATGAGGCTTCACTCCAGGCATTGCTGGATGGTGCTAGGGCCCACAGGGATGTCCTGTTCCCTTCTTCAGTGAGGAAGAGGCCTCCCAGTCAGACCAAGGCTGTGTGGCCACAGGTGGCTGGGGAAATCAACTCTTTGGGGCTCACACAGCGCACCTGGATGCAGTGCAGGAAAAGATTCCATGACCTTCATCACACTGGGAAAGTAAGTATGAAGTTCCCATCACCCTCAATCTGATCCCCATTGCCTTTCCTCACCAGCACTCAGCTTTAGCAACATCTTCCTCCACATCCCACTTGGCACTCACATCCATGCACCCTTACCCATTCCCTCTCTCTCTATGCTCACATTCACATAACTATTCCACCATGCAGCCCTCACACTCCCTCTCACTCTGATGCTTTGAACACAACAGACAACACACAGGGAGAGCCCTTGGTCTTGCAACCTCACTCCATCTTTGTCTCCTTCTAAGTATCTATGCTATGCAATCTCTGCACTCACTCCTTCATTCTCACTCAACCTCCACTTTTCTCCCTCATTGCAGGAAAAGAGAGCTCACAACAGGAGAGAGTGAGCCAGGACAGGAGGACGGCCGCTCTCATTAGCCCAGCTCACCCCCTGGGAGGAAGCCATCCTGGAGATTGTCGGGGCTGACAGAGATGCAGAAGTTGGGGAAGGACAGACAGGTGCATCCCCACAAGCTGGTGACAGAATAGTTTTCCATCTCTCTTATTGGCATTGCATGAGTCGCTGATAATGATTCTGAAGCTACATCATATGGACTTATGATCATCTGCAAAATGCAATGTGCATGTAACCTTGGCATCACATCTCTAACTTTTTCCTTGGCTCCCCCACAGGACCATCGAGAGCCCCCGTCCCCAGTGTGCAGGAGGAAGAGCCTGAGATGCCAGACTCCTCAGAGGAATCTGCAACCTCTGAGGGCGCAGCGTCAGCAGAAATAAGCGCACCCAGCACCAGCACAGACACTCACACCTCGGTGGGACCTTCGGGACATAGAGTAGAGTTGTCACCTGTTGTATCACAGCTCACAAGTGAGCATCAGCAGATTGTGGAGACAGGGACAGCAGTGGAGAGTCCTCGTCGGAGGGTGCAGGATTTTGCCAGCTCGGCTCAGCTGCATGTCGACCCTCTGCCTCTGGCTCCATCCATAAGATCAGAGGAGATGGAACTCCATGCACAGATGCAGGAGTCTCTGGCAGGTTTTGTCTCCAGGGTCGCTGTGAGTGTGGAGCGAATGGAGGAGTCCATAGCGAACATGAGCAGAGCATTTGTGGAGTCAGTGGCGCATGAACGCATCAACACGGAAAGGATGGCTACCTATGTGGAAATGATTGCTGCCTCCGTGGTAAGGCTGGCTACCGTAGAGGAGAGGATGGCTACGGTAGAGGAGAGGAGGGCTACGGTAGAGGAGAGGAGGGCTACGGCCATGGAGGAGGTTAGTCGCCAGGGTATGGAAAACATGGTGAGTGTTCAGAATAGAATGACATCTCTTGAGGAGCGATGGGCATCTATTGAACAGAGTAACCAGACCTTCATGGAAGTCCTTCTGAGTAGGACTGCCATTGAAGATACGGGTCCCCATGGTCCCCCTGATGTGCAGCAAGGTGCTCTCAAGCCACTTGCAGGCACTGAAGGGGACCTGACCCATGAGAGGGAGGTTGGTGGCAGACGTCAAGGAAGTAGGTGCTCCTCTCCAAGTGCTCATATTTCCATGCCACTGCAGAGCCCTCGGTCAGAGCCCCGCCGGAGTCCACACCCAACTGAGATAGACGTCTCAACTCCTGCACAGCCGCAGGAGCAGCAGACTGCTGACGAGCCCTCACAGGCTCGCCACCCCGAGGACGCCCGCCAAAGGTGTCGAGACAGGAGCAGCAGGAAAGTGAGCAAGGGGCCTCCACATCTGCTGAAGCCACAGGGGAACCACTACGTAGGAGCAAGCGTAAGAGGAAAATAAAGCACAAATAGTCACAAGGGTAGTCACTTGAGTGAAATGTTACGTATTTTGTAAAAATGTCATCAGTTGTTTGTTTTGCATAAAAATTCTGATGGCAACTGCTGCAGTTCTGGCGTGTGTCATTTCGGGAATGGGCCTTTCACATTGAGGGCTTAGGATTACTTGCAGTTGTCAGGATGCTGGTCAAATAGCTCGGAATCCGCAGGGTTTGGCCATCGTCAATGCTCAGGTAAGAAGCTGCAAGACATAAGAGTTTGATTTACTAGGCTAAGCAAATCTGGCCAGGATGAGTGCATTCCTTGCATCCCGGGCAGCAATGTTCTCGCTTAATGCTGCCGCTGGTTGATGGGCCTCTGCAGGATGCTCGTTCTCGCCCTCCTCCTCCTCCTCCTCCTCCTCATCATCATCATCATCTGAGGAGGGTATGTGAGGAGCCACTTGGTCCTCAGGAATCTGCAAGCCACGACGCTGTGCCATGTTGTGAAGTGCACAGCAAACCACGACGTTTCTGGAGACCCTGGCTGCTGAGTACTGTGGGGCTCCACCTGATCTATCCAGGCATCTGAAGCGCATCTTCAGCAAACCGATGGTTTGCTCGATTATGGATCTAGCGGAAATGTGGCTGGAGTTGTAGCGCTCCTCAGCTTCATTGGCTGGCCTCCTCAACGGCGTCATTAGCCAAGTCCTCAGGGGGAGGTCCTTGTCTCCAAGCAGCCATCCGTGAAGTTGCTCTGGCAGACTGAATAGCGGAGGCACACTAGACTGGCGCAGTATGAAGGAGTCATGGCAACTGCCAGGGTACTTGGCACAAACATGCAAAATCTCCTTCTTGTGGTCACACACCAGCTGAATATTAAGGGAGTGGAAACCCTTGCGGTTGACAAAAATGCCTGGATTGCGATGGAGTGCCCTAAGGGCAACATGTATGCAGTCAATGACACCCTGCACCCTTGGAAAGTCTGCCAGCTGAGCTAATCCAACCGCTTGCGCCGTCACATTTGCGCGATCCCTGGTGAAATGGATGTGATTGTGCGCGAGGGCAAAGATGGCATCGGTTACCTGCGTGATGCAAGTGTGTGCGGCCAACTGGGAGATGCCGCTGATGTCTGCTGCTGATCCCTGCAATGAGCCTGAGGCAAAAAAAGTTGAGTGCGGTGGTGACTTTGATGGCCACTGATAAGGAGTGTCCACCTGGTCCTCTGGGCAGCAGGTCTTGCTGTATCACTGCGCAAATGTCAGTCACTACCTGTCGCGAAATTCGGAGCCGCCTTTGGCACTGCTGCTCAGTCATGGTAAGGTAGCTGACCCTGTGTCTGTAGATCCTGTTTGGGGGCTATCTCCTGCGCCGACGGACTTCCATGGGCTGGCCCCTTCTGTCCTGTGCTGCCTCAGGTGGGTGAGCAGCAGCCTGTCGCTCCTGCTCCTGCTGCTGTTGCTGGTGCTGCTGATGTTCCTGGTTCTGCTGCTGCCGCGCCTGGTGCTGGAGGTCCTCTAATGCCAAGAAGGGAAGGAAAAAAATGCCTCCCATGCTTCTGGTAGATGCCTCAGTTGAGGAAGCGCTGAGTGAGGGTTGCGAGAGGGATTTCGCAGGAGGTCACACTGGAGAAGTGTGTGAGGCTCCAACCTTCCACAGGTGTGGTTAAGCCTGGTAAAACTTGCCTCAGGCCTGAGACTACAAAGTCCTGCCATCTGCAAATGATGACTGATCAAATCTCCTCTTTAATGGTTGACCTGCAGCTGATAGTCAGCAAGCCAATAGTGCTCATGCCAGGTTTCACAGGCGTGATCCCCACCAGGCGTGTTTTACGTGGGAAAGGGTTAAACAGGCAAGGACCTGTTAAAATGGGATTAAAAAGGCCAATTAGTGCTGCTTAAGGGCCCTAAAGACCAGTCCCGGACTGATTCGGGACCATCAGACACGCCTGTAAATGGCTAGGTGTCGGGAACCAGGCAGGGTGGGGCGGAGGGTCCCGACCCCCAGGTTTTGCAATTTCAACCCCCCACACGCCTCAAAGCCCGGCTGATGGCTGAGTTAAAATTGAGCCCAAAGTGTGCATACACTGTAGGGAGCCATGATGTGTGGCATTTATTCTGCTGATGTACCAGCCTGTATAATACGCAACCAACAAATCCTCCCACAGATTGTCCAATACAACATGTTGTAGGAATGTCTAGTTCCTATCCAAAGACTGAGGTCCACTCAGGCGCTCAAACAAAACGAAGTTTAATGGAAACTAATAGGTTTAAACAAGTAACTGCAGGAGAACATCGAGTGTAGGTCTATTCAGTTCGGAGGCTCCACGAGGACTGCTGGCTGGTCCTGTGGTTGACGTCATGATGTCATGACGTTCTTCCCGCCAGTGGGGGATCACGTAATGTACAGCGTGACATCATCGCGTTTACCCGCGCTGTTAAAGTAATCACGCTCTGTACAAGTAAACAGTATAAATAAAGATACAGACTCAGGCTGTAGCTAACATGTTGTTAAAGGGAATTATATACAAATGATCTGAGTCCTTTAGTGGCTCTGCCACATGCGCCCCCCCAGAATTGTCTTTAACAGCAAAAGTGAGACGGCGAGGAGGCCTGACAAGCCTGTCTGAGCGACTTCTGTAACTCTGAAGTGGAAGGGCAGTTGTGGTGGATCTGGCATGGCGACTGTTGGCGGTCGGCCCCGTTTTGGCGGTTGAGCGATTTCGACTGGGTCTAAGTGTGCCAGCTTCAGCCGGTCAACCGATATGTGGTCCGGCTTACCTCCAATATCGACCGAAAAGGTTTTGTCTCCCAGCTCTATGATGTGGAAAGGACCAGTGTAAGGAGGCTTGAGCAGGTCCCGGTGAGCGCCGTGGCGGATAAACACGTACTCGGCGCTTTTCAGCTCAGTTGGGACATGGGAGCTCTGTAAGCTGTGATGTGACGTAGGCACTGGTGCAAAACATCTGGCCGCTTCCTGGTGGCTGACGAGTTTCTGGGATGCGGACCATGGCTCTGTTGGAGATGGGAGGAAATCCCCTGTTACTTGTAGTGGCTGGCCATATACGAGTTCTGCTGAGGACGATTGTAGATCTTCTTTGGGCGCCGTACGAAGACCCAAAAGGACCCAGGGAAGTCCGTCCACCCATCCTGCGCCTTGAAGACTGGCCCGCAGAGCGGCTTTGAGTGACCTGTGGAATCGCTCGCACAGGCCGTTCGCCTGTGGATGATATGCAGTGGTGCGATGTAGTTTGGTGCCGAGCCCCTGAGCCACAGCGTTCCAGAGCTCAGAGGAAAACTGCGGTCCATGATCGGAAGAGATGTCCGCCGGTACCCCAAAACGAGCAACCCAAGAGGAGATGAAAGCTCTGGCCATGTCTGCCGAAGTGGTGGAAACCAAAGGAACTGCCTCTGGCCATCTAGTGGTGCGGTCTACCATTGTGAGGATGTGTGTAAAACCTTGAGAAGGTGGAAGCGGCCCCACGAGGTCCACATTCACGTGGTCGAATCGACGCTCCGGAACAGCGAAAGTGGCCAATGGAGCTTTTACATGACGCTGTACCTTGGCCTTTTGGCAGACCACGCAGGTGTTGGCCCAGCCGCGGACATCCAGGTTCATACCCTTCCAGATGAATTTTGACAACATCAGCCTTTGCGAAGCCTTCATGCCAGGGTGTGACAACCCGTGTATGGCGTCGAACACTTTTCAGCGCCAGGTGACTGGAACGAAAGGACGGGGAGTTCTCATGGAGACGTCGCAAAGTAGCGTGGTGCCTGCGGCATGGAATTTGACGTCGGCCGCTTGGAAGCTAGAGGGGCTGGTCCTGTATGCTTGGACCTCTGGGTCCGAGGCTTGATCCACAGCCATGAGGGCACAGTCGATTCCAAGTTGGACTGCGTGCACAGTCGCGCGGGAGAGGCAATCCGCCACCAGGTTGTCTTTGCCGGACAAATGCTGAATGTCCGCGGTGAATTCTGAAATGAACGTCAGGTGATGTTGTTGCCGAGCTGACCACGGTTCGGCGGTCTTGGCCATAGCGTACGTTAGTGGCTTGTGGTCGACAAAAGCCGTGAACGGACGTCCCTCTAGTAAGAACTGGAAATGGCGGATGGCTAGAAAAAGGGCCAGCAACTCCCGGTCAAAAGTGCTGTACTTTCTTTCGTTTCGCCGTAGTTGACGGCTGAAAAATGCCAGCGGTTGCCACGTCCCATTCACCCACTGTTCCTGCACTGCGTCGATTGCATAGTCCGACGCGTCGGTGGTAAGGGCAATGGTGGCACCTGGAAGCGGGTGCGCCAGCATGGTTGCGTTGGCCAAGGCGCCTTTGGTGTCGACGAATGCCCGGTCCATCTCGGCCGTCCAGCTGATTGGATCCTTACCGGACTTGGCCTTGAGGGCCTCGTACAAGCGCTGCATAAGCAGAGCCGCCTTAGGGACGAACTGGTGATAAAAATTGACAATCCCGAGGAACTCCTGTAGGGCCTTAATGGTCTGTGGGCGTGGGAAAGATGTAACTGCCTCAACCTTCGTCTGTAAGGGAATTGCGACTTCTGATGTGATGAGCTGGCCCAAGAAATCAATCCGCTGCATGCCGAACAGGCACTTGGCCGGGTTGATAATCAAACCGTGTTGACTGAGGCGTGTGAAGAGGGTGCGTAAATGGCAGAAGTGCTCCTCTTTGCTAGGGCTGGCGATGAGGATGTCGTCGAGGTAGACGAAGAGGAATTTTAGGTCCCGAAGCACGGAGTCCATCAAGCGCTGGAAAGCCTGTGCAGCCTTCTTCAAGCCAAACGGCATCCACAGAAGTTTGAATAGGCCGAATGGGGTGATGACTGCGGTTTTCGGGACGTCTTGCGGGTGCATGGGGACCTGGTGGTAACCACGGACGAGGTCGACTTCTGAAATAAAAGTATTTCCCGCCAAATGGGCCGAGAAATCTTGGATATGCGGGATCGGGTACCGATCAGGAGTAGTGGCGTCATTCAGGCGTCGGTAGTCGCCGCATGGCCACCATCCACCGCCGGGTTTCAGAGCAATGTGGATAGGGGAAGACCAGGGACTATTCGACCGGCGAATAATCCCCAGCCACTCCATCGTGTCGAACTCCGCTTTCGCAGCCGCGAGCTTGCCGGGTTCGAGTCGTCGGGCCCATGCGTAAACCGGGGGACCGGTGGTGGTGGTGATGTTCTACACCATGTTTTGTAGCCGAGGAGGAGAAAGTGGGCCTGGTCAGATCTGGGAACTCGCAGAGGAGCCGAGTGAAGTCGTCTGGAGGTAGTAACGCACAGAAGACAGTGCGCAGCACGGTGTTGTCGCGGTGGCACGGGATGGAGTGGAACGTGGCTGCATTGATCAACCGGTGGTGCCTGACATCGACCAGGAGGCCGTTGGAGCACAAAAAATCTGCCCCAAGGATGGCCTGCGTGACTTTGGCCGTGATGAATTCCCAGTGGAAACGCTGGCCGCCGAAACACATCTGGACCCGCCGCCTTCTGAAGGTCCGAACGGCCGCACCATTAGCCGCTGCGAGGGCGGGGCCATGGCCCCCAGCTAGTATATCGAGATTTGATGCAGGTAGGATGCTGCATTGCGCCCCGGTGTCGCAAAGGAAACCTCGACCAGATAGGGAGTCGGTGATGAAGAGAAGCTTCCCTGAATCTCCGATGGCCATCGCAGCCGCGGGGCGCTCGTTATACCCGGTCCTCCTTCGCCAGGGTGGCTGTAGATGGTTTATTTTTGTGCGAAAAACTGCAGGGAGGGCGGCAGCACCTTGCTTTCATGCCAAAACGGGAGTGGTAAAAACACAACCCTGCTGATTGAGGAGGTGGAGCAGCGTCTGTGGGGGATGGGCGCCTCGTGGCCGTGCAGTGCTGTTGTGTCACTGCGAAAATCTTGTCCACTTCGGCAGCAAGCTCCGCGCAGTCTGTGACTTCGGACCTGGCTAGGGCAGCCTGAACTTGCTCCAGGAGTAGGCTGAGGAATAGCTCCCTGAAGAGGAAGAACATAAGAACATAAGAACATAAGAAATAGGAGCAGGAGTAGGCCAATCGGCCCCTCGAGCCTGCTCCGCCATTCAATAAGATCATGGCTGATCTGAAGCATTCTGGCTCGGACCCGAGGAGCGTAAGCATCTGGCTCATGAGCTCGGACGGCTTGGAGTCCCCGAGGCCGGGCATAGCGAGCAGCCGGCAGGCGCGCTCCGACTTCGTGAGCCCGAAGACCTGCAGCAACCGTGCCTTTAAGGTGTCATACTTGCGATCAGTAGGCAGACTACCGAGTAGGCTGACGATCCGCGAGGCTGTGGCGCTGTCGAGGGCGGAGACCACGTAATAATAACGGGTCTGATCCACAGCGATGTCCCTGATGGCGAACTGGGCTTCAGCCTGGATGAACCACGTGGCTGGTTGTTGCTCCCAGAACTGCGGTAGCTTTAAGGTACTGGCGTTCGTTTCCATGTTGATTATCTTCTGCGAAAACCATTCGCAAAAGTCGAGGTCACCAATGGAGGAATGTCTAGTTTCTATCCAAAGACTGAGGTCCACTCAGGCGTTCAAACAAAACGAAGTTTAATGGAAACTAACAGGTTTAAACAAGTAACTGCAGGAGAACATCGAGTGTAGGTCTATTCAGTTCGGAGGCTCCACGAGGACTGCTGGCTGGTCCCGTGGTTGACGTCATGATGTCATCACGTTCTTCCCGCCAGTGGGGGATCACGTGATGTACGGCGTGACATCATCGCGTTTACCCGCGCTGTTAAAGTAATCACGCTCTGTACAAGTAAACAGTATAAATAAAGATACAGACTCAGGCTGTAGCTAACATGTTGTTAAAGGGAATTATATACAAACGATCTGAGTCCTTTGGTGGCTCCGCCACAATGTTATATTTATACTGTGGTTTCGCCTCTATTGCTGCAGTGACTTAAGGGTTATTTATAAAAATATATTCTTCTCCTCCTTCTTAGGCAGTCCCTCGGAACCAAGGACGACTTGCTTCCATATTAAAAATGAGTTTGCAGGTGACTGATTAGTCCAATACGGGACCTACAGTCTCTGTCACAGGTGGGGCAGACGGTGGCTGAAGGGGTGGGTGGGTGGGGTGCTTGGGTTGATGTGCGTTCCTTGCGCTGCCTGCACTTGGCTTCCACTTGCTCCCGGCAAAGAGACTCGAGGTGTTCGTCGCCTTCCCGGATGCTTCTCCTCCACTTTGTGCGGTCTTCGGCCAGGGATTCCCAGCTGTCGGTGGGGATGTTACACTTTCTCAAGGAGGCTTTGGGGGTGCCCTTGAAGCGTCTCCTCTGCCCACCTGGGGCTCTCTTGCCGTGCCAGAGCTCCGAGTAGAGCACTTGTTTTGGGAGTCTCGTATCGGGCATGCGGACAATGCGACCCATCCATCGGAGCTGATTGAGTGTGGTCAAAGCTTTGATGCTGGGGATGTTGGCCTGAGCAAGAACACTGATGTTGGTGCGCCTATCCTGCCAATGGATTTGCAGGATCTTGCGGAGGCAGCATTGGTGGTACCTCTCCAATGCTTTGAGGTGCCTGCTGTACATGGTCCATGTCTCTGAGGCATACAGCAGGGCGGGTATCAGTGCTGAAAAATATATATATCCTATGGAGTGTACGGGAATGTGATGTGTCAGGGCTGATCATTCGTTTCCTGGAATTTATGAGGAAGGTGTGCAGTATGGAGGCTCGACCTCGGAAATAATTTTTAGGCATTTTTAACTTCTTTTTAGAAGGAAGAAAGTATCTCTTTCTCATTACTTGTAACCTTTACCCATTAAAATGAATATTAAATAGGATCAATTTCTTTTTCAAAGAAGAAAGTAGTTCACAACAGCATCAGAAAAGATCCAAGGAGAACACTGAAGTTCAATTGCCTGAAGGATTATTGTCAGTGAAGAATTGCGCTGCTACCTCAATTATTTTGGCTGAAGTGCTGAATCACGGCACACTTCATAATGCTGGAAAAGGCACCAAAAAGTGTCAAAAGTCAAATTTTACAGGGGGTTTGATGAACACATTGGGCAGGATTTTCATTGGGCTGTGGAGACAGGATTGGAGGCGTGCAGGTGGTTAAAATTGCAAAAACTGGCGGGTGGGCCAAACCCCGAATCCATCCCGCCTCCACGCAATTTTCAAAAATTTGTGTCTAATGGTCCCGACTCTGTCCCGCCTCCAACAGGCGGGATAGGCCGTTAAGGCCCTTAACAAGCTCTAAATTGCCTCTATAATGCCATTTGGAATGGCCATTGTGATTTTAATTATTTTCCCATGTGAAACACGCCTGGTGGGAAACACAACGGTGAAACCTGACGGGAGCACAATTGGATTGCTGACTATCAGCTGCGGGTCAACCATTAAAGAGGAGATTTGATCAGCCATCATTTGCAGGAAGCAGGACTTTGTAGCCTCAGGTCTGGGGGAACTTTTAGAAGACATAACCACAGCTGTGGAAGTTTGGAGCCTGACACCCATCTCCAGTGTGACCTCCTGGGAAACCCCTCTCGCCACCTTCACTGAGTGCTTCCTCAAATGAGGCATCTACCAGAAGCATGGGAGCGATTTATTTCCTTCCCTTCTGGATATTAGATGAGGCCGAACAACAGCAGCAACAACAACAGCAGCCCCAACAGCATCAGCAACAACAGCAGCAGCCCCAACAGCAGCAGCAAAAACAGAAGCACCAAGCTGCTGCTCACCTACCTGAAGATGCACAGGCCAGAAGGGGCCAGCGCTTGGAAGCCCATCAGCGCAGGAGATACCCCCCAAACACTGTCTACAGACACAGGGTCAGCTATCTCAACATGTCTGAGCAGCTGTGCCAAAGGCGGCTCCGACTTTCGCGAGAGGTAGTGGGTGACATCTGCGCAATGCTGCAACAAGACTTGCAGGCCAGAGGACCAGGTGGACAACCCTTACCAGTGGCCATCAAAGTCACCACCACACTCAACTTTTTTGCCTCAGGCTCATTCCACGGATCAGCAGCAGACATCAGCGGCATGTCCCAGGCGGCCGCACACACTTGCATCACGCAGGTAACCGATGCCCTCTTTGCCCTTGCGCACAATCACATCCATTTCACCAAGGATCAAGCAAGTGTCACGGCACGTGCGGTTAGATTAGCTCATCTGGCAGGCTTTCCAAGGGTGCAGGGCGTCGTTGACTGCACACATGTGGCCATCCAGGTATTTTTGTCAATTGCAAGGGCTTCCACTCCCTTAACATTCAGCTGGTGTATGACCACAAGAAGGAAATTTTGCATGTTTGTGCAAAGTACCCTGGCAGTTGCCATGACTCCTTCATACTGCGCCAGTCTAGTGTGCCTCCGCTATTCAGTCCACCAGACCAACTTAATGGATGGCTACTTGGAGACAAGGGCTATCCCCTGAGGATGTGGCTTTTGACGGCATTGAGGAGACCATCCAACGAAGCTGAGGAGAGCTACAACTCCAGCCACATGTCCACCAGAGCCATAATCGACCAAACCATCGGTTTGCTGAAGATGCGCTTCAGATGCCTGGATAGATCAGGTGGAGCCCTGCAGTACTCAGCAGCCAGTGTCTCCAGAATCGTCATGGTTTGCTGTGCACTTCATAACATGGCACAGCATCGTGGCTTGCAGATTCCTGAGGACCAAGTGGCTCCTCACATATCCTCAGAGGAGGAGGAGGAGGAGGAGGAGGAGAGCAAAAGGCAACATCTTGCAGATGTAGTGTATGTGCTTTAAGTCAGAACTACTTTTTACAGCTCCTGTATACTGTAGTACCGGCAGTAACCACACCGGTATATAAGCTGTGCGCGTGCCTCTGTACTCCAGTCTAGAGATGACCCTCCTCCAGTAAAGACCTGTTGTTTGTTTATATACAGAATCCGTGTAATTCTTTATCCACTGAACCACGGATCTAACAGTGGCGATGAGTGTTGATGCGAATCTACCTGCAACATTAAACAAAAACAAAAAAAATATTCGAGTCCAGTAACACGGGCGTCGACCGCGAGCAACCGCCCAGCAGTCAGGCAGAGATCCAACTTTGCTGGGGAGGCTGTGGAGAGCCGGGCTTGGTTCCCCAGCCACAACGAGCAGTAAGAGACTGACGACAGGTCCAGAGCAGACCCTTCCCAAGCAGCGGCGGCTGGAGCCGACCGACAGCAGAGAGAGAGCCGGGCAGCGTCGACGGGGTAAGAAAGAGGGTGAAGTGAGCAGGGCGCAGCCGGGGATTGATCACCGAGCGGCGTCGAGGAAAAATACTGCAAACCGGAGAGAGAGAGGGTAAGAAACAGCCGGGTTCTAGACTGAGCGGCGTTGACAAATATCAGGAGAAGAACACGCAGAGCACAGCCAGGGATCACGGGCTGATCAGGGTCCGTGGGGCGAAGCAAGGGGAGACGCCATTGAGCCGCGGAGAAGCAGGGAGAGCGCGGGAGGCACCATTGAGCTGCGGAGAAGAAGGAAGGGCGTGGGAGACGCCATTTTGCGAAGCCGCAGCGGAGAAGACGGGCGAGCGCGGGAAGGAAGGAAAGCGCGGGAGACGCCATTTTGTGCCAGCGGAGAAGAAGGGGAAGCGCGGGAGGCGCCATTGGGGTTAGTTAACGCACAACCAAGGATGCCGAAGAGTGGCAGTATCTCTACGTTCGACAATGAAGTTGAAGATTGGGTGACTTATGTGGAACGTATTGAGGTGTTGATACGCTTATCAATTAATCCATAAAAAACGATGAATTAGGATGGTAATGAAAAGGTTTTTATTAACTAAAGAACAGAGCATGCCTCTCGTGGATGACTGGTTCCAGGAAGGAAGTGGGTTGCCGAGCAGCCACCTTTATACCAGGTCATGTAGGCGGAGCCATGGGTGGAGCCAGCTGAGGCATGCATTGGTACACAGTGAGTAGCAAGAGGTAACAATGTGTAATAACGATAACAGTAGTGAACAACAGTGAACAACAATGAAAACGATAACAGTGGTTTACCACATTCACCCCTTGTTTAAAATTGAGTCCGGCGGGGTGAAGTGTACTAAAAGTTCATGTAGGTAAGTCTATCAGGAGGCCTTGTATGCCGTCCTGATCGTCGTAGCAGCGGCGGCGGTGGTGCAGTATCCAACGTCGAATCTGGTGTCTGAGTGGTCAACGAAGGGTCCTGGGGCTCCGGCATGCCGTCTACAGGGGTTGGGTTGGGAGTAGTGGTGGAGAATAACGGTGGTGATTCAGGGGCGCCCGAGGGTGCGAGGTCTCGTATGGAGACCGTGTCCTCCCGCCCGTCTGGGTATGCCACGTAGGCATACTGGGGGTTGGCGTGTAGGAGGTTCACCCTCTCGACCCCGGGGTCCGTTTTATGGGTCCTCACGTGCCTCCGCAGTAGGACGGGCCCAGGAGAAGTCAGCCATGTCGGTAGCGAGGTTCCCGATGTGGACTTCCTGGGGAAAATGAACATTTGCTCATGAGGGGTGGCATTAGTGGCAGTACAAAGCAGTGACCGGATGGAGTGGAGCGCCGCAGGGAGGACCTCCTGCCAGCGAGAGGTCGGAAGGTCCTTAGATTTTAAGGCTAATAGGACGGCCTTCCAAACCGTCACATTCTCTCTTTCCACCTGGCCGTTCCCCCGGGGGTTGTAGCTGGTGGTCCTGCTCATAGCAATACCTCTCACGAGCAGGTACTGACGAAGTTCGTCGCTCATGAATGATGAGCCCCGGTCGCTATGTATATAGCTAGGGAACCCGAACAAGGCGAAGAGGTCATTCAGACATTTGATGACCGTGGTACTGGTCATGTCTGGGCAAGGGATGGCAAAAGGGAAACGGGAGTACTCATCAACTACGTTGAGGAAGTACACGTTGCGGTCAGAGGAAGGGAGAGGCCCCTTAAAGTCGATGCTCAAGCGCTCGAAGGGGCGAGTGGCCTTGATCAGGCGTGCTCTGTCTGGCCTATAAAAATGCAGTTTGCATTCGGCACAGATTTGGCAGTTCCTGGTCATAGTCCTGACCTCCTCGATGGAGTAGGGCAGGTTGCGGGCCTTAATGAAATGGCAGAATCTGGTGACCCCGGGGTGGCAGAGGTCATTGTGGAGGGTCTGCATTCTATCAACTTGCGCGTTGGCGCATGTACCTCGTGATAGAGCATCTGGGGGCTCATTGAGTTTCCCGAGCCGGTACTAGATATCGTACTTGTAGGTGGAGAGTTCAATTCTCCACCTCAAGGTCTTGTCGTTCTTGATTTTGCCCCTCTGCTTATTATTGAACATAAAAGCAACTGAACGCTGGTCAGTGAGAAGGGTAAATCGTTTCCCGGCCAGGTAATGCCTCCAGTGTCGCACCGCTTCCACAATAGCCTGGGCCTCCTTTTCGACAGAGGAGTGTCGAATCTCGGGGCCCTGGAGGGTCCTTGAGAAAAAGGCCACGGGTCTCCCCGCCTGGTTAAGGGTTGCAGCTAGGGCGAAGTCGGATGCATCGCTCTCCACTTGGAAAGGGATGGACTCATCCACTGCGTGCATTGTGGCCTTCGCAATATCACTCTTAATAAGAGTGAAGGCTGCACACGCCTCAGATGTCAGAGGGAAGGAGGTGGACTTGATGAGGGGTCTGGCTTTGTCCGCATAGTTGGGCACCCACTGAGCATAGTAAGAGAAAAACCCCAGGCATCTCTTCAGTGCTTTTTGGCAGTGGGGGAGGGGGAGCTCCATAAGGGGGTGCATTCTGTCGGGGTCGGGGCCGATGACTCCGTTCTCCACTACGCAGCCGAGAATGGCAAGGCGCGTGGTGCGAAACATACATTTCTCCTTATTGTATGTTAAATTCAGCCGCTGGGCCGTACGGAGGAATTTCTCTAGATTAACGTCATGGTCCTGCTGGTCGTGGCCGCAGATGGTGACGTTATCCAGATAGGGAAAGGTGGCCTGCAGCGCGTTCTGGTCAACCATCCAGTCCATCTCCCTTTGGAAGACCGAAACCCCGTTGGTGACGCCGAAGGGAACCCTAAGGAAGTGGTAGAGGCAGCCGTTTGCCTCGAAGGCAGTATACTGGTGGTCCTCAGGGCGGATAGGGAGTTGGTGGTATGCTGACTTAAGGCCAATGGTGGAGAATACCCTGTATTGCGCAATCTGATTGACCATATCAGATATGCGGGGAAGGGGTTACGCGTCCACCTGAGTGTATCGGTTTATGGTTTGGCTGTAGTCAATGACCAGGCGGTTTTTATTGCCGGTCTTAACGACTACAACCTGGGCTCGCCAGGGGCTGGTGCTCCCTTCGATAATGCCCTCCTTCAGGAGCCGCTCCACCTCAGAGCTAATAAAAGCTCTGTCCCCGGTGCTGTACCGCCTGCTCTTGGTAGCGATGGGTTTACAGTCGCGGGTGAGGTTAGCGAACAAGGGAGGGGGGGAGACTTTGAGTGTGGAAAGACTGCAAATGGTGCGCGGCGGGCGATTTAAAAGCTGTTGGTTGCAGACTGTGAGTGGGGGGAGGGGTCCACCATACGCCAATGTGACACTTTTAAGGTGGCACTGAAAATCCAACCCTAGCAGAACGGCAGCGCAAAGACGGGGCAGGAAAAGAAGTTTAAAATTTTTATATTCCGTGCCCCTAACCGAACCACACAGTAGCCGCCGACGTCCGTTGAATGGGACTTGGACACCATAGAAATCCGGTGGCGCGTTGGCAGGACCGTGAGGGAGTGGCTACGCACCGTGTCGGGGTGAATAAAACTCTCCGTGCTCCCGCTGTCAAACAGGCAAGTAGTGGCGCGGCCGTTTACCGTAATGTCCATCATGGACCTGGACAGATGATGAGGGAGAGCTTGATCCAGCGTAACGGAGGCCAGTGTATGGCTGAGTGAGCCGATGTGGTCGTCAGACGAGATGGTGGTCGAGTCCGGAGACAAAATGGCGGTTGAGTGCGGCGGGCAAAATGGCAGCGGCCATGATTCCGATCCCCACGCGGCTGGAGGTGCACAAAATGGCGGATAAGATGGCTGCCCCCATGGTTCACACGTGGCGCTGCTGGCGTTCGTGGGTTTCCCTCTGCAGGCGTTGGTGTAATGGCCTTTCTTCCCGCAGCCAGAGCAGGTAGCGGTCTTCGCCGGGCAGCGCGCTCTAGGGTGTTTTAACTGGCCACAGAAATAGCATTTTTGGGCCTGGTTATGGGACATCGCTGCAGTAGTTGGTACCGGGGGCGGCGGTCCCAGTTGATTTCGGGACATCGCTGCAGTAGTTGGTACCAGGGGTGGCGGTCCCATGTCCCAAGGTCGCGATGACCATGGCGCGGCACCGTTACGTGAGTATGCTTCGAGGTTTCGGTGGGCCGCATCTAATGAGAGTGCGAGGGCTACAGCCGTCTTCAGGTCGAGCTCCTTGCTTTCGAGCAGTCTCTGCCGGGAGTAGTCGGACTGGAGGCCCTTAACGAAGGCATCACAGATAAGTCCCTCCGCGTGCGCCGCAGCCTATACCGCCTTACAGTCGCAGTCCCTGCAGAGTGTCTGTAACGCCCGTAAAAATGCCTCTACCGATTCCCCCGGTTGCTGCCTGCGGGATCCCAGGAGGTGTCTGGCGTAAATCGTATTCACTGGGCGCGTGTATTGCCCTTTTAGCAGGTCGAGAGCCGGCGTGTATGTAGTAGCATTCCGGATGAGTGTATATACTTGAGGGCTCACCTGGGCGGTCAGAACTTTTAATTTGTTCTCCTCCGATATCACGGCGGAGGCTTCTAGGAAGGATTCAAAACAGCTCAGCCAGTGTTCGAAATTGGTAGCTGAACCCGCCGCTTGAGGGTCGAGGTCCAGGCATGCTGGTCTAAGGGCTCGCAGCAACGCCTGCTGTTGTTGCTGTTGCTGCTGCTCAGGTCCCGACATTTTAATTTAGTTAATAAAATTGATACGCTTATCAATTAATCCATAAAAAGCGATGAATTAGGATGGTAATGAAAAGGTTTTTATTAACTAAAGAACAGAGCATGCCTCTCGTGGATGACTGGTTCCAGGAAGGAAGTGGGTTGCCGAGCAGCCACCTTTATACCAGGTCATGTAGGCGGAGCCATGGGTGGAGCCAGCTGAGGCATGCATTGGTACACAGTGAGTAGCAAGAGGTAACAATGTGTAATAACGATAACAGTAATGAACAACAGTGAACAACAATGAAAACGATAACAGTGGTTTACCACAGGTGTACTGCAGGGCGAATGACGTGCCAGATGCACCGGTTCTGTTAAATTCCATGGGTGCAAAACCTTATGGGCTACTGCGAAATCTAATAACTCCAGAGAAGCCAGTAAACAAGGATTTTGGAAGCATAGTAGAAATCCTACAGGACCACTTAAGCCCCTCACCGCTGCTGATAGCAGAATGATTTAAGTTCCATGAAAGGAACCAACACAAAGACAAAAGCAATGCTGAGTACCTAACGGAACTGCGCAAGCTATCGAAATACTGCCAGTTTGGAGCGGGACTAGCAGACACGTTAAGGGACAAGTTTATGTGTGGGCTACAAAGTGAAGGAACCCAGAAACGGCTTCTATCAGAAAAGGACCTAACGCTGGGCAAAGCTTTCAATATGGCAGTATCACACGAAGCAGCCGCAAGGGGCGCTGCAGAGATACAACGGAGACCGCAAGAATACGGCACCAACGAAATGACCTATGGAACAGGGAAGTGCTATCGCTGCGGCAGAACAGCACATGACCAGAAAGATTGTTGGTTCAAGGACCAAGTGTGCAGACAGTGTGGGAAAGCAGAACACATAGCAAGAGTCTGCAGGTCTGGGAAGAAAACCAACAGTAAGAAATCTCCACAGGAGAAGTACAAAAAGGTACACCAGGTGATGGACGATGGTTCAGATGAACAGAAAAGTGACACAGACTCCGGAAGCAAGGAGCTGGGTTGTCTGAAACTATATAATGTAACCGAAATAGAGGATTACCAGACTATCTGGGTTACACTCAAGATAGACGGAGTCCAAGTGGAAATGGAATTGGACACAGGGTCAGCTCTAACAGTCATAAATCAAAGAGACTACAAGCGGCTATTTTCACACATACCCTTGAAAGCTACAGAGATTGTCTTGAAGACGTATACGGGGCAAAAAGTCTACCCCAAAGGGAAAATAAGGGTGAAAGTGACATATAAAGGTCAGGAAATACCTAAAATGGATATATATGTATTGCCAAATGGAGGACCACCACTGCTTAGACGTGAGTGGATCCGGAAGATACATTTAGATTGGCATTCCATACAGGCACTGAAGGTGGAGGCCAAAAAGGATGACGACGTCACACCTGGACGACTGTCAAAAATGCTAACTGACGCAAAAGAAGTGTTCCAGGAGGGACTAGGAACACTAAAAGGAATAACAGCAACAATTAAAATAGAGGATAATGCAAGCCCAAAGTTTCTGAAGGCCAGACCAGTGCCTTATGCGATCAGACCAGCGGTTGAAGCAGAGCTGGAAGGGTTGGAACGTTCAGGAGTACTGTCCAAAGTGGACTGGAGCGAGTGGGCTACACCCATCATCCCTGTAATGAAGAGGTTGTTGAGTAATACGCCTGGGGAACCAAAGAAGGTCCGCATCTGTGGGGATTTTAAGGTGACAGTGAACCCAGTCCTTCACACGGTGCAATATCCGCTTCCACGAATTGAGGATATTTTTGCCTCACTATCTGGTGGTAAACGCTTCACCAAAATTGATCTAGCCCAGGCGTACTTGCAAATGGAGGTAGAAGAAGCTTTGAAACATTACCTTACGATCAACACCCATAAAGGTCTCTATCAATACAACCGGCTGGTGTTTGGAGTAGCCTCGGCTCCGGCTATCTGGCAAAGGGCAATGGATCAGGTCCTGCAAGGGATTCCAGGGACCCAGTGTTATTTGGACGACATCTTGATCACGGGCGAAAATGACGGTGATCACCTCGCTAACTTGGAGAAGGTGCTCGCCAGCTTAAAGGAATATGGGCTACGAGCTAATCGCCACAAGTGCGAGTTTTTCCAGAAACAGATCTCGTATTGCGGCCACGTCATCGATGAAGAGGGGTTACATAAGTCCCCTGACAAGATTGAGGCAGTTGTCAAGGCTCCAGCGCCGGAAAATGTGTCACAACTGAGGTCGTTCCTCGGGCTGGTAAACTATTACCACAAGTTCTTACCAAATTTGTCTACGGTACTACACCCGCTGAACACCCTACTGCAAACAGGGGTACCATGGGAGTGGGATGACAAACGTAGACGAGCTTTCCAGAAGTGTAAAGAATTGATCACATCAAAAGAGGTGTTGGCCCATTTCAACCCAGCACTACCAATTCGTTTGGCATGTGATGCATCACCCTACGGCATTGGAGCGGTGCTGTTGCACAAATTCCCAGACGGGTTGGGGAGGCCAGTGGCCTTTGCGTCTCGGTCACTAACCTCAGCCAAGCGCAACTATGCCCAGATTGACAGGGAGGCCCTCAGCCTAGTATGGGGAGTAAAAAAATTCAACCATTATCTGCATGGGCAGAAGTTCACCTTGCTGACTGACCACCAACCACTTGTCTCCATCTTTAATCCTAAGAAGGCCGTGCCAGTAATGACTGCACAGCGGTTGCAAAGATGGTCCCTGTTTCTAGGGGCGAATCAATATGAAATAGGATATAAAGGCACGAAACAGCATGGGAACGCTGATGGGCTGTCGCGCCTGCCACTGCCTACGGTGGAGGAAGCACCAGCAGTGGACCCTATCGAGATATTTTATTCGTCGATAATTGAACGATTGCCAGTAACAAACACGGATATAGAGAAGGAGACCCGCAATGATCCGACGCTGTCATGGGTATATGAATTGACGGTGAGGGGATGGCCAACACATGGCGACTCACTGTTGCCAGCATTCTCATCCAGAAGAGAACAGCTGTCAGTATGCCAGGGGACAGTGATGTGTGGACCCAGAGTGGTGATTCCACCCAAGTTAAGGGAGAGAGTGCTAAAGGAGCTACATGAAGGTCTTCTGGGGGAGTGAAAATGAAAAGCCTTGCTAGGGCTTATGTGTGGTGGCCGGGAATCGATCAACAAATCGAAGACCTAACTAAGAGCTGCTTAGGATGCCAGAAGGTCCAAAATGCACCACCACATGCCCCTCTACACCCATGGGAGTGGCCCTCCTCTCCATGGCATCGTGTGCACATTGATTTCGCTGGTCCATTCATGGACTCAATGTTCTTAATAGCAGTGAATGCTCATTCAAAGTGGCCTGAGGTGATAAAGATGTCTTCAACCACTACAGAGAAAACAATTGCAGTCCTACGGACCATATTTGCCAGAAACGGTTTGCCAGAGCAGATCTGCTCTGATAATGGACCACAGTTTGTGTCCGGCGAGTTCCAAAATTTCATGAAAAGGAATGGGGTAAGGTATTACACATCCGCCCCGTATCATCCAGCCACCAATGGATTGGCTGAGAGGTTCGTACAAACCTTTAAGAAGGCGCTAAAGGCCATGTGCGATGAGGAAATTCCACTACAGCATATGATGGACAATTTCTTATTAGCCTACCGAAACGCGACACATGCAGTTACCAACCAGACCCCGGCCATAATGTTCTTTAACCGAAGGTTGAGATCTCGTCTGGACTTGCTCAGACCAAATGTGCGAAGAAATGTTGAGGACAAACAATTCCAGCACATCAACGAGAAGCCGACAAGGAGCTTCAATGTAGGGCAACCAGTCTTGGCCCATGACTATTGAACAGAGAAGTGGCAACCCGGAACGATATGTACAAGGCAGGGGCCATTAATGTACACAGTGGATGTCAGGGAGAACATTGTGAGGCACCACTTCGATCAGATCTTAGCATCACAGAAAGGCGTCAACCCCATTGTAGTGATCAATAACATGTCATTCTGTGGTGGACACTTGGTGGAGCAGTAGAGCTGTATATAGCTGTCTGTATAAAGCTACACTACCCAGCTATATATATATTAAGACTACATTACCCATGAGGCTAGGCTACCCACAAGGCAGCAGTCAAGATGGAAGCCTCTACAAGATGCTGTACAAGTCCACATGTGCTCAATAAAAGTAACTAGCAAAAGCTAGCTGTGTTCACAATAAGAATGTCTATTTATTAATGAACATAAGATGGTACCAGGGTGGTGAAGATCTGCTGAAAATTGTGAAAAGCGACATGGAGAATTTGAAGCCACCAGAGCGTTTGAAACTAATAGGAAACATCGACTACAATTGGCACACTCTTAAACAGCAATTCAAACTCTACATTGCAGCCATCGGATTTGGTACAAAGCCAGACGCAAGAAAGATAGCGTTGCTGCTTATGGTTGCAGGCCCACAGGTGATAGAGGTATTTAATACATTTGTATTTAATCCAGAGGAGAACAGAGAAAAATTAGAAGATGTGCTAAACAAATTTGATGCACATTGCTCTCCCAAAAGAGACCTATGAAAGATACATCTTCTGTTCTCGGACACAGCAGCAAAATGAGACTTTTGATAGCTTTATAACTGATCTGAAACTGAAAGCACAGTCATGTAATTTCTCTGAGCTCAAAGCATCCATGATTCGTGACCAGATTGTGTTTGGTATTCATGATAAAAAAAGTCAGGGAACGTCTGTTGAGAGAAATCGAACTAAATTTGGAAAATGCGGTGAAAATATGCCAAGCCAGCAAGCTAGCTCAAAATCACGTGAAGATTTTCAGTGAAATCAATAATGATGCGAATGTAATAAATGATAATGCTGCTGTCGGTGCTGTGTCCTATAAGGGGAAGAAACATGGGCAGAACAGAAATGAAAAGCAATCGGAGGATGAAATTTTAAATGTAAACGCTGTGGTTACAAACACCAGTTAAGACAATGCCCAGCATTTGGAAAAATGTGCACAAAGTGTAATGGAAAGAATCACTTTGCCAAACAATGCTTTTCAAAAGTAAAAACAACGAAAGGGCAACAAGTTAATGTGATTGAGGACACTTATTTAAGTGAGACATTTTTTGTAGGAATGGTGTCATGTGACGATATCAAAAAAGATACAGAAAATGTGCAGCCCTCAGAAATAGACAATGCTGAACATAAAGTTAATACAGTAAAAGAGGACAAATGGATGATACCACTGCAGATAAATGGAGCATTAGTTACATTGAAACTGGACACTGGGGCAAAAGCAAACTTAATCAGTATGAGTGACATTAACAATATGAAAAAAAAGCCCAAAATACAGAAAAAGTCAGTACTACTGAAGGACTATAATGGACAGAAAATAGATAGCTTAGGTGTATGCAGACTTAAAGTGACAGTCAAAGACAAAGTGCATCATCTCATGTTTTCTGTTGTGGCTGAAAGGTTTGATTCACTACTGGGTGACAAAGCTTGTGAGGACTTAGAACTGGTCAAAAGAGTTTACCGTATAAACTGTGCCATAAGCAGACCAGATGACTCAGGTGATGAAGCAGAGAGCCCATCAAGGATGAAAAGGCCAAAGGGTATCCATGTCTTCAAAAAGCCTAGTTTCTCCAAGAAGAAAGAAAAAGACTTTAAGGTCAAAGAGGAAAAACACAAGGAGAAAAAGTCCAAAGATATAACCGCAGCAGATGTTGTTAAGCAGTGGAAAGAGAAAATGAAAAAGAAGAAGCCTGCACCAGAGTAGGAAGCAGTTCCGGTGGATACTCCTTCCTCCCTCAGGCCAGTCTTTGGTGTTCCATTAGCCGAGGCTGCTGAGAGGACTATGCTGTATGATGGGATCCAGCTGCCAGCAGTTTTTCGAGAGTGCATTGACTACATTGAGAGTTATGGCATGAAGAGTGAAGGAAACACTGAAACCCTCTCCAAGCAAAGATCGCAAGGAGACCTCGATCTATACAAGAGCAGATTGATGACAATGCCGCAGCTGCATCTTGTCATTCACCGCCAGAACAATCTCATGAAGACACATCAGACTTACCCGTGTTGAGAAGATCCACACATGAAGTAAAAGAGCCTGATAGACTTAATCTTTGAGTACAATGTAAAACTTTGAAAATGTGTTGACTGTTTTGAAAATGTTTATGTTTATAGAGCACTAACAAAAGTGTTACTGATATTATCTTTATTGTTTTCTTGAAAGTTGATTGATATTGATTTTGTTAAACCTCCAAAGAAAGGGGGATGTAGTGATCAATAACATGTCATTCTGTGGTGGACACTTGGTGGAGCAGTAGAGCTGTATAAAGCTGTATGTATAAAACTACACTACCCAGCTATATATATATTAAGACTACATTACCCATGAGGCTAGGCTACCCACAAGGCAGCAGTCAAGATGGAAGCCTCTACAAGATGCTGTACAAGTCCACATGTGCTCAATAAAAGTAACTAGCAAAAGCTAGCTGTGTTCACAATAAGAATGTCTAGTTATTAATGAACATAACACCCATGTCTCGAGTACCTGGGGATGAACCCGACATACTGGTAGCATCTACTTCAGACCCAGTAGCAGTGGAACCCGATGAACTACCCGATGAAAAGGGGTCAGAATCGCCTCTGCACCAAGAACAAGAACCTCCGGAAAGGTGCTATCCCGAAAGGGTCAGGAAGCCGCCCCAAAGACTGAATCTATAAATGGACTTTTTGTTATTGAATGTACATGTAAAAATGTAATTGTTATTTGAATATTAAGGGGGTATTACTAATCTAAAAAGGGAGGAATTGTAGTGTATGTGCTTTAAGTCAGAACTACTTTTTACAGCTCCTGTATACTGTAGTACCGGCAGTAACCACACCGGTATATAAGCTGTGCGCATGCCTCTGTACTCCAGTCTAGAGATGACCCTCCTCCAGTAAAGACCAGTTGTTTGTTTATATACAGCATCCGTGTAATTCTTTATCCACTGAACCACGGATCTAACAGCAGAGTCCCATCAACCAGCGGCAGCAGTACGCGAGAACATAGCTGCCCGGGATGCAAGGAACGCACTCATCTTTGCCAGATTTGCTTAGCCCAGCCACTCAAGGACTTTTGCCTCGCATCTTCTTCCCTGAGCATCAACAATGGCCAAGAACCAGCTGACCCCTAGCAATTTGACCACCATAATGACAATTCCAAGTAATCCTAAGCCCTCAATATGTAAGTCCCATTCGCAAAATGACACACGCCACAACTACAGCAGTAGCCATCAGATTTTTTAGTAACATTATTGATCTGATGGCTTTTTCACATAAAACATCAAATTTCACCCTTGTGACTACCCTTGTGACTATTTGTGCAGTATCTTTCTCTTACGCGTGCTCCTATGTGGTGCTTCCCCTGTGGCTTCAGCAGATGTGAAGGCCCCTTGCTCACTTTCCTGCTGCTCCTGTCTCGACGCCTTTGGCGGGCAACCTCTGGGGTTGCGAACCTGTGAGGGCTCGTCAACAGTCTGCTGCTCCTGCGGCTGTGCAGGGGTTGAGACGCTGATCTCAGCTGGGTGTGGACTCTGGTGGGGCTCTGACCGAGGGCTTTGCAGTGGCATGGAAGTGCGAGCGCTTGGAGAGGAGCCCCCACTTCCTTGATCTCTGCCACCAACTTCCCTCTCATGGGTCAGGTCCCCCTCAGCGCTTGCAAGTGACTTGAGAGCACCTTGCTGCACATCAGGGGGACCATGGGGACCTGTATCTGCACTGGCAGTCCTACTCAGAGGGACTGCCATGAAGGTCTGGTTTCTCTGTTCAATAGCTGACCATTGCTCCTCCAGAGATGTCAGTCTATTCTGAACACTCACCATGTTTTCAACACTCTGGCGACTTAGCTCCTGCATGGCCATAGCCATCCTCTCCTCTACCATAGCCATCCTTTCCACGGAGGTTGCCATCCTTTCTGTGGTGATGCGTACATGCACCAATGACTCCACAAAGGCTCTGCTCATGTTCGCTATGGACTCCTCCATTCGCTCCACACTCGCAGCGACCCTGGAGACAAAACCTGCCAGAGACTCCTGCATCTTTTCCTGGAGTGCCATCACCGCTGATACTGTGGATGGACTCAGAGACAGAGGGTCAACATGCAGCTGAGCCGAGCTGGCAGAGTCCTACGCCCTCCGACTAGGACTCTCCACTGCTGTCCCTGTCTCAACAATCTGCTGATGCTCACTTGTGAGCTGTGATACACCAGGTGACAACACTACTCTATGTCCCGAAGGTCGCACCTAGGTGTGAGTGTCTGCGCTGGTGCTGGGTGCGCTGAATTCTGCTGACGCTGCGCCCTCAGAGGTTGCAGCTTCCTCTGAGGAGTCTGGAGGCTCAGCCTGTTCCTCCTGGCTAGTGGGAATGGGTCCTTGTGATGGTCCTGTGGGGGAGTAATGGAAAGAGTCAGAGATGTGATGCCAAGGTTACATGCACATTGCATATTGCAGATGATCATTAGTCCATCTGTTAGAGCTTCCGAAACATTATCAGCGACTCATGCAATGTCAATGAGAGAGATGGAAAGCTATTTTGTCACCAGCTTGGTGTGATGCACCCGTCTATCCGTCCCCCACATGCACGTCGTCCTCCACTCCTGCGATCTCCAGGACCGCCAACTCCCAGGGGGTGAGGTGGGCTACTGATGGTGACCCTCTTCCTGTCCTCGCTTGTTCTCTTTTATTGTGAGCTCTCTTTTCCTGCAATGAGGGAGACAAGTGGAGGTTGAGTGAGAATGAAGGAGTGAGTGTAGAGAATCATACCATTGCTGGTTAGAAGGAGACAAAGATGGAGTGAGATGGGAAGACCAAGGGCCCACCCTGTGTGTTGTCAGTTGTTTTCATAGCATCAGAGTGATAGGCTGTGAGGGCTACATAGTCGAATATTTAGGTGAATGTGACCATAGAGAGAGAGGGAATGGGTAAGGGTGCATGGATGTCAGTGTCAAGTGGGATGTGGAGGAAGAGATTGCTAAAGCTGAGTGCTGGTGAGGAAAGGCAATGGGGATCAGATTGAGAGTGATGGGAAATTGATACTCACTTTTCCAGTGCGCTGAAGGTCATGAAATCTCTTCCTGCACTGTATCCAGGTTCTGCAGGTAGACGATAAGGAGGTGACCTCCTCTGCCACTTGCTGCCACACAGCCTTTGTCTGCTGGGGAGGCTTCTTGCTCCCTGATGAAGGGAAGAGCGCCTCCTTGTGAGCTCTTGCTCCCTCCACTAAAGTCTGCAGGGCAACGTCGTCGAACCTGGGAGCAGCCCTAGGCCTGTCGCTGGCCATTGTGACTCCATGTTCCTCTAACAGTAAATGCCAAAAGGTTGGCAGCCTACAGAAGAAGCAAGGCTTATTGCAGACCTTAAATGCAGCAGCAATAATGATGTTATATTATGCGACTTTCTGACTGGAAATACTCATTTGCCATGGGTTCCCACACGCTGGAACTCAATTGGGCAATTAAGTTAAAATTGCATCAATCTCCCACATCAAATTAGATTCGTGTGGATAACACAAAATGCGGATTGCATGACACCAACCCGCACCTGAATGAAAATCCAGCCCATTTTCTCTTAGGAAATAAATTTGTCCCCATCATTGCTCACTTCCACCTTCAAAAATTTCTAAGTGTACCTCTGCAAAAAATTGCGGGCTAAAAATTCGGTTGCGTAGCGTCTGTTGTTTGGGTGCTACGGGTGCCAATTTAGCTAGAAAATGGCGCCGAGCATCGCACACACACTTCTGGTGCAGGTTGCACCAGATGCATTTTGGTGAGGGCATTAGCGTCGCCGCTGGCAGCGTGCACTGGAAGCATACAGAGTAGACAAATCGTGATGTCAATCAGCGTGATTTGATGCCACACTGCCATTTTCGACTTCAATACTGGAGCTAAAGCCCTCCCTTAACCTCGCACAGCTCAACATGTGTTCAGCAGCAGGAAGGATTCCCCCCACCAGCGCTTTTTAAAGAGAGCATCACCTGCTTTCAGGTTAGTTGCTGATTGATTTCTACTGGCTGTTGCTGAGTTTGTAGAAGTGTTTGGTGCTTTCTAGACATCTTTAAAGTTGCCTACATTCTACAAGGAGAGGTGTGGAATGTGCTCAAGGACTTGGTATGGACTTGCAAGGGGTCTGCTCAGACCAGTTGCTCCCAGTCATGGGTGCAGTAGTTTTTATCCCCTTTGGCCTGCAGCAGGACTGGGAGAATGAGCAGAGGCGACACAAAGCGGGACAAGCTGCTCGAAGAGGGAGGAGGAGGAGGGGGAGGAGGGCTCTCAGCAGGAGGCCATATCCACCCAAGATCTTCAGGGAGCATTTCTCCTACTTGAGCCTCAGCGACGAACAGTGCATGTGATGTCTCCATTTTACTAAGGAGGTGCTCACTGAAATCAGCCACCTGCGGCAGGCAGACCTGCAGCCTCAGTCCAGGGTGAGCACGGCATTGCCAATGGCTGTAAAGGTGACCGTGGCCTTGAACGTCTTTCTGTCGGGCTGCCTTCCAGGCTGGAGCAGGCAACATCTGTAACATCTCCCAGTTCGCCGTCCACTCCTGTATAAGGGAGGTGAGTGAGGCTTGGAATGCAAGAAGAGCTCAATACATTTCATTCTCTCTTGCCAGAGAGAAGCAAGTGGAGCGAGCCCAAGGCTTCACCGCGATAGCAGGCTTCCCCATGGTGCAGGGTGCCATGGACTCCACGCACATCGCTTTGCGAGCATTGCATCGCTATTCGGAGATATACCGTAAACGGAAGGGATTCCACTCGCTCAATGTCCAACTGGTGTGTGATCATTCTCTATGCATCAAGCAAGTCAATGCTTGGTATCCTGGCAGCAGTTATTGTTAAGTCCGTGAATGATTGAGACACGGACTAGCAGGAGAGAAACAAACAGAACTTTACTGGTGAAAGGCATAAACGAATCTAACAAAACAGAGGCTCTCTAGCGCCTTTTATACAGGGGTAGTCACTGCCGGTATTGCAGTCTGAGACCAGTTATTCTCTTAAAGGTACATACACAACAGTTATGATGCCTTCCTTCTGCAGCAGTCCGCACTACCAAAAGCATTTGAGCCACCAAAATAAATCAGAGGGTGGCTACTGGGCGACAATGGCTATCAGTTGACCACCTGGTTCATGACTCCCTCTGCACAACCCAACCACATGTGGGCACCATGCTTACTATGACAGCCATGCTGCCACATGGACCATTGGCATCCTTAAACAACGCTTCCGCTGCCTGGACCACTCTGGAGGAGCCCTGCAGTACTCAGCAGAACACGTCTCAGGATTCGGCATGGTCTGCTGCATGCTCCACAACCTGGTCATCATGAGGGCACAGCCCTTGTCACCAGGCATATGACAACCAGCTGAGGAGCAGGAGGAGGAAAAGGAGAATGAAACGGAAAAGAAGGAGGAGGAAGGGAGGAGGCAACCCAGACAGCCCCTTTCTGCCCGGGCTGTCCATGATCGACTCATCCGACTGTGGTACCAGAGAATGCAGCCCCAATTCCACATTTACCAATAGCCCCACATCTTACCTTCCCTCTGTTACTGACCATCACCTCTTGGCCATAATGCTACAATAAAAGCCACTGCAAAACAAAAATTCCAAACCAATTTAATGAACCAAAACATTACAATATTTCATTAAAAAGTCAACTAATCACCCTTGTGCATTCCCTGAGTGCCTATTTTCAGTGCGCCTTTGCCTGTCCTAGTGCTCCTATGCAGTGCTACCCCAGTGGCTGTAGCATGGCTGGTGGAAGGCTGCTGACTTTCAGTGGGGCAGACTGCAGATGGCCTTGGGTGGATGACCTCGAGCAGCTCTGGGCCTAGTAGGTCCGCCTTTGGACTACACCACCTCGGTCTGGGCAGCAGTAGTCTGGGCTGGCTGGCTGACAGGTAACAGCAAGGGCACTGGAGGAGTGGCAGTGGTGGGAGGTCTAATGCTGTCATCCTGAGAGAGGACAGCAGAGTCAGCCTACATGGAGCCACTGCCACTCCCCAGGGGCTGCGCCTCAGCAATCCTAGTCATCTCATGGAGCACAGACTGCTGGACTGCTGTGACACCCTGCAAGCCCCTTTCCACACTGCTAACCGCAGCCATGATGGCAGCAGCCTAAGCTTGAGTGACTTCAGTCTGAGCTTCCACTGCAGCACTCAGATATTGGGTGTCTTCTGCTTGTGCTGCAATGGAAGCTGAGACATCGGTCATCAGACTCTGCATTATGGTTGGGTCCACAAATGCAATAATGGATCTGCCCAGCCCTTCCACACTGGAAAGGATGGGCTCCAAGCTCCACGCAAAGCCCTGTGCAAGATTGAAGCTGAACTCCTCCATGATCCTTGACAGTGACAACAGGCTGTCTGGCAGGCCTGCCAATACACCAGGCATTTCGTTGTGCATGCCCATCAGCTTTGTTTTGTAGGCTGCCCCAACAAAGTCCTCATCTGAGTCCAGTGCAGCAGAACTCATGTGCAATCTCACTCTCCAGGGAGCTGGAACCTGCACTGCCCTTTCTCCCTGGCCTGGCTGCAGCCCACTCGTACCTGGTGACTCACCACTTGCAGATGCCATATCTGAGCTGGTGGCTGCGAGCGATGGTGTTTCCTCTCCCTCTTCTACAACTGCCTGGCTAGATTGGATTTCTTGGGCACAAGGGTAGGGTTAGTCAGTTCTGATGAAAGGTCATTGACCTGAAACATTAACTCTGTTTCTCTCTCCACAGATGCTGCCTGACCTGCTGAGTATTTCCAGCATTTTCTGTTTTTATTTCAGATTTCCAGCATCTGCAGTATTTTGCTTTTGTGTAAGGGTAGGGTTATGGTGAGGGGAGGGGGGGGAAGCAAGAAGAGCATGCTTACACCATCTGCAGCTTGTGAATCACAAGCGTTTGTGGGGGAAGTGGAATGTGAGAAGGAGGATTAGGTACAAGCATACCATCATCTTCAATGGTTTCAACCGTGCCGCTGGCCACGGCCTCAGTCACAGCCACTCCAATTATGGTGAGCACTATCTCCTCAATCGTGGCCAGGATATGGAGGCACTGTTAGCTGCAGCTGCCTACGATTGTATGCCACATTCTCCTGCAAGAGAGAGGGGAGTGTGTCAGAGAGTGAGGCTCAATGTGTTTGGGAGTTGTGCCTGTCATGGTTGAATAGCTGCCAGTGTGTGCAAGCTGTGAGATGTGGGTGTGAGGCTTGCAGCAGTGCTAAGTGTGTGAGGGTGAGGTGAAGCTATGAATGTGGGGTGTGAGTCGTGTTTGGTAGAGATTGTTGGTAGGTGAGTGCTAGGGGGTGTGGTGCATTGAGCAGTGTGTGAGGATAGTGGTGCGGTTGGTGGGATATGGCATTTGAAGATACATTCACAGATCCTGACCACCGATGTGAGGTCATTGATCTTCTTCTGGCACTGGAGCCAGGTGCTTGGGCAAGACTGTTGGTGACCTCCATTGCTAACTACTCCCACTATCCTCGCAGTGTCTGTCTGGAGGGCTTCCTGGCCCCTGTGGAAACAGGACCTCTCTCCTCCTCTCCACCTCCTGTACCATGGCCTCCACTGCTGCATCTGAGAACCTTGGAGCCCTCTCTCTGACCTTTTTTGCCATTGCTGAATATTTCCCATTTGAACTTTGCCTTCTGCAATGACTTCCAGCAATTGGTCTCATAAAACTGCGCCTCCCCTTTAAGAGGTGCAGGCTGGCTTTAAGAAGTGCAGGCTAGCCTTAAGAAGTGCAGGCTAGCTTTAATTGGTGCTAGCCTTGCATGAACTTGGGCCTGCTGCTGAGCGTGCAGCCACTCAGCAGCGCGTTTAGCACTGAGCTGTACGCCACTATCATTTAAATCAGTAGGCAGCACCAAGTTTGCGCGCTATCTGCATTACTGTGAATGGGCACAGGTTAATCACACATCGCAATCCCCGCACCCATTTCCGGGGGCTGTCAAATTTTTAGCCCTGCACTTATGCATATTTTTGTTTCTTTCCGCCCATGGTACAACTGATGGATACTTGGGTGTAGATGGAGCTTAAATCATGTCAAGTTTACGTTGCACTGCATTCCCATTGTAACTACCACTTTTCATATGTCATAGGTCATTGGGTGTCAGCTTTCACAGAGAAAGCAAACTGAATCGGGAAATGTGATCTGAAAACAGTCAGAAAAAGCCTGAAACACCGGCCTTGGTCATCACAGTCCTTTATTCAGGTCTGTTTTGCATTTGTATGTTGTTTATCAACTTGTCAACTTTTTGGGGGGCTGTGTTAGCTTTCTTGAATCTGCATGTCAGCTTTTCCGAGTTTTGTAGGTGGACATGAATACAGTTCCTCAGTACTGTGAAGTGATGAGGTAATGTTACATTAAAATCATAAACTAGTTACACATAAACTACCTGTTAACCTTGGTTTAAAGTCGTTTCCAAATGCTGTATGTATTCTGCTCCTCCTCTCCCCCGCAAATTCCAACACTTGGGCCTAACATCGAAGGTACTATACATCACTGAATCAATGCACCACATATTACCTTTGTGTAACTATTTACCACATTTGCGATGAACCATGAAAATCATTAATTTAGTTACTGGTATATGGCTCATCTGCATAGACATTTTGTGTTCGATCCTGCAGGAACTGGTGCTATAACTGCTAACCCTGTAAGGGCAGCACATTATAAAGGCAGCAAGTGCAATGTACAAAGTTGCTTAGCAACAGGAACAACAGCAACTGACTGTGAAAGGCTAATGTTTGTTCAGCTAACTCTCCAGAAATATATTCAGCAGAAAAACAGAGCCTCTGTGTGAACGCTGGTTTATTAACCCCTAAAGAACATGGCCCGATTCAAATACCTCTTCTGATCACTCAACCAATGTCACCTCATCTCACTGTCCCATTATTGCACTTTAGGTTAAAAAATAATTGTACATAAAACACGTGGAAAGATCGTGATAAAGAATGCTAAATGTTTTGCCGTAAAACCGTTCCTTCCTTGTTATACGGCCATTTTAAAATCTAAATATTTCATCTCGTGTCCTCATTTTTATCATGTACCAAACACATTAACCTCAATATTAACCCCTCAGCCCCCACACAATGGGTGGGAGAGGGTCAGGGGTGGGGGGTTAAAGAGTTAAATACGGGGAAGGTGTCCCCAACATGTTACGTATCTGCCGCCTTTTTTACAGGGCGGATATCGGGCGTCCGAGTGTCCTGCCATGGAGCGGCGGGACACTTAATTAACTTATCTAAATCGGGCTCACACAGTGCAATTGGGAGGCCAATTTAAAATTGACTGCTGCTGCGCGGGTATCCCAGGGGTCGGGAAACCTGGCAGCGAAAGGGAGGTGGGAGCTGCCCTCTCCACAAGGTAAGTGCCCCTCTCAGGACTCCTTGTGGGGCAGGAGGACTCCCAGACCCCTCAAGGAAGCCTACAGCCTTCCCCGGCCCCGACCTCCAGCCTCCCCCGCTACCCAGCCCTCCTGATTGCAGAACTCTCTCCCCCCTCCTGATTGCCAAGGAACATCCCCAAGTGTCTCCGCTTGTGTTCCCTCCCACCCGCTGGCCAGGCTGTCCATTTGGCTGGCTGCCGGGCGGGCAACAGAGCCAAAGAATGTTAAAGAGGTTCCTGCCGGTAAGTTTTATTTGGCCGTTTTTGGCCTCACCCATACCCTCCCCGTAAATGTCAGGGCCATTGTAACAGAAAGTTCAAAGAATACTAACAATGCTAACATAAAAGACCATTTCAGTGCTGTAACAGCCAGGGGATAAAGCTGCTGTACACCAAATATGTCAGTCCTAATGTATTTTGGCTGTAACAAAGATTTGAATTGATTAGCTGTTTTTAAGCTGTATCCAAAAATAATGACCATTTTCGATAGGTGTGTGTATATTGAAAGTTAATCACAGAATCACAGAAACCTCACAGTACAGATAGAGGCCATTTCAGCCCATCGAGCCTGCACCGACACATATCCCACCCGATCGCCGTAACCCCACGTATTTAATCCCCCCCTAACACTAAGGGTCAATTTTTTTATCATAGCCAATCAACCTAACCCGCACATCTTTGGACTGTGGGAGGAAACCGGAGCACCCGGAGGAAACCCACGCAAACACGGGGAGAATGTGCAAACTCCACACAGTCGCCCGAGGCCGGATTCGAACCCGGGTCCCTGGCGCTGTGAGGCAACAGTGCTAACCACTATGCCACCGTGCTTGGTTGTGTTCAAAGCAGTAACACAATCTCAGGGTTTCCAATTTCTGCACAAACCACTCAAGCGTCGCTTTGTACTTTGTGATATAATCCATATAGGATAACACAAAGTCTGGAGTAAGCAACAATTAGACTAGAGTATGCTATATCTATGACAACAGGCAGGTTGGAATATTTTACAAGGCAGTAGTGCACCAAGGCCTTCAGATAGCAGCCTCATAAACCAACGCCAGTTCAAATCTATTTCTACCTTTGTGATTCTTCATAATAGATAGTGAAAACAGTAACCACCGCCTACCCTAAGATGAACGCACACAATTATGGGTAGACAGTGGCTTGGGACTATGCTCCTCCATGTCTCTGTCCCTGCATCATATGATACTCCCTCACCCCCTTGGGAACAGCATTGCCGCTGCCTGCCAGAGACAAAAGAGAGGAGATACAAATGAGGACGGGAAGATGGTGTGACATCATCTGCAATAGGTCCCATCATCCCGGCCCTCTGTACATCAGTCGCAGGGGCTGCTGGAATGGAACAGTTGGATTCAGCTCTCAGGATATGTACTTCAGTGGAGGATGTTGGAATTCCTCAGACTTAAAAGAAAAGAAAGATTTGCATTTCTATAGCACCTTTCACAACCACCAGACGACTCAAAGCGCTTTACAGACAATGAAGTACTTTTGAAGTGGAGCCACTGTTGTAATGTGGGAAACGCAGCTCCCACTAACAGCAATGTGACCAGATAATTTGTTTTTGTTATGTTGATTGAGGGATAAATATTTGCCACAGCACCGGGAATAACTCCCCTGCTCTTCTTCGAAATAGTGCCGTGGGATCTTTTACATCCACCTGAGAGAGCAGACGGGGCCTCGGTTTAACGTCTCATCCGAAAGTCGGCACCTCCGAGAGTGCAACATTCCCTCAGCACTGCACTGAAGTGTCAGCCTAGCTTTATGTGCTCAAGTCCCTGGAGTGGGACTCTGAACCCACAACTTTCTGACCCAGAGGCGAGAGTGCTACCCACTGATCCACAGCTGACCACATCTGTTATAGTGAAATGAGATGTTAATCTATAGTAAGGAGAGGTTTTACCTCAGGTGATATTTCATTACTACTGTCAGTTTAAGTACTTTAACTTAAAGTTCATTACTACTGAGGCCTGAGGATGTGAATTCAGGGTGGAAGCATTTCAAAAGATTCTCTTAAAGGGGAATTTACCTTGGGGGTGCCAGAGAGGATGATCTTATCTCTGGATACCACTCTGTATCTAGCCTTCCTTGACCATGAAGAGGAGAAACTACAGGACCAAAGAGGCGTCTGTTTGCATCTGAGGAGATTGAGAACAGTAGTTACCCAGTCACCAAAACTGTAGCGAGCGCAGAACACTGACCTATAGCTGTCTGAAGAGCAGTTCTTGAGGAGATTCAGATTCCCAACTGAGTTATGCAGTATCATGAAACCAGATCTGGCGCCATCTTCCAGGAATGCCACCTTGGAGGATACGTGGAGATGAAAGTTTTCAATATACTGACATTTTGTGTGTCAGGATCCTTCCAGTAACATCTCTAACATCTCACCGTCAGCAGTCCATCTTTGCGTCAGCTAGGTGACCAATGCACTGTTCATTAGAGCTAGCCAGTTCATTTCTTTCCCCATGGATGCAGCCCAATTGTAGGAGAAGGAGGAAGCATGACAGGAAAGGGAGGAGGATGTGGAAAGGGATACTGATGAACAGGAGACTGAGAGCAATTCAAAGGCTTACCTTGTGCCTGCCCCAAGAAATATCAGAGGTGCTCTGATATGGTACACGCTCTTACAAAAGTAAGTCATGAATGTACATATTCACAGAGGCAACCTGGAACATTGAAGGCTCAGTTTTCCAATTTCTTAGAAGTTCCCAGTACCCCTTCCCCCTTTCCCAGAATACTTAGTATGGTCAAAGGAATAAAAGCAGAAAAATAGTGTGACTCAAAATTATTACACTAGCATGTGAAATACACCACAGCCGTTCCTCAAAGTGCTTCCTATAGGTGCTTTACTATCTCCGCTAACTGTGAACAAATGCTAGGTGCCACTAAGTGACTGAAGTGGAGGGAATGGATGGATGTTGTGTGTCTGTATCTAAGCCTCATGGCACTCTCCTGAGAAGGACCAGCTGCTTATTGCATTGCCAAGTCAGATGACAGGGCGACCTGGTACTCTGTTGCAGTTGGATTAGACCTGGACGCCTGAGGAAAAAGCTAGATCCTCTAAAGTGCTGGCTGGCTGGCAAGCCACTGGCAGTGGGCACATTCTCCAAGGGGCCAGTGATAGGCTGGAAAGCAGATCAAATGGTCTAAATTAGAGCAAGAAAAATTCTATCTATGCTCCTCTCAACGCTGGCACGCAGGGCCCCCATGGCACTTCTCGAGAGGCAGTGTGACCTGCCTCTCGGGAACAAGAAATTGCACCAGAGGTCTCATTCATAGGGTTGTGGCGGAGCCACCAGGGGGACTCTGATCTAATGTACATAATTATCTTTAACAAATTGTTAGCTACAGAATGAATCTGTATCTTTGTTCATATCATTGCATGTACATAGCGCGGTCCCTTTAAGAATGAGACCAAACGCGATGACGTCATCACGTTGATCACGTGATCCTCCAGCGGCGGGAAAACGTGATGACATCATGACGTCAGGCTGGGGAGCCGCCCTAGCCAGTCCTCGTGGAGCCAGCAAAGAGTACAGACCTGTAATGTAGTGCTCCTGTGTTTTCGTTTTAAACTCTGTTGATTAGTATTAAACATTGTTTGTTTGATAGACTGACTCGACCTCAGTCCTTTAGTTAGGAATCTAGCCATTCCGACAGTGGTGACCCCGAATTTTCGTGAACAATTTTCGCGGAAGAAGCGAAGCGCGACGAAACATGGAAGCGAACTCCGTGGTGTTGAAGCTCCCACAGTTTTGGGAACAACAGGCGGCCTCCTGGTTCGTCCAAGCAGAAGCACAATTCAATCTCCGAAACATCGTTGCGGATCAGACCCGTTACCTTTACGTGGTCTCCGCACTCGACAGCTCCACGGCCTCACAGATCATCAGCCTGCTCGAAAACCCCCCAGTTGACAGCAAGTATAATACTCTTAAAGCGCGGTTAATACAGGTCTTCGGGCTCACGAAGGTGGAGCATGCCCGCTGGCTACTCGCTTTGCCCGGGCTTGGCGATTCCAAGCCATCTGAGTTAATGAGCCAGATGCTCACACTCCTTGGCTCAGAACCACAATGTTTCCTCTTTCGGGAGTTATTCCTGAGTCAATTACCCGAGCAGGTTCAGGCTGCCCTCGCCAGGTCGGAAGCCACAGATTGCGCAGCTGGCTGCAGAAGCAGATACGATTTATGCGGTCACGCAGCAATCCTGCACTGCCATGAGGCACCCCTCCCCCGCGAACGCCGCCCCGACGCCTCCATCTCCCAGCTTGTGTTTTTGCCATGCCCGTTTTGGCGCGAAAGCCAGAGGCTGCCGCCCTCCCTGCAGTTTCGCGCCTAAAAAAAAAACGACATCAACATCAGCAGCAACTCCAGAAAAGGAGGACCGAGTCTACATTACAGATTCCCTCTCAGGCCGGCGCTTTTTATGCGACACCGGGGCGCAGTGTAGCATCCTTCCTGCCTCAGCACTCGATATTCAGTTTGGGATGCACGGCCCCTCCCTCGTGGCAGCTAATGGCGGGGCCATTCGTTCCTTTGGCAAACGGCGTGTCCAGGTGCACTTCGGCGGGCAACGGTTTCAGTGGGAATTTATTACAGCCAAGGTTTCGCAAGCCATCCTCGGTGCGGATTTCTTATGCGCCAACAGCTTCTTGGTGGATGTAAGAAATCGTCGATTGGCCAACGCGGCCACCGTCCACTCCATCCCTTGCTTCCGTGTTTCCGCAACGTCGCACACTGTCTCCTGCGCGTTGCCCTTGCCGGACGAGTTCACTCGCCTATTAGGTGAATTCCCGGAGCTGACCAAGCCCACTTTCTCCTCCTCGGCCACTAAGCATGGTGTCGAACACCGCATTACTATGACTGGCTCTCCGGTTTACGCACGAGCTCGGCGCCTGGAACCCGGCAAGCTCGCGACTGCGAATGCAGAGTTTGCCACGATGGAACGGCTGGGGATTATTCACCGGTCGAATAGTCCCTGGCCCTCGCCTCTCCACATCGTCCCAAAGCCCGGCGGTGGATGGCGGCCATGCGGGGACTACCGATGCCTTAATGACGCCACTACTCCTGATCGGTACCTGATCCCGCATATACAGGAATTCTCCGCCCATTTGGCGGGAAACTCAATCTTCTCCAAGGTCGACCTCGTCCGTGGCAACCACCAAGTTCCCGTACACCCGCAGGATGTCCAGAAAATGGCTGTCATCACTCCCTTTGGACTGTTCGAGTTTCTACGGATGCCATTTGGGCTCAAGAACGCCGCACAGGCTTTACAACGACTAATGGACTCGGTCCTGCGGGATCTTCCCTTTTTATTTGTCTACCTTGACGACATCCTGATAGCCAGCTCTACCAAAGAGGAACACGTCTGCCATCTCCACATCCTCTTTCGGCGCCTCAGCCAATATGGCCTCATAATCAACCCGGCCAAGTGTCAGTTCGGCCTACAACAGATTGACTTCTTGGGCCACCGCATTACTTCTGAGGGTGCAATTCCGCTGTAGTCAAAGGTCGAAGCAATTACGGCATTCCCAAGGCCACAGTCCACCAAGGCTCTTCAAGAATTCCTGGGCGTGGTGAATTTCTACCACCGCTTTGTGCCCAAGGCAGCATAACTCATGCAGCCCCCCTACGAGGCCCTCAAAGGCAAGGCCGGCAAGGATACAATAGCCTGGACGGTCGAAATGGACAGCGCGTTCGACAACACAAAAACCGCTCTAGCCAATGCAACTATGTTGGCGCACCCTCTGCCAGGTGCCACCATTGCCCTTACCACCAATGCTTCCAACTATGCCATAGGTGCTGTGCAGGAACAGTGGGTCAACGGGACGTGGCAACCACTGGCATTTTTCAGCCGCCAACTCCGGCGCAACGAACGCAAATACAGCACTTTCGACCGGGAGTTGCTGGCGCTGTTCCTGGCTATCTGCCATTTCCGCTTTTTGTTAGAAGGACGTCCCTTCACTGCGTTTGTAGATCACAAACCACTGACCTTCACCATGGCCAAGACCGCCGAACCGTGGTCGGCTCGACAGCAGCGACAGCTAACTTTCATTTCAGAATTCAGGACAGACGTCCAACACGTAGCTGGCAAGGACAACTTGGTAGCTGATTGCCTTTCTCGTGCGACCGTACGGGCGGTCCAGCTGGGCATCGATTATGCCCTCATGGCTACCGATCAGGCATCTGACCCTGAAACACAGGCGTATCGCACAGACACCTCTAGCCTCCAACCGACCGATGTGCAATTCCACGCTGCAGGCACCTCGTTACTCTACGATGTCTCCATGGGAGATCCCCGCCCGATCATTCCAGTCGCCTGGCGCCGCAAAGTTTTCGACGCCATACATGGGTTTTCGCATCCTGGCGTGAAGACATCTCAAAAATTAATGTCGGCTAAGTTCGTCTGGAGAGGAATGCGTAAGGATATCCGCGACTGGGCTAACACCTGCGTCGTCTGTCAAACGTCTAAGGTGCAATGTCACGTTAAGACCCCATTGGCCACGTTCGCAGTACCAGAACGTCGATTCGACCATGTCAACATGGACCTCGTCGGGCCGCTTCCACCATCGCAGGGGTTCACACACATCTTCACCATGGTCAATCGTACTACTAGATGGCCGGAGGCAGTTCCTCTGGCGTCTACTACGTCCGCTGATGTCGCCAGAGCATTCCTCTCCTCGTGGGTCGCACGTTTCGGCGTTCCGGCGGACATTTCTTCAGGCCACGGTCCACAGTTCTCTTCCAAGCTCTGGAACGCTGTGGCCCAGGGTCTCGGCACCAAGCTTCACCGCACCACGGCCTATCACCCGCAAGCAAACGGTTTGTGCGAACGTTTCCACAGATCGTTAAAGGCATCGCTGAGGGCCAGTCTCCAAGGCGCCGGATGGGTGGATAAGCTTCCGTGGGTCATGTTGGGTCTCCGCAAAGCACCCAAAGAGGACCTGCAATCGTCCACTGCGGAGCTCGTGTACGGCCAGCCACTCCGCGTACCGGGAGATTTCCTGCCGCTTCCAACTGAGCTGTGGTCCGCAGCCGAACAACTCAGCAGCCACCGGGAAACAGCCAGGGCTTTTGCACCTATCCCAACTTCGCATCACGGCCTTCCATCTTCACACGTACCAGCAGAGCTGAAGAATGCTGAATTTGTATTCATTCGTCATGATGCCCATAGGGATCCACTCAAGGCCCCTTACACAGGCCCTTTTCGCGTACTGGAGACAGGCGACAAGAGTTTCTCTGTAGACATCGGTGGTAAACCCGACCACATATCCATTGACCATCTCAAACGGGCACACCTGGACATCGGCCAGCCAGTAGAGACTGCACAGCCACCACGACGTGGTCGACCTCCCACTGCATCCATGCCAGACCGAAGGCTTCTGTCCGCCAGCCCGCCCACTGTTCAACAACGTCCACTTCAAGAATACAGGAGTCACTCTGACAGGCTTGTCAGACCTCCTAGTCGATTGACTTTTACTGTTAAAGACAATTCTGGGGGGGCGCATGTGGCGGAGCCACCAGGGGGACTCTGATCTAATGTACATAATTATCTTTAACAAATTATTAGCTACAGAATGAATCTGTATCTTTGTTCATATCATTGCATGTACATAGTACGGTCCCTTTAAGAATGAGACCAAACGCGATGACGTCATCATGTTGATCATGTGATCCTCCAGCGGCGGGAAAACGTGATGACGTCATGATGTCAGGCTGGGGAGCTGCCCTAGTCAGTCCTCGTGGAGGCAGCAAAGAGTACAAACCTGTAATGTAGTTCTCCTGTGTTTTCGTTTTAAACTCTGTTGATTAGTATTAAACATCGTTTGTTTGATAGACTGACTCGACCTCAGTCCTTTAGTTAGGAATCTAGCCATTCCTACAGGGTAACCATTACACATTTCCTGGAGTTGCCACGCTCTCTAGGGAATGTTGCTGTGAGGAACCGTGCCAATGCTGCTTCGTGTGCTGGTGACAGACTCCAGCAGCAGAGCAGACAGGTGACTTTCAGCAGTGTCTGCACATGGGTTTGATGCTCCACCAACATCCTTTGTCTGAAAGCAGGGCTTGTGAGATCTGTGTTCTAAAGTTCCTCAGCCAAATCCTGAAGGCTCTGACCTGTACAATCAGAGATGACATAATTTTGCAACCCCCTTCATCCTGGCAAGCCTAGCTCAGGCCTGAAGTCCCTGGGTGCTTGTCTTTGGGTAAGGGCTTCAGAGTGATGGTGTGGGTGAGGTTGTTCTGGTAGGGTGGCAGCTGGAAAGAGAGCTCTTCTCTTCCTCCATGTCATCAGGCACACCTGCAGGAATTTTGTCTGGATGCAGAACAGAGTAATAGAAATTAATAATATTGTAGGAATGGTCAAATTCCTATCTAGAGATTGAGTTCGACGCAGGCAATCAATCAAAAAGGTTTTTAATGTCAAACTAACGAGTTTAAACAGATTGATGCAAGAGAACTATGAATACAGGTCTTAACAGGTCGAAGGCACCACGAGGACTGCCCGGGCGGTCCCGTGGATGGCGTCATGATGTCATCACGTTTTTCCTGCGTTTGGGTGATCACATGATTAGCGACATGACGTCATCGCATTTGCTCGCGCTCTTAAAAGGACCGCGCACTGTACATGCAAACAGTATATACAATGGTACAGATTTAGTCTGTAGCTAACACATCGTTAAAGGGAATTATGTACAGTTGTTCAGAGTCCCTAAGTGGCTCTGCCACATGCGCCCCCCCAGAATTGTCTTTAATGGAAAAAGTCAAACGGTGAGGGGATCTGACAAGCCTGTCAGAACGACTCCTGTATTCCCGAAGCGGAAGCTGTTGGATGGCGGGCGGTCTGGCGGGTGGTTGCACTTGTTCTGGCGTGACGACGGTGGGCGGCCGACCTCGTCTCGGTGGTTGTGCGGTCTCGACGGGACGGTCAAGGTCCAGATGTGCTGGCTTCAAACGGTCGACCGAAATGTGGTCCGGTTTACCACCGACATCCACCTTGAAGGTTTTGTCTCCTGCCTCTAACACGCGGAAAGGACCAGTGTATGGGGACTTGAGCGGATCCTGGTGAGCATCATGGCGGATGAACATGTAGTCAGCTTGTTTCAGCTCCGCTGGAACGTGAGAGCCCTGAAACCCGTGATGCGATGTGGGAACCGGCGCGAAACATCTTGCTGCTTCCTGGTGACTGATAAGCTGGCGTGAGGCGGACCATGGCTCCGTAGGTGTTGGCAGGAAATCCCCTGGCACTCGCAGTGGCTGACCATAAACAAGCTCTGCTGCGGAAGAGTGAAGATCTTCCTTGGGGGCCGTGCGAAGGCCCAACATGACCCACGGCAGCTTGTCTGCCCATCCAGCGTCTTGGAGGCTGGCCCTCAGTGCGGCCTTAAGCGATCGGTGAAAACGTTCGCACAGACCATTCGCTTGTGGGTGGGAGGCTGTGTAACTTGACACCGAGTTGTTGAGCCACCGTATTCCAGAGTTCGGAGGAAAACTGCGGACCCGGTCTGAAGAGATGTCAGCAAGCACTCCAAAATGGGTGACCCATGAAGAGATGAATGCCCTGGCCACGTCCGCCAAAGTAGTAGATGACAGGGGAACCGCCACCGGCCATCTGGTGGTGCAATCTACTATGGTCAGGATGTGCGTAAAACCATGGGAAGGTGGAAGTGGTCCTACCAGGTCCACATTAACGTGGTCAAACCGTCGCTCAGGAACTGCAAAGGTGGCCAATGGAGCCTTGATGTGGCGCTGTACTTTGGCCTTTTGGCAGACCACGCAGGTGTTGGCCCAGTCGCGGACATCTTTATGCATGCCCCACCAAACGAACTTAGATGACATTAGCTTCTGAGAAGCCTTCATTCCTGGGTGTGACAACCCATGTATGGCGTCAAACACCTTGCAGCGCCAGGCGACCGGCACAATAGGGCGAGGGTCCCGAACGGAGACGTCACACAGCAACGTGGTACCAGCCGAATGGAACCTGATGTCAGCCAACTGGAGGCTAGTGGAGTTGGTGTGGTAAGCCTGCACTTCAGGGTCTGAGACTTGGTCTGCTGCCATGAGGGTGTAGTCGATGCCCAGCTGGACCGCATGCACGGTCGCGCGGGAGTGGCAATCTGCCACCAGGTTGTCTTTACCAGCCACGTGCTGAACATCTGTGGTAAATTCAGAGATGTATGTCAGCTGACGTTGTTGTCGAGATGACCACGGTTCGGCAGTCTTGGCCATGGCAAAAGTCAGTGGCTTATGGTCGACGAAAGCGGTGAAAGGACGTCCTTCCAACAAGAACCGGAAATGGCGGATGGCCAGAAAAAGGGCTAGTAACTCCCTGTCGAAAGTACTGTACGCCCGCTCGTTACGCCGCAGTTGACGGCTGAAGAATGCCAACGGCTGCCACATCCCGTTCACCCACTCCTCCTGAATGGCGCCGATTGTGTAATCTGACGCGCGGTGGTGAGGGCGATGGTGGCTCCTGGTAGCGGGTGCGCCAGCATGGTCGCGTTGGCTAATGCGCTCTTGGTGTCGGTGAATGCCCGGTCCATGTCAACCACCCAGCCCACCGGATCCTTGCCAGACTTGCCCTTGAGGGCCTCATACAGGGCCTTTATGTTCTGCGGGCATGAAAAGGATGTCACCGTCTCTACCTTCGCTTGCAAAGGAACCGCTCCCTCTGAGGTAATGCAATGTCCCAGGAAATCAATTTGGTGCAGACCAAATTGACACTTGGCTGGGTTGATAATCAGGCCGTGTTGGCTGAGGTGTCGAAAGAGGGTGCGGAGGTGAGAGATGTGTTCCTCCTTATTAGGACTGGCAATGAGGATATCATCTAAGTAGACGAAAAGGAACTTGAGGTCCCGCAGCACGGAGTCCATGAGGCGCTGGAAAGCCTGGGCGGCGTTCTTCAACCCAAACGGCATCCTTAAAAATTCGAAGAGACCGAAAGGGATGATGACTGCAGTCTTCTGGATGTCTTGCGGGTGTACTGGGACCTGGTGGTAGCCTCGGACAAGGTCAACCTTGGAAAACACGGTGTTTCCTGCCAAATGGGCAGAGAAATCCTGGATGTGGGGGATCGGGTATCGATCAGGAGTGGTGGCGTCATTTAGGCACCGATAGTCACCGCAGGGCCACCATCCGCCGCCAGGTTTCCGTACGATGTGAAGAGGCAAAGCCCAGGGACTATTCGACCTGCGAATAATCCCTAAGCGTTCCATTGTTGCGAACTCCGCCTTCGCGACCGCAAGCTTGCCAGGTTCGAGGCGCCGGGCCTGCGCGTGGACCGGGGGGCCGGTGGTGGTGATGTGGTGTTCCACACCATGCTTCATGGCCATGGAGGAGAACGTGGGCCTGGTCAGGTCTGGAAATTCGCCTAGCAGGCGAGCGAACTCATTCGGAGTCGGGAAAGCGCAGGAGACGGTGCGCGACATGGTGTTACTACGATGACAACGGATAGAGTGAAACGTGGCAGCGTTGATCAACCGTCGGTTCCTTACATCGACCAGGAGGCCGTTGGCGCACAGGAAATCTGCACCGAGAATGGCTTGCGAAACCTTGGCCATAACGAATTCCCAGAAAAACCGCTGGCCGCCGAAGCACACCTGTACCCGCCGTCTGCCGAATGCCCGAATAGCTCCACCATTAGTCGCTTCAAGGGGGAGGCCGTGCCTCCCAGCCTGTACATCAAGAGCTGATGCGGGTAGAATGCTGCACTGCGCTTCAGTGTCGCACAGGAACCGATGACCGGAGAGGCTATCTGTGATGAAGAGCAGCTTGCCTGCATTGCCGATTGCCATCGCGACCGCGGGGCACCCATTAGACCCGTTCTTCATTGGACGGAGTTGTTATTTTTTTTGAGAGAAGCTGCAGGGAGGGCGGCAACATCTCGCCTTCGCTCCAAACCGCGCGTGGTAGAAGCACAGCCCCACGGGCTGAGGAGCTGGGACGGCATCTGTGGGGGATGGGCGCCTCATGGCAGCGCAGTCCTGTTGCGTAACTGCGAATATTTTGTCTGCCTCTGCAGCGAGCGCTGCGCAGTCTTCGACCTCGGATCTCGCCAAGGCCGCTTGCACTTGCTCCGGCAATTGACTGAGGAATAACTCTCTGAAGAGAAATCATTCCGGTTCGGAGCCGAGGAGTGTGAGCATTTGGCTCATCAGCTCGGAAGGTTTGAAGTCCCCGATCCCAGGCATAGCGAGCAGCCGACGGGCATGCTCTGATTTCGTGAGCCCGAAAACCAGTAGCAACTGCGCCGTGAGAGTCTCATACTTGCGGTCAGTTGGGGGGTTCTCGGGAAGACTGACGATCCGCGAGGTGGTAGAGCCGTCGAGTGCGGAGACCACGTATAAGTATCGGGTCTGATCCTCAATGATGCCTCTCAGGACGAACTGGGCTTCAACTTGGATGAACCACGAGGTCGCTTGTTGCTCCCAGAACTGTGGCAGCTTCAACGAAACGGCATTTGCCTCCATGCTGTGTTCCTTTTGCGAAATCCATTCACAAAAGTCGGGGCCACCAATGTAGGAATGGTTAAATTCCTATCTAGAGATTGAGTTCAACGCAGGCAATCAATCAAAAAGGTTTTTAATGTCAAACTAACGAGTTTAAACAGATTGATGCAAGAGAACTATGAATACAGGTCTTAACAGGTCGGAGGCTCCACGAGGACTGCCCGGGCGGCCCCGTGGATGGCGTCATGACATCATCACGTTTTTCCCGCGTTTGGGTGATCACGTGATTAGCGGCATGACATCATCGTGTTTGCCCGCGCTCTTAAAGTGACCGCGCACTGTACATGCAAACAGTATATACAATGGTACAGATTTAGTCTGTAGCTAACACATCGTTAAAGGGAATTATGTATAACAGTGAGCTCCCTTGAATCTTTCAGCGTGCCTACAATCACAGTAGGCTAGTTATGGGCACATTGTGTCTGCTGAGGCCTCAGAAGCCAAATGTGTTTCATCTATGTGAAAACCTGTATCAGCCACCTGTCCACCAATCTCGCCATCTCCAGCACCTTCTACCATCAGATACCCAAAGATACTTAGTGCCTCCTCACATTTTGTAAGTTTGTCACACCTCGCCCTGTGGATGTTCCCACCTTTGTATAGGTGCATCTTTTCCTGCAACACTGAAGCGTTTGCAACCATCTTCAGCCAGAAGTGCAGAGTGGATGATCCATCTCGGCCTCCACCTGAGTTCCCCACCATCACCAGTCTTCAGCCAATTCGATTCACTCCACGTGATACCAAGAAACGGCTGAGTGCACTGGATACAGCAAAGGCTTTGGGCCCTGACAACAGCCCGGCTGTCGTGCTGAAGACTTGTGTTCCAGAACTAGCTGCACCTCTAGCCAAGCTGTTCCAGTACAGCTACAACACTGGCATCTATCTGACAATGTGGATAAGTACGTCCTATCCACAAATAGCAGGACAAATACAATCCGACCAATTACCGCCACATCAGTCTACTCTCAATCATCAGCAAAGTGATGGAAGGTGTTGTTGACAGTGCTATCAAGCGACACTTACTCATCAATAACCTGCTCGCCGATGCTCAGTTTGCAGTCCGCAAGGACCACTTGGCTCCAGAGCTCATTGCAGCCTTGGTCCAAACATGGACAAAAGAGCTGAATTCCAGAGGTGAGGTGAGAGTGACTGCCCTTGACATCAAGGTAATATTTAACCGAGTATGGCATCAAGGAGCCCTAGTAAAACTGAAGTCAATGGGAATCAGGGGGGAAACTCTCCACTGGTTGTAGCCATGCCTAGCACAAAGGATGATGGTTGTGGTGGTTGGAGTTCAATCATCTCAGCCCCAGGACATCGCTGCAGGAGTTCCTCAGGGCAGTGTCCTAGGCCCAACCATCTTCAGCAGCTTCATCAATAACCTTCCCTCCATCATAAGGTCAGAAGTGGGGTGTTCGCTGATGATTGAACAGTTGTCAGTTCCATTCGCAACACCTCAGATAATGAAGCAGCCCATGCCCACATGCAGCAAGACCTGGATGACATTTAGGCTTGTGCTGATAAGTGGCAGGTAACATTCGCGCCACATACGTGCCAGGCAACAACTATCTCCAACAAGTGAGAGTCTAACCACCGCCCCTTGACATTCAACGGCATTACCATCGCCGAATCCCCCAACATCAATATCCTGGGGGTCACCATTGACCAGAAACTTAACTGGACCAGCCACATAAATGCACTGGCAACAAGAGAGGTCAGAGGCTAAGTGTTCTGCAGTGAGTGTCTCACCTCCTGACTCCCCAAAGCCTTTCCACCATCTACAAGGCACAAGTAGTAAGGAGTGTGATGGAATATTCTCCACTTGCCTGGATGAGTGCAGCTCCAACAACACTCAAGAAGATCACCACTATACAGGACAAAGCAATCCGCTTGATGGGCACCCCATCCACCACGCTAAACATTCACTCCTTCCACCATCGGCGTACCGTGGCTACAGTGTGTACCATCTACAAGATGCACTGCACCAACTCGCCAAGGCTTCTTCGACAGCACCTCCCAAACCCGCGACCTCTACCACCTAGAAGGACTAGGGCAGCAGGTGCATGGGAACACCACCACCTCCAAGTTCCCCACCAAGTCACACACACCATCCTGACTTGGAAATATATCGCCGTTCCTTCATCGTTGCTGGGTCAAAATCCTGGAACTCCCTCCCTAACAGCACTGTGGGAGTACTGTCACCACAAGGACTGCCGCAGTTCAAGAAGGCAGCTCACCAGCACCTTCTCAAGGGCAAGGAGGGATGGGCAATAAATGCTGGCTTTGCCAGCGGCACTCACATCCCAGGAACGAATAATAAAAATACTAATGCAGCCAAGGTTAAATGACAGTCTCAGTCAATGCATGTAGGAATTTGAAAGAACAACAGAAAATTCTGGAAAAACTCAGCAGGTCAGGCAACATCCGTGGAGAGAAATTTGAGTTGACGTTTCGGGTCGAACCCTTCTTCAAAACTGGAAAGAAAAGAAAATAGATCGAAGGCAGGGCTGCGATCGGACAAAAGAAGTAAAAGAAACAAAAGAAGTAAAAGAGCTAGACGAGATGGTAATAGGCTGAGATTAGGTGTAAAGTGTACTGGCAGGGCAAGAGATAGCTGCCAGGTGTGAGAGAGAAACAAAAGGAAAAGGGAGGGGGGGGGAAGGAGTGGAAAAATTACAAGAAAAAATGTGTAATAGGGGCCGAGGTTATGATCTGAAATTGTTGAACTCGATATTGAGTCTGGAAGGCTGCAGAGTGCCTAATCGGAAGATGACGTGCTGTTCCTCGAGTTTACGTTGAGCTTCCGTGGAACAATACAAGAGGCCAAGGACGGTGAGGACCGAGTGGGAATGGAGCGGTGAATTAAAATGACAGGCGACCGGAAACTCGGGGTCACCCTTACGGACTGAACGAAGGTGTTCCACAAAGCGGTCACCCAATCTGCGTTTGGTCTCCCCAATGTAGATGAGACCACATCGTGAGCAGCGAATACAGTATACTAGATTGCGAGAAGTACAAGTAAATCGCTGTTTCACCTGGAAGGGGTGTTTGGGGCCCTGGACAGTGGGAAGGGGGGAGGTGTAGGGGCAGGTGTTACATCTCCTCCGCTTGCATGGGAAGGTGCCAGGTGAAGGGGAAGGGCTGTTTGGGGTGATAGAGGAGTGGACTAGGGTGTCTCGGAGGGAGCGGTCCCTATGGGATGCTGAAAGGGGAGGGGAGGGGAAGATATGTTTGGTGGTGGGATCACTTTGGAGGTAGCGGAAATGCCGGAGGATGATCCGTTGAATGTGGAGGCTGGTGGGGTGAAAGGTGAAGACAAGGGGAACCCTATCGTGGTTCCGGGAGGGAGGGGCAGGGGTGAGGGCATTAGTGCGGGAGATAGAACTGACACGGTCGAGGGCAATGTCAGCCACGGTAGAGGGGAATCCTCGGTTGCGGAAAAAGGAAGACATGTCTGAAGCACTGGTGTGGAAGGTGGCATCATCGGAGCAGATACGGCAGAGACGGAGAAACTGGGAGAATGGAATAGGGTCCTTACAGGAAGCGGGGTGGGAGGAAGTGTAGTCCAGGTAGCTGTGGGAGTCAGTGGGCTTGTAGCGAATATTGGTCGATAACCTATCCCCAGAGATGGAGACGGAGAAGTCGAGGAAGGGAAGGGAAGAGTCAGAGATGGACCATGTGAAGGTGAGGGAAGGGTGGAAATTGGAGGCAAAGTGAATGAAATTGTCAAGTTCGGGGCGAGAGCAGGAAACGGCACCAATACATTCATCAATGTATCGGAAAAAGAGGTGCGGGAGGGGACCCGAGTAGGACTGGAACAAAGATTGTTCCACATAGCCCACGAAAAGGCAGGCATAGCTAGGGCCCATGCGGGTACCCATGGCAACACCTTTGATTTGGAGGAAATGAGTGGAGTTAAAGGAGAAGTTGTTCAATGTGAGAACAAGTTCAGCCAGGCGGAGGAGGGTGGTGGTGGATGGGGACTGGTCGGGCCTCTGTTCAAGGAAGAAGCGGAGCGCCCTCAGGCCATCCGGGTGGGGGATGGAGGTGTAGAGGGATTGTACGTCCATGGTGAAAAGGAAGCGGTTGGGGCCAGGAAACTGGAAACTGTTAAAGTGGCGGAGGGCGTCCGAAGAGTCACGGATGTAGGTGGGAAGAGACTGGACAAGGGGAGAAAAGATAGAGTCAAGATAGGAAGGGATAAGTTCCGTGGGGCAAGAACAGGCTGAATGGGTGGGTCTACCAGGGCAGTCCTGTTTGTGGATGTTGGGAAGGAGGTAGAAGCGGGCTGTGCGGGGTTGGGGAACTATAAGGTTGGTGGCAGCGGGGGGAAGGTCTCCAGAGGAGATGAGGTCAGTGACAGTCTTGGAAACGGTGGTTTGATGTTCGGTAGTGGGGTCATGGTCCAGGTGGAGGTAGGAGGAGGTGTTGGAGAGTTGGCGTTCAGCTTCCGCTAGGTAGAGGTCAGTACGCCAAACAACAACAGCACCACCCTTGTCAGCGGGTTTAATGACAATGTCAGGGTTGGATCTAAGAGAATGGAGTGCTGCAAGTTCAGAGGGAGGTAGGTTGGAGTGAGTGAGGGGAGTAGAGAAATCGAGACGGCCGATGTCACGGCGGCAGTTAGCGATGAAAATATCTAGAGAGGGCAAGGGAGTGAAAGGGTAGCCAGTGACTGAATGTAGAGGGCTTGCAGTAACAGTCTAAATGGGAAGCCTGTGTAAGGTTCGCAAAATTCCCACATTTCCCCCAAGATATTAATAAAGGGACCCTATGGACATTTTTAAAAAAGGGTACCAAAAAGATGGCATCCACACCTCGTGACCAAAAGCCTGTAAGATTTTAAATGCTTGGACTCTGCAGCACAGAACACGCTGTTTTGGGAAATCGAAACTTAAAATGCATTTCTGTGAAAAAGGACTTTTGTGTTTGAAAACCTAGACAGTTAAGCAAACACTGAATATGCATTTTCGTCAGATTGGAACAGATCACCCCAGTTAGGCCTAAGCGCAAGGCCACTAGTTTGTCCGCGACCAAGTCTTCACAGGCCGATTAAAATGCATTAATGACAATCCAGCTCGGACATCAGGCCATTAGGTGCGATAAATGGCCATCTAAAAACAGTTAGTTTAGATTGCTATAATCATTTAAAACAGCCCGGCAAAAGTGAAACAATTAACTGACCTGATTTGGCGTGCAGATAAGGGCCATCGAAAGGAGCATAACTGTAGGCCCTCAGTAGCAATCGCTCTCTTCCCCTTGACTCTTGCCCAGTAACCAACGCTCCTTGCCCTCGTGGCCTGCTCTTTTTCCCCTCCCGCGCTTGCTGCCTGGCCACGGCCCATGTCTTTCCCAACTCCATCAGGGACGCCCGGCATTGCACCAGGCGAACACGGGCAAAGCAGGCCAGACGAGGCGGGATGAGATGAGACGAGGCGAGGCGAGACGAGGCGAGGTGAGATGAGATGAGATGGGATGAGACGAATTGGGAGAAGATTGAAAAACACTTCGAATAATCGGGCCTTCAATTCAGCCGACCTGCGACTATCTTCATGCAAACTCCAACTGCCGCCCGAGGAAGAGGAAACATCATCCCTGCGAGGTAAAGTACCCAAGCAAAGACTTTAACCTCAGGGTACTTTACCTGGACAACGCCCTTGCAGCGCCCTGAGACCACGTGATGATGGCAGGCCCCAGAGAGCACAAAGAGTGAACCCCAAACCCCACAGATGTTTGAACTCAGCAGATTTTGACTCGGTGAGCATGAATTCCTGGCCCCTCATAGCTTAATCTAGTTAGGTATAGGGGTGGGATAAGGATAAGGGGATTGTTAATGTAGTTTGTTTTCCCTCAATGTGCCGTGTGTTCCCCATTCCCTCTATAAGTATAGTTATTTTGTTTATGCCTGTAATTGTTTACCAGTAATTTCTCATACACCAAACCACTTGTCTACTCGAGTTTTCTGTATCGCCGCCTGTACCTAAGTCCGGTGTCTAGAACCCAGGGGCGTGGGAGCGATTCGAACCACTCACCAACAGTCAGGGGCATAACTGACTGGGCGCACATGACGCGCCACCCGCCACCCCCTACAGAAAATGGCGACCATGGCAGGACACCAGAAGCAGGGTTGCGATACAGTAGACAATGGTTCGGATGAGCAAACCATGATGGAGGAAAGGATTCCTGATTAAGTGTTTAGCAAGGTGAATATCACTAAGAAGTGGATCACCACTCTGTTAAGGGCTGGGCATCTGGTAGATGCAGCAGCTAAGTGGATGGAGGGAAAGGAACACAAGAAGTCCTTAGAGAAGGCAGTCTGGCTGATGTGTTTCAAAAAGCAGGCCCAGCATTTGGACAGGCTCGTTGCAGCAGAGGCAGTTGAGTTAAGGGAGTCAGCCCTGGAGATCCAGGATAAGGCTCTAGCAGGGGAGAATTTATTAGTAGCTTTGCAGGCCTTGAATCAGGAGAGAGTGCATTTAATGGGAGAACACAAGGCCCAGTTGGAATACCTACGGTGCCAAGTTACCGAGGTCAAGGGAAATGAGCTAAGGTTGCGGGAGAAGAATGCTCGCTTGACAAGGCAGATTAGGGAACAGGAAGAGAAAGTACAGGAGGTAAAGGCAGCTTACAAGCTGGCGAGTGAACAGGGGTTTGAGGAGGCAGACCACGGCCCCTGTAAAGAGCAGATAGAAAATCTGAGCCAGGTCCTCCGGAAGGCAAAAGGCATGGTATGCCTCATAAGCCCAAAGGCAGGTCAGGCGAATTTTATGGGGAATGAGGGGAGGACAGTTCCAACGTCACCGGTAGTGCCCAGGGACGACCCGGTTGAGGGAGAGGAGATCTCACGACCACCACCCGTAGCGCCAAGTTTCAGCGAGGTTTGGCAGCAAGGGGGGGGTGGAGCCAGAGGTGGAGGTGGAGCAACCCCCACCAGAGAGGACGGAGCCAGGACCGATGTGCCCAGCACGCATCGGAGGTTCGGCCCATCCGTCAATGGCGACGATGAGGGACCCCTCCAAAACCAGTTCGTATTACCCTATAGCACCCAGCAGCTTAGGGCTATGGTGAACCATATCCCAAAGCTCTCCGAAAAGGGAGACCCCTCGATCCACTTCAGGGACATAGAGCAGGCAGCCAGCATCAACGACTGCGATGGAGCTGAGCAGGCCAAGATGCTGCTATTCCTCCTGGAGAGTAGTCTCCTCCAATCCCTCGCTGATGAGTGTAAAAGGGGGCAGAGCGGGTACGAGGAGCTTAGAGATGCAGTTCTGGAGGCCATGGGGATGAATGAGGGAAGTCCTTTCTCCCGTGTGGAGAAGACGGTCCAGCTCCCAGGGGAAACCCCGCAGGCTTTCGCGGACCGGTTATGGCCGGTGTACCGGAGGGCCTGCCCGGGGGCGCCGAACGAAGGGTTCCTGAACGGGGATCCCCTGGCCCATTGGCTCCGTTGCCTGGTGGCGAACAGCTTGCCACAGGTTCGGGCCAAGGCAGAAGTCTGGTTCGACCCAAAAAAAACCCAGACCACCGAGCTTACGGTGATCAGGCAGTTGACTCTAGCCTTAAAAACGATAGGGGAGCCGATGCACACCCACCTAAGGGAAAGGTGCATGAGGTAAAACCTGGACCGGGTAGGAAAGAGAGGCACCAAGAAGGGGATAACCCCCCCAACACAAAGACAAATTGTTACGGGTGTGGGAAGGATGGTCACTGGCGGAAGGAGTGCAAGAACCCTTGGAAGGATAACAAGGGAAAGAATTCCACAGCCCCAGCCCAAAAGGCGGGGGTAGGAATCCCTCCCGCCGAGGTCGAGTCACTTTTGGACACCATGAGGTCCTTATTGACTGGCCAGGGGAGAGTAGCAGCTGCTACCGGTACTCTGACCCCATCAGCCCCATCCAACCCACAGCCCTGACTAGAGCCAGCGCAGCCTGTTTACCTGTGTTCTCTCTGATACGATGAATGGAAGAGACCCCTCTTGGAGATGGAGGTAGAAAAGGTGACGGGGACCTATCTGTTAAACACAGGGGCATCATGCACCATGGTCTACTCAGCTAGCCCCACCACCTCGCCTCTCTCTAACGGGGTCCCATACAGTCTGTCGGGGTGCACAGGCAAAGAACAGGCTGGCTCGTTTTCCATCCCGCTCGCCATTCAGTTAGGACCGCTCCGCTCCAAGTGGACCTGTGTCCTGATGAAATGGGAAGTGGAGGGTGGAAGAGGGGCCCTGGGAGCCGACTTTATTTTAGGCCACGGGATCCTAGTAGATTTGAGGAATCATTGCTTATGGGGGGGTGTAATGTATATACCTTTAAGGGGGGAACTACTTTTTACAGCTCATGTATATTGTAGTACCGGCAGTGACCACACCTGTATATAGCACTGAGTAGTAATCTGTACAGCCAGTTCCACTGTGAGCCACATTGAGTAAATACCTGTTGTACCGTTCTCCTGCAGTCTGTGTCTTATTATACCCAAACACAACCTTGGCGACAAGGCAAGTTCGAACCTACCTGCAACTCTGCATCACCTCCCGGGGATTCGTTCCTGGAGATCAGTGGATTGGAGGTCAAGGCCAGAGACTCGGGCGTCGACCACGGGCAACCGCCCAGTCATCCAGCAGAGACTCGAGAATTGCGGGGGAGGCTGTCGAGAGCCAGGCTTGGCTTTCCAGTCGAGGTGGTCCAGCGAAACAGGCTGGCAACAGATAGTGCGCAGACCCTTCCCGGACAGCGGCAGGCTAGAGCCCAACCGAGCGGCACAGCGAAGGGCCGAGCAGAGTCGACGGGGGAGAGAGAGAGGGCAGAGCGCACAGGGTGCAGCCGGTGTTCAGGGGCCGAGCAGCATCGGAGAGAGGGAGAGAGAGACACGCAGAAACCCGTGAGGCGCCGCCATTGCCACGAGGGCCGCCGAGAGCGGCGTTGGCAGCAGCGCAGGAGAAGCGCGCGAAACCTACAGGGTGCCGCCATTGCCACGAGAACCACTGGGAGCGGCATTGGCAGCAGCGCAGGAGAAGCATGCGAAACCTACAGGGCGCCGCCATTGCCACGAGAACCGCTGGGAGCGGCGTTGGCAGCAGCGGGGGAGGAAGGAAAGCGCGGGAGACGCCATTTTAAGCCATTGGGAGACACCATTTTAAACCACACCCAAAATGCCAAAGAGTGGCAGTATCACCACATTTGACAATGAAGTCAAAGATTGGACTACATATGTCGAACGAATAGAGGTGTACTGCAAGGCAAATGAGGTGTCAGATGACAAGAAAGCGTCGGTATTGTTAAATTTAACGGGTGCAAAGATGTATGGTTTATTACGAAATCTAGTAACCCCAACGAAGCCAATGGAAAAGAGTTTTGAAGACATAGTAACGATACTACAGGAACATTTAAACCCCACACCGCTGCTGATAGCAGAAAGATTCAAGTTTCACAAACGGAACCAGCATAAGGATGAAAGCAATGCTGATTATTTAACAGAACTGTGCAAACTATCGAAACACTGCCAGTTTGGAGCGGGACTGGCAGATACCATAAGGGACAAGTTTGTTTGTGGGCTTCAAAGTGAAGGAACCCAGAAACGGCTTTTATCTGAAAAGGACCTTACGCTGGAAAAGGCTTTCAGCATTGCGGTATCATATGAAGCAGCAGCACGGGGCGCTGCAGAGATACAACAGAGACCGCAAGAATATGGCACAAACGAAATGTCATATGGAACAGAGAAGTGCTATCGCTGCGGCAGAACACCACATGACCAGAGCACGACCAGAAGGATTGCTGGTTCAAAGACAAAGTGTGCAGACAGTGTGGAAAAGTAGGACACATAGCACGAGTCTGCAGGTCGGGAAAGAAAACCAGCAATAAGAAACCCACCAAAGGAAAGTACAAGAAGGTACATAAGGTGACGGAGAATAGTTCAGACGAACAAAAGAGTGATAACGACTCCGAAAGCAGGGAACTGAGTTGTCTGAAACTACATAATGTGATCACAACGGAGGATCACCGAACCATTTGGGTCACTCTCAAGATAGCAGGAGTCCAGGTAAAGAAGGAATTGGACACAGGATCAGCCCTAACAGTCATAAACCAACGGGACTACGAGCGGCTATTCTCACACATACCCTTGAGAGACACAAAAATTATTTTGAAGACGTACACGGGGCAAAAAGTCTACCCCAAAGGAAAAATAAGGGTGACCGTTATATATAACGGTAAGAAAACACCAAAACTAGACCTGTATGTATTGCAAGATGGAGGACCACCATTACTGGGAAGTGAATGGATCCGGAAAATACAACTGGATTGGCATTCCATACAGGCACTGACTGTGGCTGACAAAAAGGATGACGACGTCACACTTGGGCGACTGTTAAAGATCCTAACTGACACGAAAGAAATGTTCCAGCAAGGACTCGGAACACTAAAAGGCATGACAGCGATGATTAAAATTGAAGAAAACGCAAGCCCAAAATTTTTTAAGGCCAGACCAGTACCTTATGCGATCCGCCCAGCCGTCGAAGCAGAGCTGGAAAGTCTGGAAAATTCAGGTGTACTGTCCAAGGTAGACTGGAGCGAGTGGTCTACACCCATCGTCCCTGTGATGAAAAAGTCATTGAGCAGCACGCCTGGGGAACCAAGGAAGGTTCGCATCTGTGGGGACTTTAAGGTAACAGTGAACCCGATCCTTCACACCGTACAGTATCCACTTCTGCGGATGGAAGATATTTTCGCCTCGCTATCTGGAGGGAAATGCTTCACTAAGATTGATCTGGCCCAGGCGTATCTGCAAATGGAGGTAGAAGCATCAAAAAAATACCTCACAATCAACACCCATAAAGGTCTCTACCAATACAACCGGCTGGTATTTGGGGTAGCATCAGCTTCGGCTATTTGGCAGAGGGCAATGGAACAAGTCCTGCAAGGGATCCCAGGGGCCCAGTGTTATTTGGATGACATCCTGGTCACGGGCGAAAATGACAGTGATCACCTTGCCAACCTGGAGCAGGTGCTCACTAGATTGCAGGAATATGGGCTCCGAGCTAACCGCCCCAAATGCGAGTTTTTTAGAAAACAGATCTCATATTGTGGCCACGTTATCGATAAAGAGGGGTTACATAAGTCCCCAGAGAAGATTGAGGCAGTAGCCAAGGCTCCAGCACCAGAAAATGTGTCACAACTGAGGTTGTTCCTCGGGCTGGTAAACTACTACCATAAGTTCTTGCCAAATTTGTCTACAATACTACACCCACTGAACAACCTACTGCAAACTGGGGTGCCATGGAAGTGGAGTGATGAATGTAGATGAGCTTTCCAGAAGAGCAAAACACTAATCACATCGAAAGAGGTATTGGCCCATTACAACCCAGCATTACCAATTCGGTTGGCATGTGATGCGTCACCCTACGGCATTGGAGCGGTGCTGTCGAACAAATTCTCGGACGGCTCAGAGAGGCCAATAGCCTTTGCGTTACGATCACTAACCTCAGCCTAGTGTGGGGAGTGAAAAAGTTGAATCACTATCTGCACGGGCAGAAATTCACCTTGCTGACTGATCAGCAGCCTCTTGTCTCCATTTATAATCTGAAGAAGGGCGTTCCGGTGATGACTGCGCAATGTCTACAAAGATGGTCACTTTTTCTAGGGGCGCACCACTATGAGATTGAATATAAGGGCACGAAACAGCATGGAAATGCTGATGGGCTATCACGCCTGCCACTGCCTACTGCGGAGGAAGAACCAGCAGTGGATCCTGTCAAAATATTCCATTCGACTATAGTTGAATACCTACCAGTAACTAACGCTTGTATCGAAAAGGAAACCCGAAATGACCCGACACTGTCTCAGGTATATGATTTGACGGTGAAGGGATGGCCAGCACATGGCGACTCACTGTTGCCAGCATTCTCAACAAGGAGAGAACAGCTGTCAGTGTGCCGGGGTACTTGATGTGTGGATCCCAAGTGGTAATTCCACCCAAGTTAAGGGATCGAGTGCTCAATAAGCTTCATGAGGGTCATCTGGGAGGGGTAAAAATGAAAAGCCTAGCCAGGGCTTATGTGTGGTGGCCGGGAATCGATAAACAAATCGAAAACCTGACCAAGAGCTGCTCAGGATGCCAGAAAGTCCAAAATGCACCACCACAGGCCCCTCTACACCCATGGGAGTGGCCCTCATCTCCATGGCAACGGGTGCATATTGATTTTGCTGGTCCATTCATGGACTCAATGTTTTTAATAGCCGTGGATGCGCACTCGAAATGGCCTGAGGTCATCAAAATGTCCTCCACCACCACGGAGAAAACTATTGCAGTCCTGCAGACCTTTTTTGCCAGGAATGGCTTGCCAGAACAGATTTGCTCCGACAACAGACCACAGTTTGTGTCCGAAGACTTCCGGAGGTTCTTGAAAAAGAATGGGGTAAGGCATTACACATCCGCCCCGTATCATCCAGCCAAAAGTGGATTGGCTGAGAGGTTCGTACAAACCTTTAAGAAGGCAATAAAGGCTATGTACAATGACAACATTCCACTGCAGCACAAGGTGGACAATTTCCTGTTCGCCTACCGGAATGCGACACATGCAGTCACCAACCAGGCCCCAGCCATGATGTTCTTTAACCGAAGGTTAAGATCTCGCCTGGATTTGCTCAGACCAAATGTACGAAGAGATGTTGAGAGTAAGCAATTCCAGCACATCCATGAGAAGCCAACAAGGAGCTTCAATGTAGGGCAACCAGTCTTGGCCCGCGACTACCGAACAGAAAAATGGCAGCCAGGAACGATATGCACACGGCAGGGCCCACTAATGTACACAGTGGACGTTGGGGAGAGCATCATGAGACGCCATGCTGACCAGATCCTAGAGTCACAGGAACAAGTCAACCCCATGCCTCGCCCATACGTACCTGGTGATGAACCCGACGTACAGGTCGCATCTACCCCAGAAACAGTAGCATCGGAAGCTGATGAACCAACCGACGACAGGGGGCCAGAATCGCCTCCGCACCAAGAGCAAGACACTCGGGAAAGGCGCTATCCAGAAAGGATCAGAAAGCCTCCCCAATGACTGAATATATAAATGGACTATTTTCAGCTAACGTTGTATGTTAAAAGTGTTAATTGTAATTAGTTGATATTTCATTGTTAAATGAGTGTTATGGTACTATTAATCTGAAAGGGAAGGAATTGTAATGTATATACCTTTAAGGGGGGGGGGGGGAAGTACTTTTTGCAGCTCATGTATACTGTAGTACCGGCAGTGACCACACCTGTATATAGCACTGAGTAGTAATCTGTACATTCAGTTCCACTGTGAGCCACGTTGAGTAAACACCTGTTGTTACCGTTCTCCTGCAGTCTGTGTCTTATTATACCCGAACACAACAGGGGGCAGGTACAGTAAAGAACGGTGAGGTAGTAGTGATCCCAGGAAAGGAAGGGAAGGGACCCAGTGCACCATGAAGCCCAAAGAGGGATATAACCTTGAGCTTATGGTCAGTAACACACCACAGGAGTTCCAGGCATTTGTGCAGGCCCACCTGGCCACATTTGCCACGCACAACCACGACTGCGGGAGGATCAAAGGGTTAGAGGTCAGCGTAGACAGGGACCCCATGGCCCGACCACAGAAACAGTATAACTTCCCCAGGGAAGCAGAGCCAGACATGGAAGCAGCCATGTCCTCGTTAGTGCAGCAGGGAGTTCTGAGACCGATAGTTACCCAAGTGAATTCTCCATTGTGGCCGGTTAGAAAGCCGGACAATTCCTGGAGGGCCACGGTGGACTATCGGGCGCTCAATAGTAACATCCCAGCCTGTGCACCCACAGTCGCAGCAGTTGCCGACCTGATAGGAAGTATTCCAGCATCCACGACCACTTTCACGGTGCTGGATATTTCCAACGGGTTTTGGTCCATCCCTGTAAGGAAGGAGGATCAGTACAAGTTTGCTTTTACGTTCAAAGGGCAACAGTACACGTGAAACTGCTTGCCTCAGGGCTTCAACAACAGCCCCAGCATTTTCCATCAGTGCATGGCAAACAGTTTAAAGGAGTTCAGCCAGCCCAGACAGTTGGTACAATATGTGGATGAACTGCTTCTCTTCACCCATTCGAGAGAGGAACATGGCCCACTATTGGCCGAACTGCTGGCGCTGCTTGGGCAGAAGGGTTTTAAGGTGAACCCCAACAAAGCGCAGATCGGCCAGCAGGAGGTGAAATTCCTAGGCCTGACCGTGCGCGCTGGAGAAAGGTCCATAGATAAGGCTAGGAGAGAAGCGGTACAAGAGTTACCGGTCCCCAACACAGTGACGGGTGTGAGGTTGTTTCTAGGGCTAACCGGGTACTGCAGGGACTTTATTGAGGACTATGCAGCCACAGCAGCCCCTCTGCTCCGACTCCTAGATAAGGGAGTGGAGTGGCTTTGGGATGAGGGTTGCCAGGCAGCATTTGTCAGGCTCAAGAAAGATTTGCAGACCGCACCAGCTCTAGGGGCTATAGATGGGGGGGAAAGAGTTTTTCCTGGAAGTAGCAGCCAGTGGGGACAGCCTGAGTGCTGTGCTGCTCCAAGAGCGGCATGGCAGGCTGAGGCCAGTGGTCTACTCCTCCAGGATACTCACGGATGTGGAGAGGAGCTACTCCAACTGTGAGCGGCACCTCTTGGCCACACATTGGGCTGTGAAAAGATCGTTGATCTTCACAGGCACCTCTCCCATCACCCTCCTCACCCATCACACACCCACCCAGATGCTTCTGGACGGGAGGATCAAGGATGGAACAGTGAGCAGTGCCCGCATTGCCCACTGGACCTTGCTCCTCTCACAGATAGATCTTAAGGTGAAGGGTCTCTGTGAGCCAAAGCACGCAGCCAAACTGGTATATCCTGGAACAGCCCACCAGTGTTCCATAGAAGGGGTTTGGGAAGTGGACATAGGTTTACAGGCCGGGATACATCCCAAAGGCCGCGAGATCTATGTAGACGGTTCCAGCACGGTATCTGCTGGCGAGCGTCTCACGGGGTGTGGAGTTTATGACCCAGCGGCAAACATTGCCCTGGCGATGATGCTCCCCAGCACCATGAGCGCCCAGCAGGCTGAACTGTCCGCGGTAGCGTACGTCGGTACACACCCCGAAATCTTCCCCACCCGCTACACGATTTGCTCAGACAGCATGTTCACGTGCAATTCATGTACGGAGTACCTGGCCATCTGGTCCTGCCGCGGATACATCTCCGCTGACGGGAGACCCCTCACAGTTAAACCCCTGCTGGAAAAGATCCTGGCAGCAGTGTGGGAGGAAGGGGAGGTTTCCATCCACAAGGTGAAGGCCCATTCCTCCAAAGAACCCCACGGCCAAGGCAACCAGCAGGCTGACTTGCTCGCCAAGAAGGGTGCCCGCACAGGCACTTTCTGGGACCCATTTGGGTTCAGACCCATGGCGACGGTCAGAGGTAGGGACGGGACTCAAGGGAGTGTAGGGGTAGCGTTAGCCCCGAACCTTCAGACCGTCCAAGCCCAAGGCCCTGTCCTCAGAGCAGTCCTCAGTGCAGTGACTGAGGGGAAAAGTGGAGAGGGTCCGTACGGCGCAGCAACACTCTCCGCAAAAGAGGGCATGCTGTTCCGGGGGGGAACAGTGGGTTGTGCCGCAGCAGCACCAGAGGGAATTCCTTCAACTGGCCCATGAGGGTCCAGGAGCGGGACACCCCTGGCCTGAGGCCACCTGGCAGCGGGTGGAACAGGCGGGATGGTGGCCGGAACTCAGGGAAGATGTCCCGTTGAAGCCTTTCCACTTCCTCTTTTATAAATATTTTATCTTCTGAACTATACCGTCAACTCTTAGTCGCTATAGGTCTAAAATTAGGAGCAAGGTTCACGAACAAAGAAGGCGGACTTACTTTTAAAATAGAAAGGCTGCAGACTGTGAGTGGAGGCTGAGACCCACCATACTTAAGGGTAACGCTCTCATGCTGACACTGGAAGTCCAAACCTAAAATTAAGTTCGCACACAACTGAGGTAATATAAGGAGTTTAAAGTCCTTATACGCCATATCCTTAATGGTCAATGTGACTTTACAATATCCAGTTACCTTCGAAGTAAGGGACTTAGACACCATCACAATTTCACTTCGAGTAGGATACACCTTCAATAGACAGGAGTTAACAAGGTTGGGATGTATAAAACTTTCAGTACTGCCACAGTCTATCAAACACCCAGTAGGACGACCATTAATCTTAATGTCCATCATAGATTTCGACAAGGAACACGGTATGGTCTGGTCAACCATAACCGAGGCTAGAGTAAAACGATAGGCAGCAGCAGAGAAGACATCAGGTACAGGATTACCCTTACACACTTTACTAAAATGTCCCTGTTTCTTACATTTAAAACAATTAGCCTCTCTGGCTGGGCATCTTTGCCTGGAGTGTTTAGGTTGGCCACAAAAATAACACTTAAACCCATGGGGTACAGCCGCAACAGTAGGATTAAGTGGAGGCTCCATTGACGTTATGGATGCCTCCATACTCGGAACACACGAGGCTGAGAGAGACACTTGGGCTGATGCATACACTTCTAAATTCTTCTGGGCTACATCTAACGATCGAGCCGTAACAACGACTGTTTTTAAACTAACGAGTTATTCTCGAGAAGTCTCTGTCTAATATACTTAGATCGAAGGCCAGATATGAAAGAATCACGGATGGCTTCTTCCTGATACAATATGGCAGAGACAGCCTTGTAGTTGCAATCCTTAGCCAAAGCCTTAAGATCCTGCAGAAAATCATCCAGGGATTCCTCGGGTAATTGCCTGCGAGTAGACAAAAGATACCTGGCGTATACTTCATTAACCGACTTAAGGTACTGGGCCTTAACAGCTGCAAGGGCCTCTTCATACGTAGTAATATCTTCAAATATAGAGTAAGTTTGATGACTTACCAAGTTGGTTAAAAGACCCAACTTGTTAACTGTCGGATCGATCGATGCGATGAAGTATTCAAAACATTGAAGCCAATGCGTAAATTTCTTCGATGCATCTGCCGAATGGGGATCGATATCCAGACGCTCTGGTTTCAAAAATCGATCCATCGTCCAAAGTTGTTACTTAATAAAATTAATGTGCCAAATAACTGCCTGAATCCATGAGGTTACAACTTAAAACTACAGGCTTTTATTAAGTAAGAATCTTGGTATCAAGTTAACACAGGGCAACCATCATTCATCACCGACCCAACCCTTATGAGTAAAACCCAGCTCTTATAAATAAGACACACCAATCAGGAGGATCCATAAAGGCGGAGCTAGGGAGGAACATTAGTGGTTACACCTGTAAAACATTTACAGACATTAACAAGTACAACAACAGACAATCCAGAACACAGAGTTATTTCATCACAGTATCACAGCCCAGATTGACTTTTCAAAAATCCCCCACCATTTCTTGCAGCTACAATGCACCTCCCCTTTAAGTAGGCTGCCTTTAAGTAACACTAGAACCTTGCGGTATCGGGCCTCCTGCTGATGCGTGCAGCCCATGAACAGCCCGGATAGCGCTGGCTGCGTGCAGCAATCATTTAAAACAGAAGGCAACACAAGTTTAACTTGCTGCCTGCAATGCAATGACCTGGCACGGGTTAGACAATTTAACCCCCACTGAACGTATATACCACATTCACTCAAACACTATACGCACTCAAACTCTGTGTAGCATAATTTCATTTTTAATACATAAGAACATAAGAAATAGGAGCAGGAGTAGGCCATACGGCCCCTCGGGCCTGCTCCGCCATTCAATAGGATCATGGCTGATCTGAATCTAGACTCACATCCACTTCCCTGCCCTCTCCCCGTAACCCCTAATTCCCTTATCTGCTAGGATATCTCCATTTTAAATTTATTTAATGTTGCAGCTTCCACAGATCTCTGGGGTAGCAAATTCCATAGATTTACTACCCTGAGTGAAGAAGTTTCTCCTCATCTCAGTTTTGAAAGGGCAGCCCCTTATTCTAAGATTATGCCCCCTAGTTCTAGTCTCGCCCATCAGTGGAAACATCCTCACCGCATCCACCCGGTCAAGGCCCCTCACAATCTTATATGTTTTGATAAGATCGCTTCTCATTCTTCTGAACTCCAATGAGTAGAGTCCCAACCTACTCAACCTTTCCTCATACGTCAACCCCCTCATCTCTGGAATCAACCGAGTGAACCTTCTCTGAACCGCCTCGAGAGCAAGTATATCTTTTCTTAAATACGGAAACCAAAACTGCACGCAGTATTCCAGGTGTGGCCTCAGCAATACCCTGTATAACTGCAGCAAGGCTTCCCTGTTTTTATACTCCATCCCCCTTGCAATAAAAGCCAAGATTCCGTTGGCCTTCCTGATCACCTGCTGCACCTGCATACTAACTTTTTGTGTTTCATGCACCAGGACCCCCAGATCCCTTTGTACTGTAGCACTTTGCAGTTTCTCTCCATTTAGATAATAACTTGCTCTTTGATTTTTTCTGCTAAAGTGCATAACCTCACACTTTCCAACATTATATTGCATCTGCCAAATCTCTGCCCACTCACTTAGCCTGTCTATGTCCTTTTGCAGGTTTTTTATGTCCTCCTCACTCATTGCTTTCCCTCCCATCTATGTATCGTCGGCAAACTTGGATATGTTGCACTCGGTCCCTTCCTCCAAATCGTTAATATAGATTGTAAAGAGTTGGGGTCCCAGCACTGACCCCTGCGGAACACCACTAGTTACTGATTGCCAGCCCGAGAATGAACCATTTATCCCAACTCTTTGTTTTCTGTTAGGTAGCCAATCTTCCACCCATGCCAGTATATTACCCCCAATCCCGTGATTTCTTATCTTGATCAGTAATCTTTTGTGTGGAACCTTGTCAAATGCCTTTTGGAAGTCCAAATACACTACATCCACTGGTTCCCCTTTCTCCACCCTGTATGTTACATCCTCAAAGAATTCGAGCATGTACAACCAAGTGCGTAGTGAGTCTTTATTTAATCGACTTGTTATCGTCTCCACGCCTTGGGTGATTCGGAACAACCAGCTGCAACTCGAACTGCAGAAAGGGACTTGTGCAAGAAACTGATCCATCATGGAAATACTCCTTAGACCCGCTCGTCTCGACCTGGATCCGAATGCACCTGCGGCAGCGAAGCTGTGGAAGCATTGGTTTCGTACCTTTAGCAACTTTCTTGAAGAATGTGGGGCGGACGCCCCAATAAGTTACGAATGCTTATTAACTACGTATCCCCTCACGTGTATGATTATATTGAGGACTGTATAGAGTACGACGCTGCTATCCAAATTTTACAGCAGCTATATGTCAAGTCCCCGAATGAAACCTTTGCTCGACACCTACTGGCCACAACTCGGCAGCAGCCTGGGGAATCACTCGATGAATTCCTCCAGAAACTTTGCAGGCTCAGCAAAGACTGTAACCTTAAAGCGGTTACAGCTGACCAATATCAAGAGGAACTAATCCGCGATTCCTTTATCAATGGGATTGCATCCCCTTTTATACGTCAGCGCCTGCTGGAAAATAAAACCCTCAATTTACGGGCTGCTTATGACCAGGCGTGTTCCCTGGACTTGGCCAAGAAGAATGCGGACACTTATCTCCCACCACGTGCACGGGCGGCGGCTATCACCTTTAATAAGTCTTTCGATAGGTCTCGGGTGGATGCCCCCGCTGATGATGACTCTACTCTAATGGACGACGACCCTACACTAGAGGCCTTTGCTGATGACAACCCCGCCCTAGCAGCATCCTGGCAATCAGGAAGAAAGTGTTTCTTTTGTGGAGGTACGTTCCATTACAGAAAATTTTGCCCGGCTCGTAATGCGACTTGCAATCAGTGCAGCAACAAAGGACACTTTTCCAAGGTATGCCAGTCACGGGCCTTTGCTAACAAGAAAGGCTGCTCCTCTAAAGTATACCGGTCGAGAGCTCCTGTTAGCTTCACAGCTGCTATCTATGGAGCTGCTCCTCCCCCAAGAACCACTGCTAGGGCTACAGCTGCCAAAGGGAAAATTGCCCCTCCTCCCATCACAGCTGTTTTTCCCCAAAGTTTGTCCCATGCAGCCACGAAGGTTTCAGTAAATGGGCACACTCTAAGCGCACTAATCGACTCCTGCAGCTCTGACAGCTTCATTAGTAAGCGGGCTGTCAGCAGGTTAAAACTGCGCATTTATCCCTCGGACAGGGAGATTGCAATGGCTCTGACGACTCTGACCATCAATTCTTCTGGCTTCTGTCTTGTCAACCTCATCCTCAATGGTCACACATATCCCTCCACCCAGCTCGGAGTACTCGAAAACTTATGTAGCGATGTGCTTCTGGGACAGGACTTCCAGAAGCAGCACAAAAGACTCACTTTTGAGTTTGGAGGGTCGAAGCCGGAGCTTACCATTTCTAAGGTGCCGTTTTGTGCGCTCTCGGCGGCCTTACGCGGTGAGCCCTCCCTGTTTGCCAATTTCTCCCCCCCGCTGTAAACCCATAGCCACCAAATCACGGCGCTTTAGCCAAGACGACCGAGCATTTATCGAGGCAGAAATCTCTCGCCTTTTAGCTGACGGTATTATTGAGCCATGTTCATCTCCCTGGCGAGCTCAAGTCGTCATTGTGTAAAACCCTTTAAAACAACATAAGAAACGTCTGTGTATTGATTATTCGCAGACTATTAATCAATATACCGATCTGGATGCCTACCCGCTACCACGCATAGATGACATGGTCAACAACCTTGCCAAATACAAGGGCCTAGAAATTCAGTTGGGCGCGCCAGCCGTTAGCGCCTTAGGAGGAGTAGATCTCGAGCGCTAGGCGCTTATCGCCCGGGCGCAGCGCGATCTGCGCCTCTCCCCAACTTCAGGACACATTTAGCGCCGGCACAAAGTCTTAGCGCGCGCCCTGCTGCGCGCGCAGATCATGACGTCATTTAATAGTGCAACGCCCTTTGTGCGCCCCAAACCGGAACTTCACTCGCGCCGGCCCATTGTGCGCTGGGCGTCCCGAGCGACTGTGAAGTGGAACGGTACACAGGCCAGCCGGGCCGCGGGGAGCGCTAATTAAAGGGCACTTACCCAGCAGTATAAAGGCCAGCCATTTTGCAGCATTCACTCTTGTGCAACGGTTTTTTGGACAGAGACCAAGGAGGAGAGTTTACTGGTTTGGACCAACACTTGGACAGGTATTTTTGGCTCAGGCCAGAGCTTACCAATTATCTTTGCCTTCATTCAGAGCTCAGTGTTTGCCAGCATATAATGGGGGCTGCATTGGGTGGCAACGCTGAATTTCAGCCTTATGCCAGAAGGGCTTACAGACGCCGTGAGAGAGTGGCAGCCCTGGCTAGACGCAGAGGGGGCAACAGGCGTCGCCAACTGAGGCCTTACCCACGCAGGGTATACCGCCAGCAGACCTCCTATCTGACCATGTCTGCCGCGATGTGTGTTAGGAGGCTGCGATTCCAAAGGGAGGTGGTTGCAGACATCTGCCGGCTGCTTCAGAGAGATCTGCAGCCACAGCTGATGCGCAGGACGTCTCTGTCGGTGGCAGTGAAGGTGACGGTGGCTCTCAACTTCTATGCCTCCGGCTCCTTCCAATCCGCTACTGGGGACATCGCTAACATCTCCCAGTTCGCCGTGCATTGCTGCATCCGCCAGGTGACCGAAGCCCTTTTCAGAAGGAGACATCAATTCATCTCCTTCCCCATGACCCTGGACAAGCAGCAGCAGCGTGCAGTGGGGTTTGCAAGAATAGCGGGCTTCCCCATGGTGCAGGGCGCCATTGACTGCACGCATGTGGCTTTGCGGGCACCTTTGAGCATGCCGAGGAGTACCGCAACCGGAAGGGCTACCATTCCCTCAATGTACAGCTGGTGTGTGACCACAGGCAGCGCATCCTAGCTGTCAATGCCCGCTTTCCAGGCAGCAGCCACGATGCCTTTATCCTGCGACAGACAACTATGACTGACATGTTTCAGGCACAGCCTCCCCCAAGAGGATGGCTTATCGGGGACAAAGGCTATCCTTTGTGTACCTGGCTCATGACCCCGCTCCGCGCGCCCACGACCCCTGCTGAAGAGGCATACAACGAGAGCCATCAAGCGACGAGGAACCTCATAGAACAAACAATCGGCGCGCTCAAGCAATGGTTCCGCTGTCTCGATCGCTCCGGGGGAGCCCTCCAGTATTCGCAGGATCGAGTCTCCCAATTCGTCGTCGTTTGCTGCATGCTGCACAACCTGGCTATCCGCAGGACTCAGGCACTGCCACCTCACGTTGGACCACCACCTCAGGAGGAGGAGCAGGAGGAGCATGAGGATGACGAGGACGAGGAGTACCAGCCCAGGAGGGACGCACAAGGTCCAAGGGCCGCCCGTCGGCGGCTTATTGAACGTCACTTCTAGGCCCCCTGTCAGGGAATGGCTTGTGCCAATGATAGAACATGATTGCAGCCGTTCCGCAAGCCCTCAGCCGGTTAAGGCAACAAACACTTCAAAGATCAAACATGGACAATGTGAATAAATTAAATGCTTTATTGTACAAACTCTGGGCCCTTCCCACATGAAAACCAAAAACAGACGAAACCCCCAAAAAACACTCAAACACATTACTCGCTCCCACAACCTGGAGAGGATTAACAAAATAGGGCAACTAAAATGGCCGTCATTCTCGGCCTTCGTCAAAAACAAACATCACATCATCGGCCTTCAAAAAACAAACATCCAATTCTCGGCCTCAAGAAACAAACACAAATGGCCACACATTCGACTATTTGGCCCGCTAGGGCGATGCCTTGGCCATCTTTGGGTGGCCCCTGCCCGCCCTGCTGCTCCGCCTCAAAGTAAGGCCATTGGCTGCTGCAAGGCTGGGGGCAGGCTCCTGAGGGGCACATGTCGTGACGGCAGAAGCCCTTGGGGGTCGGCCTAGTCAAGGTCTGGCCGTCGAGCGGGCGGCTGTTGATTGCTGCAGCTGTGGCTGGCCAGCATCAGTCGCTGCAGCAGCTCCTGGCAGCTCCACTGGGGGAGTGGCAGTGGCGGCTGGAGGAATGGCGGCAAGCTGGCGGATGGCAGGCGCTCGCTGGTCGCCTGCGACACTGGCACTCGCCCGGGCCATCACTGCAGCATGCGCACCAATCTGCCGAGGGACAGACCGCTGTGCTGCTGCAGCACGCCGGGTGCCCTGGCGATGCCTGGCTGACACAGCGAGTGTGGCAGCAGTGAGTGCCCGTGTTGACCAGTTCACTGACCGCAGCAGAGCAGCCAGTGACTGGACGGCACCACTGATCACCTGGCCAGTCGCTGACAGATCTGCCCGGTATTCCGCCCGACTGGTGGCCTCTAAGGGCCCGAACTCGGCCACACTCCGAGAGAGGGAATCGATGGACTCAGGCAACCGTGCCACTGCCGCCATGAGCTCCGTGTGCCGGTGCTCCGAGTCCGCGGACAAGTCTTCGAGGCGTTCCATCTCCTCGGCGAAGAGCATCTCCTGACTGGAGGCCGGACTCTCCCTCTGGGGAGAAGGCCGCCGAGCTGGCCGACCCTTCATGCGTTGCTGGAGGCCGCTGGGCCCAGCAATTGGACTTCCCTCCGACGCATCCCCCCTCTGGGGAGAAGGCCGCCGAGCTTCCACCCCCCTCCCGCCTTTCTGCAGCATGCAGGTCCCAGGAGCTCCCCTCCCCTTCGACACTTCCGCCACGCTGCCCTCCAGGGAAGACGTGTCCCCTACATTGGCCTGGGTGGCCGCGGCTGAGGGTTCCCCTGATGGGCCGCCTTCCTCTTGCTCCTCCTCCTGCTCCTCCTCGGAGGGTCTGTCACTGGCAAGTTGAGGGACCTCCTCTTGACCATCTGAAAGCAGGAAGGCACAAGAGTAGCTTTAGAGTGAGGAGAGGGCGTCAGTGCGGGATGCATGAGTGGTGGCATTCAGCGCATTGGTCGGACAGTGGCAAAGGATGTAGATCTGATGCGCAAGTGGGACGAGAGAGGTGCAAAAGGTGATGTCCTTACCATTGCTGCCCAGAACATGGTCGGCATCTCCACATGCAACGGGCCCAATCACCCGGCCACCCATGAGGCGCTCCACGCGATGTTGCAGGTCGGTGAGTGGCTGAATATGGGGTCGGCCTCCCCCGGTCGCAGTCCGGCTCTTGCGATTATTCGCCAGCTTGGCCTGCAAGAGAAAGGACGGCCTCTAAGTACAGTGTGTCACCGTGATCTTGTGTGCACTGCCTCCCATGGTGGAATAGCCTGGCCAGTGTGTCGCCATGATCTGGTGTGCACTGCCTCCCATGGTGGAATAGCCTGGCCAGTGTGTCGCCATGATCTGGTGTGCACTGCCTCCCATGGTGGAATAGCCTGGCCAGTGTGTCGCCATGATCTGGTGTGCACTGCCTCCCATGGTGGAATAGCCTGGCCAGTGTGTCGCCATGATCTGGTGTGCACTGCCTCCCATGGTGGAATAGCCTGGCCAGTGTGTCGCCATGATCTGGTATGCACTGCCTCCCATGGTGGAATAGCCTGGCCAGTGTGTCGCCATGATCTGGTGTGCACTGCCTCCCATGGTGGAATAGGCTGGCCAGTGTGTCGCCATGATCTGGTGTGCACTGCCTCCCATGGTGGAATAGCCTGGCCAGTGTGTCGCCATGATCCGGTGTGCACTGCCTCCCATGGTGGAATAGCCTGGCCAGTGTGTCGCCATGATCTGGTGTGCAATGCCTCCCATGGTGGAATAGCTTGGCCAGTGTGTTAAGTGCAGAATGTGCAATTGATGCTCATGCCTGTCCCATAGCTGCTGGATGAAGGCTGGCCATTAGAGCTTTCAGGTCCCTTTGCCCATAATGTGAGGTGCACATGCAAGGATGAGGAGGTCATTGGAAAGGGTACTCACCCTGACAATGCGTGTGAGGTCATTTAACTTTTTGCGGCATTGGGCACCGGTCCTGGGGACGTCGCTGTTGGCTGACAGCTTGCTGGCGACATGCCTCCAGGCTCTCCTGTAGACGCGGACCGTCGCCTTCTTGCCATTGTCCGAGTACAAAACATGGCGCCTCTTCTCCACAGCAGCAAGCAGCACACTCAGATCACGCTCTGAGAAGCGCTGCGCACGTTCACGGGCCTTCTCCATGTCTTCAGGCGCTATTTGGGTCCAGCAGCAGTGTTCAGGCCTAGCTGGAGGGCTCCACTATCCAGGGCGTGGCAGCAGACACAGTCGACCCTTCCCCCTTAAGAGCTGGCCGGCGCCAGGGTGTCTGCTGTCAATCACGAGATGGCCGCACCTGCGCTGCGCCCGGCCTCGGCGCTATCGATCACCACCTCCGGCTTAGCGCCCAAAGAGAGGCGTCCAGCAGCAGTTTTAGCGCTCGCCCGAACTAGTAGGGCGAAGCTAATGAATATCGGAGAAGTGGCATAGATTTGGCGGCGGCCGCAAACTTTAGCGGACGCCCCACTTTAGCGCCCCAAAAGTGGCGTCAATGAATTTCTAGGCCAAGGTATTTTCAACCTTCGATTTAAAGAGCGCGTACCATCAGGGACCGCTGAAAGACTCTGACAAATAGTATACAGCCTTTGAGGCCAATGGTCGGCTTTATCAGTTTCGTCGCCTTCCATTTGGGGTCACCAATGGGGTGGCCATCTTTCAATGGGCAATGGATGGCCTAGTCCGGCAAGAGAACTTGACGGATACCTTTCTGTATTTAGACAATATCACTATTGCCGGCCATTATCAAAATGAACATGACGCCAATCTTCAGAGATTTTTTGACGTTCTCCGTCGTCGCCGCTTAATGTTAAACGAATCCAAATCGGTGAAATCGGTGCCATCAGTGAACATTCTCGGCTACTGGGTGGGCAACGGTGTTATTAAACCGGACCCAGAGCGACTTCGTCCACTTCAGCAGTTCCCTCCCCCTACAAATCTCGGCTCTCTTCGTCGGGCACTTGGCATGTTTGCTTATTACGCAAAGTGGATACCTCACTTCTCCGATAAAATACAGCCCCTGCTTCATGCGAAGTCTTTTCCATTGGAAGCAATGGCTATTTCTGCCTTCAACCTCCTCAAACGACAGCTGGAGAAAGCTATGCTTCGCTCCATTGATGAAAACCTTCCTTTTGTGGTCGAATGCGATGCATCGGAGGTGGCGATCTTGGCTAACTTGAATCAAGGTGGTCGACCCGTGGCATTCCTATCCAGAACCTTACAGGGTAGCGAGCTCCATTACCCCCCATCAAGAAGCAGGCTACAGCCATCATCGAGGCTGTACGCCAATGGAGTCATTTTCTTGCTCGGCGTCATTTCACAATCATAACTGACCAGCACTCCGTGGCCTTCATGTTGGATAACCGGAAGCGCACGAAAATCAAAAATAATAAAATTCATCTCTGGAGGATGGAGCTGGCTGCCTTTGGATATACTATCCGTTACCGACCCGGCAAACAGAATGTGGCCCCAGATACCTTCACACGGGCATTTTGCCCTTCAATGTCAACGTCGACTCTGGCGGATCTGCATATGGACTTATGCCATCCTGGCATTACCCGTATGTTGCACTTTGTGCGCTCCAAAAATCTACCATTCTCAACGGAGGACGTAAAGAAAACATGCTCCTCCTGTAGGATTTGTACAGAATTGAAACCACAATTCTTCCGCCCATCAGATGACTTACTCATACATGCAATGCAGCCTATGCAAAGGCTCAGCATAGAGTCATAGAGTAATACAGCACGGATAGAGGCCCTTCGGCCCATCGTGTCCATGCCGGCCATCAAGCCCTGTCTAATCTAATCCCATATTCCAGCATTTGGCCCGTAGCCTTGTATGCTATGGCATTTCAAATGCTCATCCAAATGCTTCTTAAATGTTGTGAGGGTTTCTGCCTCCACAACCCTTTCAGGCAGTGAGTTCCAGACTCCAACCACCCTCTGGGTGAAAAAGTTCTTTCTCAAATCCCCTCTAAACCTCCCGCCCTTTACCTTGAATCTATGCCCCCTAGTTATTGACCCCTCTACTAAGGGGAAAAGCTCCTCAGCATCCATCCTATCTATGCCCCTCACAATTTTGTACACCTCAATCATGTCCCCCCTCAGCCTCCTCTGCTCCAAGGAAAACAAACCCAATCTGCCCAGTCTCTCTTCATAGCTGAAGCGCTCCAGCCCTGGTAACATCCTGGTGAACCTCCTCTGCACCCTCTCTAACGCGATCACATCTTTCCTGTAGTGTGGCGACCAGAACTGCACACAGTATTCCAGCTGTGGCCTAACCAGTGTTTTATACAGCTCCATCATAACCTCCTTGCTCTTATATTCTATGCCTCGGCTAATGAAGGCAAGTATCCCATATGCCTTTTTTACCACCTTATCCACCTGTTCCGCCGCCTTCAGGGATCTGTGTACCTGCACACCCAGATCCCTCTGACCCTCCGTCTTGCCTAGGGTCTTTCCCTTCATTGTGTATTCCCTTGCCTTGTTAGACCCCCCAAAGTGCATCACCTCGCACTTTTCCGGGTTAAATTCCATTTGCCACTGTTCCGCCCATCTGACCAACCCATCTATATCGTTCTGCAGACTGAGGCTACCCTCCTCGCTATTTACCACCCTACCAATTTTAGTATCATCCGCGAATTTACTGATCATACCCTTTACATTCATATCCAAGTCATTAATGTAGACCACAAACAGCAAGGGACCCAGCACCGATCCCTGTGGTACCCCACTGGCCACAGGTTTCCAGTCACAAAAACAACCTTCGACCATCACCCTCTGCCTTCTGCCACTAAGCCAGTTTTGTATCCAATGTGCCAAGGCACCCTGGATTCCATGGGCTCTTACCTTCTTGACCAGTCTCCTGTGCGGGACTTTATCGAAGGCCTTACTGAAATCCATGTATACCACATCCACTGCGTTACCCTCATCCACACACCTAGTCACCCCCTCAAAAAATTCAATCAAATTAGTCAGACATGATCTTCCCTTGACAAAGCCATGTTGACTATCCCTGATTAATCCTTGCCTCTCCAAGTGGAGACAAATTTTGTCCCTCAGGATTTTTTCCAGTAATTTTCCTACCACTGATGTTAGGCTCACTGGCCTGTAGTTCCCCGGTTTTTCCCTACTACCCTTCTTGAATAATGGTACTACATTAGCGGTTCTCCAGTCCTCTGGCACATCCCCTGTGGCCAGAGAGGTCCTGAATATATGTGTTAGAGCCCCCGCAATCTCCTCCTTTGCCTCACACAGCAGCCTGGGGTACATTTCATCCGGGCCTGGGGATTTATCCATTTTTAGGCCAGCTAAAACCGCCAATACCTCCTCCCTCTCGATGTTAATATGTTCGAGCATATCACAGTCCCCCCGCCCTATTTCTATGTCTACATCGTCCTTCTCCATAGTGAAAACAGATGCAAAAAATTCATTTAGAACCCCTCCTACATCTTCCGGCTCCACACACAGATTGCCACTTTTGTCCCTAATGGGCCCTATTTTTTCCCTAGTTATCCTTTTACCCTTAATATACTTATAAAACATCTTCGGATTTTCCTTTATTTTGCTCGCCAGTGTTATTTCATGGCCCCTCCTTGATCTCCTAATTTCTTTTTTAAGTATCCCCCTGCACTTTTTGTACTCCTCTAGGGCTTCCTCCGTCTTTAGCCTTTTGTATCTACCAAAAGCCCTCCTTTTTTTCCTAATCCATTCCCGTATATCCCCTGACATCCACGGTTCCCTGTGGTTTTTGGAACCACTCTTGACATTTATGGGAACATGTTGCCCTTGTATGATCTCAATCTCCCTTCTGAAAGCCTCCCATTGCTCCGATGCGGATTTTCCTACAAGTAGCTGATCCCAGTCCATTTTGGCCAGATCCTGCCTTATCCTATTAAAATCGGCCTTCCCCCAATTTAGAACCTTTATTTCCGGCCCATCCCTGTCCTTATCCATGACCACCTTAAATCTTACCATATTATGGTCACTATCACCAAAGTGCTCACCTACTAGCACTTTTTCCACTTGGCCGGCCACATTCCCTAGAATTAGGTCCAGTACCGCCCCCTCTCTTGTAGGACTTTCTACATGCTGGCTCAAAAAGCTCTCCTGGATGCACTTTAAGAATTCTACACCCTCTGAGCCTTTCACACTTTGACTATCCCAGTTAATATTGGGGAAGTTGAAATCCCCCATTATTATTACCCTATTATTTGCACATTTCTCTGAGATTTGCCTACATATCTGTTCCTCTATTTCCCCCTGACTGTTTGGAGGCCTATAGTACACTCCCAGCAAAGTGCTTGCCCCCTTTTTGTTTTTAAGCTCCACCCATATGGCCTCATTAGAGGACCCTGCTAATATATCATCCCTCCTTACTGCAGTAATTGACTCCTTAATTAATATTGCGACACCCCCTCCTCTTATACCTCCCCCTCTGTCTCGCCTGAAGATTCTGTACCCCGGAATATTGAGCTGCCAGTCTTGCCCCTCCCTCAACCATGTCTCCGTGATAGCAACAATATCATACTCCCATGTGTTTATCAACACCTTCAGTTCATCCACCTTATTTGCAAGACTCCTTGCATTAAAATAGATGCCATCCAGCCTTGCCCTTATATATTTGCCCTGTCTACCAAGCTGACTTGTTTTTTCCTCCATAAATGACTTTAAAGGGCCATTGCCTTCGTCGACGCGGAACACCTACCTACTTACGATGGTAGATGAGTATTCACGCTTTCCCTTTGCCTTCCCCTGTCCTAATATGCTTACCTCTACGGTAATTAAATGCCTCGATCAGGTCTTTTCCCTTTGCGGGATGGCCAATTTTATCCACACGGATCGGGGTCCCTCCTTTATGTCGAGTGAACTTAAAAGTTATCTCTCCCAACGGGGAATCACCTCGAGTAAGATGACACCATATCACCTAATCAGCAATGGACAGGTTGAACGATACAATGCCATCATCTGGAACGCTGTCCGTCTGGCACTGAGGTCACGCAACCTACCAGACCAGTAGTGGGAAACTGTGCTCCCTGACGTGTTACACTCTATCAGGTCTCTTCTCTCCACATCCACTAATGTCACACCTCATGAGCGATTCTTCAAGTTCCGGCGTCGCTCTACACACGGGACATCTCTACCGTCATGGTTGGTGGCTCCAGGCCCTGTGCTACTCGGGGGGTTCGTCCGGTCTGCCAAGAACGACCCTCTCGTTGATGAGGTGGAGTTAACGGAGGTAAGCCCCACGTATGCACACGTGCGGTACCCCAATGGCCGGGAGTCCACCGTCTCGCTCAGAGATCTGGCTCCCTGCCCAACCGGTCACACGGGCCCGAATGATGAAGGATCCCACGATGATGATGTCAACACTCCGCACCCCTATGAAGATGATGCCCTACCTGGGACATCGAGAGGTCTGCCGGCAGTGCTACCGGATCAACTCAGGGAGCCGAACGCTCCCCGTAGGATGGCCTCCCGAAATCAGGACGCCGGACAATCTCCGGCTACGACCCAGGGTGAGGCTAGCTCTGCGCCTGTGGGGACCCGCACCCGGAGCCATGATATTCCCAGGCCTCCACAGGACGATCAAGATGACGCGGACGCTACCAACTTACCGGTATGGGCCAAGCGACCCAGGGACCAGGACACGTTCCGGGGAGACGTGCCTTCCGGTCACAAGCAGAAAGCTAAACGACTACGGCTATTTTTGGTTCACCTAGTCTGTTAAAGGAAGACTGGACTTCCAAACCTTTTAGGGAGGAAGAATGTCATAAATCGCAACTTCTACAAAAAGTAACTCAGGAAGTACTACTGAACGGCCAGCTGAGGGCGCTGTCTGAGGAGTTTAAATACTCAGGCGTGGGCCCAACTTGGCCAGAGACAATCTGGAAACAGGAAGCTAGTGACTACAAACTAGACCTCCATGTTTTGTTACAAGTCAATTAAAGCCTTGCTTTATGTACAATCAAGTGCGCAGTGAGTCTTTATTACGTTACTCCCCGTACGAGCTAATGACCAGCAGGGTTATGCAGACCCCCACCCATGTACTAGCCCCAGTGCTCACGGAGGGTTAGCTCAGGGAGGTAAACCGGGACAGGTTTGCCCAAAACCTCTTTGAGCACCTGAAGCAGGTCCACGAGCAGGCAGCTGGGAACATTGGAAAGCAGCATCAGAGTAACCAATTGCTGCTCGAACCCCGAAAGCACCACGAGTGGGAGATAGGAGATCAGGTCATGGTGAGAAACTATGCCCGAGTAGGGAGTTTGGAGCCATTATACATGGGGCCCTACAGTATTGTAGATAAAGCCAGCCCCATGGTATATGCCGTGAAGATGCCCCGGCACACAAAATGGTTTCATATCAACCAGTGCAAGCTGATTAGACCTGAGAGGGGAAAACAGCCAGTTGGGGTAAGGTCTGAGGATAAAGATCCTCAGCCTGCAGTAGGAGCGAGTTCACAGACTGCACAGGCAGGCGCTGTGGCTTGCTTAAAGGGAGGGGCCATCCCACCCATCGATTGGGACACTCCCCCACTCTTCTGGGATCCAGATGAGGAAGGGCCCGAGGGGGAAAACCCCGCCCCTAACCCAGGTGTAGAGGAGGAGGGACCTGAGGTCGAAAACCCCACCCCGGACCCAGCCATGGGACCTGGGGGCGGAGACTTTCAGCTTTCAGCAACAGGCTGCGAAGAGTTACCTGCCACTAGCCCAGGTTCGGGAGAGGTCAAGCATGAGGGAGCAGCGGTCCGGGTTAAAGGCTCATCAGCCAAAAAAGCCCCACCCGCCAAGGTCCCTAGAAGGTCCCCGCGGACGCCCCAGCTGAGAAAGCCATGGTCACCAGCTCTCCAGTTAACAAGGGCCGCCCCTCGAGTTAGGGGGAGGTCCAAGGACAGAGGTCCTCAGCCAGCGGCCACGGGCTGCGAGGGACCAACAGTGCAGGACGGTGCAGTCACGCCGGAGGAAGCAGTGTGCCACAGTACAACCAGGAATTAGCCTGGCCGCCCGGAGACGGGCGGCGGATGTATAGTTTAGGTAATGTATGTTTATATTTTAAGTTAGGTATTTAGCTTAAGTTTGGGTGTTTTAGCTTAAGTTAAGTAAGGTGATGGGTAGTTTTAATTAAGTAAGTGATCTACTAAGAGTGTGTGTATTTGAGTCGAGGCCGCAAGGCTCGACTATGCTTCACCCAAGCCAGAGAATCTCTTGGGGACCTGGCTGCATGTTTTTGTATCTGTTGCAGAAAGACTTTCAGGATGAAGGGAATCGTAATCCTACTCACTCTGATGGGACTGAGCCTGGAAAGGAGGGGTGATGTGCAATACTCCCACATCTATGGGTGCCCCGGAGATAGAACGCCGATAGCAACCGACGGAAGCGGCGAATGGGATGCCGAGGAGACCGCCGTCTACGTCCACGAGGGAAGGTGGCCAGGGTGGCTGGGGTCTAATTCGTCTCAGTACTCCAATCAGACCGGGTTCACGTATGGGGAGGCCTCCCTCCTGTGCCCCATGGTACGGGTCGTTACCACAAGGGTCAGCGTCACCGTAGGGAAGCGTGTATGTTTAACGTGCAAGGGACATATTCCTCTGGATAGGTGGTGGTGGCTCAGAAAGCTGAGCAAAGATATGAGAAATTCCGCAGTCGAGTGGGAACGGTTGGGGAACAATACCCACTGGGCGATTGCAGGGACTCATGGGGGATTAAGCGTGTGTTGGGACAAGAGGTGGGAACCGAATCAAGGGATTTACATCTGTATGTGGGGGTCGGAGACGGTCTGCCCCTCAGGTATATACATTGTTTTCCACTGGCAGTGGCACGACACCAGGGAGGGGATGAAGTGGGATGCCAGCCGGAAGGTGTGCGCGTTCCCATACTCCCCGATCCCAGTCAATGCCACTGAGTTTGTTACCCGCCCCCGAAAGCCCCTGCCCACGGCGCAGGCGGCGAGGTTACCCAGGAGAGGGTGCCCCACCACCACCAAGGGACCAGGAAATGGGATGGTACTAGTACCTACCGACCAGATGCTGTACCAGGGGGTACACTACGCGGTAGCCTCCGTGATTTAAAATCTCACCGAGGTACATTTACCGGAGTGGTGTCCCAAAGAAACAGAGCAGCTATACCAGGCCCTATTAAAGGACATGTTCAAAAAGTTTTATGAGTTCGATTTCGCCCATGTGGACAAAACCGAACTGTACACCATGCACCACGAGTTTTCGGGTAATGCAGGGAGACAAAGAAGGGGAGTATGGAATGATGTTATTACTGCCTTTAATACTGGGTCCTCTGTCATCAACAGTCTGGATGACATAGAGCTGCAGACCCAGATAAACGGTTTAAAAACTCAGTTAAAGATATTAATGGATGAGAACAAGGTAGTAGGCTCGGAGTTACATGAGGACCAGGCCATGACGGTCCATTTAAAAGAGATTATAGCGGAGTTGGAGAAGCACGCAAAGATGGTAAATGCCCTCATAAGGGAGGACAGAAACGCTTCTGACCAGGCTGCGCAAAACGAGGTGTGTGTGCTGTATGGGGCATGGTTGCTGGGTGAGGGCCGCAGTAATCTGGAGGATTTAAAACAGGGTTTAGTCCCCTCCTGGATCAGCAACAAGCACCTCACAGCCCTCCACCCGTTTGAGAATGCATTAAGCCCGTGCCAACTCCGGCTAGCTTCCGAAGCCTATCCAGTCCCCATGGATTGTGGACGGTCCAACCACCTGATCATGGGAGTAGTAGTTAGGATGCTGGTCATGGGTAGGACAGCCCGACCCGCACCGGTATACAGGGTTGAGAACATTGGAGTCATTCAAGGGGGTGCGCACATTCGTTTCACAGCGGTCCCACCTTACATCATAAAGTGGGAGCACGCTATGACAGGTACTGACCTCTCAGGGTGCCGGAGCCGGGGAGCACACATAATCCTGTGTCCCCAGCACTTGAATGCCTATTCGAAACCGCAGTGTGGGTTCAGAGCTGCTGGCGCGAAACCTATAAATTGTACCATGGAGGCAATGGCACAAGGCCATGTTCCCCCGCAGGTAACATATATAGGAGGTGGGACATATTGTGTCACCATGGGCGCGTCCCACTACCAGCATGGACAGCATAGCTGGTGTACGGTAAGTGACAGCAGTTTCTGTTTTAAGCCCAAGGCAGACGTTCAAGTGGCCCAGAAGCGAATTGTCCCCATTCCTGAACCTTCCACTGTTCACCTCACTGTAAAAGAGAATTTTACCAATTTGCAAAAGTACGTAGCGCACTTCAGCTATGAAATTCCCCCTCTCCCAGAACACCTTACCAAAATACTCAAAGCCGTTATAGTTTCACAGAAACATTTTTACACTCTAGAGCAGAAAACAGTAGAGATAGGGACTAAGATGTTGGATATTGTGATTCCACCCTGGTGGGACATATTCAATAACATAGAGGTCGCTTCGTGGATCAGACTGGCTTCCCACATTCTCATGGTTTGCCAGTTAGGGATAGTACTGTATTTAGTCTGTATCCAATGTAAGGGAAAAGGCCAGTTGTTAGAATTCTGAAACCAGGGGGTCTGGAAGGAACATTATGTGAGGGTGGAGGGAGATACACCTGTTTGAGCTTTTTCCTTGTATTTTTGATTGAAGATTGTTGTTTTTTTGTTTGTTGTTTTTAATAAAGATTTTTGCGACGTGTTGTTAATAAAGATGTATGTGTACCAAGTGATGCAGGGGTGTTGGACCCCCTCCGTGCTTGGATATGTGTAAAAGACTGTAGTTATTCTATGTATGCTTATGTACACTACATTTTCACGGAATGGGAAGTGCATGTGTCGTGGGTATATTAGATAGGTAATTACAGGGGAAGGTTGACGACGGAGGGCCAGAAAAATTTTGCTCACTTTGTAAGGATGATACTTCAAGCAAGTTTTAGTATCACAGGGGGGAGTGTAAGATTCACAAAATTCCCACATTTCCCCCAAGGTTATTAATAAAGGGACCCTATGGACATTTAAAAAAAGGGTACCCAAAAGATGGCGTCGGCACCTCATGACCAAAAGCCTGTAAGATTTTAATTCTTGGATTCTACAGCACAGAACATGCTGTTTTGGGAAATCGAAACTTAAAATGCATTTCTGTGAAAAAGGACTTTTGTGTTTGAAAACCTAGACAGTTAAGCAAACACTGAATATGCATTTTCGTCGGATTGGAACAGATCACCCCAGTTAGGCCTAAGCGCAAGGCCATTAGTTTGTCCGCATAAATAATCAGAAACAGCTTAGGGAAGCGACCAAGGCTGCACAGGCCGATTAAAATGCTTTAATGACAATACAGCTTGGACATCAGGCTATTAGGTGCGATAAATGGCCATCTAAAAACAGTTGGTTTAGATTGCTATAATCATTTAAACAGCCCGCCAAAAGTGAAACAATGAACTGACCTGATTTGGCGTACAGATAAGGACCATCGAAAGGAGTATAACTGTAGGCCCTCAGTAGCAATTGCACTCTTCCCCTTGACTCTTGCCCAGTAACCAACGCTCCTTGCCCTCGTGGCTCCTGTCCTTTTTCCCCTCCCGCGCTTGCCGCCTGGCCACTGCCCGTGTCATTCCCAACTCCATCAGGGACGCCCGGCATTGCACCAGGTGAACACGGGCAAACCAGGCCAGACGAGGCGGGATGAGGCGAGGCGAGACGAGACGAGACGCGGCGAGGTGAGATGAGACGAGACGAGACGAATTGGGAGAAGATTGAAGAACGCTTCGAATAATCGGGCCTTCAATTCAGCCGACCTGCGACTATCTTCATGCAAACTCCAACTGCCGCCCGAGGAAGAGGAACCATCATCCCTGCGAGGTAAAGTACCCAAGCAAATACTTTAACCTCGGGGTACTTTACCTGGACGACGCCTTTGCAGTGCCCTGAGACCACATGACGACAGCAGGCCCCAGAGAGCACAAAGAGCGAACCCCAAACCCAACAGCTGTTTGAACTCAGCAGATTTTGACTCGGTGAGCATGAATTCATAAAAAATGTGAGCATAAAAAAAGCCTGAGGGTTTTATACCTTAATGCGAGAAGCATCAGGAACAAGGTAGATGAATTAGCTGTGGAAATAGAGGTTAATAATTATGATCTAATTGGGATTACGGAAACATGGTTGCAGGGTGAGCAGGGCTGGGAGCTTAACATACAGGGGTATTCAGTATTTAGGAAGGATCGACAAAAAAGAAAGGGAGGAGGGGTAGCATTGCTAGTAAAAGAGGGGATAAATGCAATTGAAAGGAAGGATATTAACTCAGTTAATACAGAATCTATATGGGTGGAGCTAAGAAATAGCGAGGGGCGAAAAACATTAATAGGAGTGGTATATAGGCCTCCAAATAGTAAAATAGAGGTTAGGGAGGGCATCACGAGGGAAATTAGAGAAGCGTGCAATAAGAGCACAGCTGTCATCATAGGTGACTTTAACTTACATATAGATTGGACTAGCCTAATCAGTAAAAATAATGAGGAGGAGGAATTCCTTGAGTGTTTAAGGGATGGTTATCTGGATCAATATGTCGAGGAACCAACTCGGGAACAGGCTATATTGGACTGGGTACTGTGCAATGAGAAGGGACTAATCAGTAATCTTGTTGTACGGGGACCCTTGGGTCAGAGCGATCATAACATGATCGATTTCTCACTCGAAATGGAGAGCGAAGAAATTGACTCAGAGACTAAGGTCCTGAATTTAAACAAGGGGAATTATGATGCCATGAGACGGGAACTGAGTAGGTCTGATTGGACAACGTTCCTGAGAGGACTGGAGGTAGATAAACAATGGCAAACATTTAAAGATAGAATGACAAAATTGCAAAAATTGTTTATACCAATCTGGCATAAAAGGAAATCTAAAAAGGTGACTCAACCGTGGATAACAGGGGAAATTAGAGACAGCATAAAATCCAAAGATAGGGCGTATAAAATAGCCAAAAAAAGCGCCAGAGCGGAAGATTGGGAACAGTTTAAGATAGAGCAAAGGAGGGCAAAGGGCATGATCAAGAGGGGCAAAATAGCTTACGAAAACAAGCTGGCGGAAAATATAAAAACTAACTCCAAAAGCTTTTATAAATATATCAAAAGGAAAAGACTGGTGAAAACCAAAGTTGGTCCATTGCAGTCAGATACGGGGGAATATATAATGGGAAATAAGGAAATGGCAGATCAACTAAATGCATACTTTGGGTCAGTCTTTACGAAGGAAGACACAAAAAACCTCCCTGGGATATCGGGAAAAATAGGGACATTGGCAAAGGAGGAACTGACGCAAATCAATATCTCTAAGAATATGGTGTTAAGGAAGCTAAAGGGATTGAAGGTGGACAAATCCCCAGGGCCTGATAACATGCATCCTAGGGTACTGAAGGAGGTGGCCCTAGAGATAGCGGATGCACTAAGGATGATTTTTCAGAATTCATTAGACTCGGGAACAGTGCCGATGGATTGGAGGGTAGCTAACGTTACCCCACTATTCAAAAAGGGGGGTAGGGAAAAAGCAGGTAATTACAGACCTGTAAGCCTTACATCAGTTGTGGGCAAAATGCTGGAGTCCATCATTAAGGATGAAATAGCGGAGCACTTAGCAAATGGGGACAGGATAGGACAGAGTCAACATGGATTTACAAAGGGTAAATCGTGCTTGACTAATCTATTGGAATTTTTTGAGGGAGTAACTGGTAGAATAGATGGGGGAGAGCCAGTAGATGTGGTGTACCTGGACTTCCAAAAGGCCTTCGATAAGGTCCCACATAAAAGATTAGCATGGAAAATTGAGGCTCATGGGATAAAGGGGAAAGTTTTGGCGTGGATAGGGAACTGGCTGTCAGATAGAAAACAGAGAGTTGGAATAAACGGCTCATTTTCTGAATGGCAGGCAGTAACAAGTGGGGTACCACAGGGATCTGTCCTGGGCCCCCAGCTGTTCACAATTTACATTAATGACCTGGATCAGGGAGTCGGATGCAGCATTTCCAAATTTGCAGACGACACTAAACTAGGAGGTGGGGTGGGCTCAGAGGAAGAGACCAGGAAGCTCCAGAGCGATTTGGACAGACTGGGCGATTGGGCGGATAAATGGCAGATGCACTATAATGTGGACAAGTGCGAAGTTATCCACCTTGGGTGCAGGAACGGGAGGGCAAATTATTATTTAAATGGCAATAGATTGGGAGAGGGGGAAGTACAGAGAGACCTGGGTGTTCTTGTACACCAGTCACTGAAGGCGAGCATGCAGGTGCAACAGGCGGTCAAGAAGGCAAACGGTATGCTGGCCTTCATAGCAAAAGGGTTAGAATACAGGAACAGGGATACCTTGCTGCAGCTGTACAGGGCACTGGTGAGACCACACCTCGAGTACTGTGTACAGTTTTGGTCGCCTCATCTGAGGAAGGATGTTCTTGCCATGGAGGGGGTGCAGCGGCGATTCACCAGGCTGATACCAGGAATGGCGGGAATGACCTATGAGGAGAGACTATGTAGTTTAGGGATGTACACACTGGAGTTTAGAAGATTGAGAGGGGACCTCATAGAAGTGTATAAAATTCTGACAGGTCTAGACAGACTGGATGCAGAAGGAATGTTTCCCTTGGCGGGTGAAAACAGAACTAGAGGACATAATTTAAGGATAAGGGCTAAACCATTTAGGGCAGAGATGAGGGGGAATTTCTTCACTCAGAGAGTGGTGAACCTGTGGAACTCATTGCCACAGAGGGCAGTGTACGCCAGCTCATTAAATATATTTAAGAGGGAATTAGATATATTTCTACGGGCAAAAGGGGTTAAGGGTTACGGAGAGAAGGCGGGGACGGGATACTGAATTAAAGGATCAGCCATGATCTCATTAAATGGCGGAGCAGGCACGAAGGGCCGAATGGCCTACTCCTGCTCCTATCTTCTATGTATCTATGTAACTCCTGGCCCCTCATAGCTTAATCTAGTTAGGTATAGGGGTGGGATAAGGATAAGGGGATTGTTAATGTAGTTTGTTTTCCCTCGATGTGCCATGTGTTCCCCTTTCCCTGTATAAGTATAGTTATTTTGTTTATACCTGTAATTGTTTAACAGTAATTTCTCATAAGACTGTGTTTAATCTCTGTTCAATAAAATCTTGGTTTTCTTACACCAAACCACTTGTCTACTCGAGTTTTCTGTATCGCCGCCTGCACCTAAGTCCGGTGTCTAGAACCCAGGGGCGTGGGAGTGATTCGAACTGCTCACCAACAGTCAGGGGCATAGCTGACTGGGCGCACGCGATGTGCCACCCGCCACCCCCTACACCTGTGGGGTATTGGTGATCATGCATTATCCATCGGGGTGTGCGAGAGCATTTGAACTTCACCATGTCTTTACTGGTAGCAAATGCAACTCTGAGACTTTGATTGTGCCAAAGGGACAATATACAAGGTGATATGCGGAAGAATTTTAGTAAAATGAGTGACATGCTTACTTTGTCCGTTCTGGTCAATTCATTAATTTTTTTCCGGTACTGAGTTGCTGATCTGGGGATTGTAGAACTAGTTGATTCAGCCGCCTCCCTCCATTGTGCCTTCACTGTGGCATGAGATGGTCTCTTCTACTGTGTGCCAGAGTCCTGTTCACCTTGTCCTCATTGCTGCCAAGAGGACTTCCAACTTTGCCTGATTGAAGTTCGATGCTTTCTGTCCTGAAAGTCTTCTGGTTACCTTCACTTCTTATCACCTCCCTTATATCCCGTCTGTTGCCACTTCTCCTTTAAGCTGCTGCAGGCCTTTAAATCCTATCGTAGCACCAGAACAGGACATTAGGAAATCTAGACCATAATGTCCTGGTAATTTTTAAACAAAATAGAAGTGAGAAAAAAACACTGTCCAGTTCAATAACAGTAGTTCAGGAAATTGTACACATCAATATCAAAATGAAAGTGAATGACAAATGTGTTGCACCCTATAACATGCAATGAAATACATCTGGGTATTGCTTGTGGAAAATAGCGACACTTATTAAAGTAGAACAAGAAGACTTCAGAATGTACATGCAGTTGGTTAAAGTTCATGCTTACAAAAGATCAGATGTCAGCAAAACTCCAATGTCACTGAGTGTGCCAGGACAGGATCAATACAAATCATTTGACACTTATGTGTCAGTCTTCCACATGCATCCGGTGCCACCCTATCTTTCCAAATAATGCAATAATGTCCAATCATTTGACATCAATCAATTAAAACACATTGCTTTTAGATAAAAAAAATCCTGTAGAAATGAGCAACAAATTGGTAAGCAGAACTTCCCACGGCATTTTGAAAAAACCTATTTTTATAAATAATTCATCATCAATTAGATGACATCAAGGAAATGTTTTGTTAAATTTATATTGTGCATTGGGGAAGCAGTTAAGCAATAATCACAATTTTACCCTACTGCAAACCCTAGCTTAAACCTAAATTAATGCCTTTGGGAAATGATGGGATTTATTCAATGTGTGGCAATGCAGAGCTGCACCAAACTCACTTTATAACACTTCAATGATCTCTTAAGGCATAGCATTATATTTCTGATAATGCCACAGTGTAGTACATAGGATTACATATGATTACATAGAATATACGGCACAGAAACAGGCCATTTGGTGCCGGTGTGTATGTTCCACGCGAGCCTCCTCCCATCTTTCCTCATCTAACTCTATCAGCATAACCCTCTATTCCCTTCTCCCTATTATGCTTGTCCAGCCTCCCCTTATCTATACTATTCACTTCAACCACTCCCTGTGGCAGCGAGTTCCACATTCTCACCACTCTCTGGGTAAAGAAGTTTCTTCTGAATTCCCTATTGGATTTCTTGGTGACTATCTTATATTGATGGCCTTTAGTTTTGCTCTTCCCCACTAGTGGAAACACTCTCTGTATCTACTCTATCAAAACCTTTCATAATTTTAAACACCTCTATTAGATCACCCCTCCGTGTTCTCTTTTCAAGAGAAAAGAGACCCAGCCTGTTCATCCTTTCCTGATAGGTATACCCTCGCATTTCTGGTACTATCCTTGTAAATCTTCTCCGTGCCCTCTCCAGTGCCTCTGTATCCTTTCTATAATATGGCCACCAGAATTGTACACAGTACTCCAAGTGTGGTCTAACCAAGGTTCGATACAAGTTTAGCAAAACTTCACTACTTTTCAATTCTAGCCCTCTAGAAATAAACCCTAGTGCTTGGTTTGCTTTTATATGGCCTTGTTAACCTGTGTTGATACTTTTAGTGATTTGTGTATTTGTACTCCGAGATCATTTTGCTCCTCTATCCCATTTAGATTCTTATTTTTCAAGTACCAAAATGAAATACCTCACATTTATCTGTGTTGAATTTCATTTGCCAATGATATGCCCATTCTGCAAGTTTATTAATGGCCCAGTAATTCCTCTCTGAATGCGAGTACGGTCGGGGTACTCACGCGTCTGGCCGGAGGAAATGCCCGTGTTCACCATGCACAGCGCATGCGGGGAAAACTGGCATTTCCAGTCCTCTGAACGAAGGGGTTCAGAGGCACAGCGCGTGCGACTGCACAGGCAGCGCGTGCGCAGTGAACTTCGTCGATTTCATTCATGGATTCAGTGAGGGTAAGTCCTTACAAGTTACACTTGAAAAAAGCATGTGTAAAGTTGCTCCAAGGCTGCGGAGGAAGATATATTTTATCGTGGAGCTTCTGAAAGGCAATATTTTTGTTTGGGAAAGGGAGGAAAGTTTTTTAAGAAATGCTGAGGTAAGTTTTAAAGTTTAAATTTTTTTTTTAAACGGGTTTTCAGTACGGTAGGTAGAAGGAGCAATTGTGGCTGTGTGAATTGAATGTGAGAATGAGTGTTCTAAAATGAGTAATGTAACATTTCCAACACATTTAAGAAAGAAACTTTTCATCAGTAATAAGTAATTATGTATGTATGTCCGCATATATTCATTTACGTATATGTATGTATGTTTTATATTCCTTTACTTATGTGTATGAATGTATGTTTTTAATTACGATTTTCCAATAAGTTACTTTCTCTGAAAGTCATAATTAAATACATACATTCATACACATAAGTAAAGGAATATATACATACACGCAAAGGAATATATACAGGCATACATACATAATTACTTAAAAGAATATATTACTGATGAAAAGTTTCTTTCTTAAAAATGTTGGAGTCATTTTCACATTTAATAAACACAGCAAATTCAATTCACATAGCCACAATTGATCCTTCTAGCTACAGTACTGAAAACCCGTTTTAAAAAACAAAAATAAACTTTAAAACTTACCTCAGCATTTCTTAAAATAACTTTCCTCCCTTTCCCAAACAAAAATATTGTCTTTCAGAAGCTCCACGATAAGAAATATCTTCCTTCGCAGCCTCTGGAGCAACTGTACTCATGCTTTTTTCATGTGTAAGTTGTAAGGGCTTGACCTCACTGAAAGCATGAATGAAAGCGGCGAATTTTACTGCGCACGCGCTACCTGTACAGTCGCACGCGTTCTGCCTCTGAACCCCTTCGTTCAGAGGACAGGAAATGCCGGTTTTCCCCGCATGCGCTGTGCATGCTGAAAACCGGCATTTCCTCCGGCCAGACGCGTAAGTACCCCGACCGTACTCGCGCGTTTGGAAGGGAATTACTGGGCCAACATTTTACATGTCAATAAAATGAAAAATTTAACAATTGCACGATTTGCCCCCTCGCATCTGCGACTGAGGGTCCAAGGAGGTGCATTGCGCAAGAGGTCATCGTCGTACACATCCTCACACTGTTCCCTTTCGGGAACTGTATGAAGTGGTGAAAGGATTTCTGGCCACGTTAACACTCCTTCCGTGACCATAACCATCTTCATACCAGCCATTAGGGTGGTTAGTCCTATGGCGTGAGGGTTTTACGGGCTCCCACAACCCATCTGAGGGGGGGTGCCACCCACACCCACGGACGCAAGTATCCCGCTGGATGTCCACCCAGAATTTATAGTTGGAGCTCCGACTCCACTTGCCGGGACTGTCTGGAGTGGGGTTCGAAACCCTACTCCTTCTGGCCCAGCGGCGGGGATGCTTACCGCTACGCAAAAGGCCCACTCCGCACAAAAGGTGACACCCATACGTTTCCTGCGCCTTTTCCCTCCCCGTGACTGGAGCCCTATGCTGCCACTTGAAAGACCAAGCTATCATCTGTCCTTTTTGTGGCGCCTTTGACTTCTCATTACCAATGATGAGCAGGCGCTGCGCCTCCACCTCCTTGAGGAGATTGCTGAGGTCATCATCAGTTCAATTGTGAGTTCTTTTAATGCCATGAATTGTGCTCATTCCAGCCATTTCACATTGCTAATCGGATTGGGCCTTTGGCATAGCGGTAGGATCCCCACCGCTGGGCCAGATGGGGTAGGGTTTCAAACCCCGCTCCAGACAGTCCCGGCAAGTGGAGTCGGAGCTCCGGCTCTAAATTCTGGGTTGACATCCAGTGGGATATTTGCGTCCGTGGGTGTGGGTGGCCCCCCCTCCTTGTATAGCTTGTGGGAGCCCGTAAAACCCTCCCGCCATAGGACTAACCACCCTAATGGCTGGTTCAAAGATGGTTACGGTCACGGAATGAGCGTTAATCATGGCCATAAATCCTTCCACCACTTCATACAGTTCCCCAAAGGGAACAGTGTGAAGACATGTATGACGACGACATTGCTAAATAAATAAATGGAATAAAAAAATTCTTTTAGGGCTTTTAAAAGTCTTTAAATTGCTTTAATTCTGTTTAAAACTACTTCAGATTCTTCAAAATAATGTAAACGTTTTTAAAAGTTTATAAAAGTTACCAAAAGCTTCATAAAAATACCAAAAACCTATTTAAAATGCTGCTTTGCATGTAAAAATGCTTAGCAGCTTGTGAGAAACATTGGGGGCGTGTCCTATTAAACTGAGACCTCAAGGGGCATGTCTCAGTTGCACAGCGCGCTACAGGCTTCGCGCTGGCTGCACTCCTGGGCGGCGTGATGTCAGATGCTGCCCGGGAGTCAACATTTTAAAACAGCAATTCCAGGCGTCCCTGAAGCTCAACGGCCGGCAAGTGCATATTGGGGGCTTGCACGCGCGGCAAGCCCCCGACCCGAATTTCTGGGCCAATGTCTTCTTGTAATTTGTTGCAGTCCTCCTCAGCCTTTCACCCCTAATTTAGTGTCGTCCGCAAATTTAGAATTCGTGTTTTTGATTCCAAGGTCTAAATCGTTAATATAAATTGTGAACAACAGTGGTCCCAGCACTGATCTTTGTGGAACACCACTTCCCACCTTTTGCCGCTCTGAATAGCCACTCTTTATCCCTACTCTCTGCTTTTTGTCTTGAAGCCAACTAGCGACCCATTCTGCTACTTGTCCCCTGACTCCGCATTCCCTGGCCTTATTCATTAGTCTACTATGTGGTACCTATAGAAGGCCTTTTGAAAATCTAGATAAATTACATCCACTACATCACCCTTGTCTACTCTCTCTGTTACCGCTTCAAAAAACTCAATGAGGTTAGTCAAGCAAGACTTTCCCTTTTGAAATCCATGCTGACTATTCATTATTCTATTTTTGGTTTCTAGATGTTCTTCTATTTTCTCCTTTAGTAGGGATTCCAGTATTAATGCATAATAATTAATTGACAGGCCCTATTTTTGATAGTCGCATATAAGGGCAGAGTATTATTTCTATGAAATAACTACCATGTATTTTCATATTTCTTTATTTATCTGCCATTATATAACGCTGAAAAATTCATAGTAATTCTGTGAATCTTTGCAGAATCCACTTTTCTCCAGGACTGAGGCAGGCTGTGAATTCAGGCGACTGCTTCAGAAAAGGCTAATAGTGTCGCTATTGTGAGCCTTTCAAGTGTCTCAATTGTCTCCTTATAAAAGGCTTTATAGTCCTAGTCTATTATTTTATTTGTCTGATCTCAAACAGCTTCTCTAGCTATCAATGGGGCTATTGTCATTAGTTCATTTAATTTCACTCTGAATCTGATTAACTCAACACAACCTTAGGTATATGTCGATGGAAAAGAGAATTTGACCCTCACTCTTGTTATAGTCAGGAGGGCTCCTGTGACATTCTTCTGTGACAGGGTGAAATGAAAACTAAAGCAACTATTCCCATGATGGTGTACCTGCTTTTTGAGAGTGTGTCCATGCATGTAGAACTCCAAACAGGCCCTCTGTCATTGCTTGTTAGTGATCCTTTAACTACCCTCCCCCAACAGGTGTGCTTGACATGGAATGTGAGCGTACATTAATGGAAAGGGCTCTTTGTGCAGGGTGACAAGATTTCAATCTACTGTAATAATTATACTACCTCACTACGTCCTTTATGTTGGAAACAAACTTTCACCATTTATATTTAAATAAATGTTCCATTTTCATTTATAGAAATCTGACTATATTGGGGTTTCAGCCTTCAGCTGCAGTTCAGGGTGTCCTATCTGTTTCATAAAGGCAACATTAACTTCCCTGCATCCAAACTCTCACTTTGCAGTGCACAATCGCAACTTAAAATCAGATTCCTGATCTTTGACGCTCCGTGTTATGGTCCTACCATATTTTACTGGTTTAGTTCGCTACAAATATTCTGTCACAAATGTTCCCTAGAAAGTTTTTTTCAGTTCTCCATTGGCAGCACTGGAGGGGTAACAAAGGAAAGCATATAAAATCTGGTGAGGCAGCAGATCTTAATGGGCTGCAATAAAAACAGAAAATGCTGGAAATACACAACAGGTCAGGCAGCATCTGTGGAGAGAGAGATAATGTTTCAGGTTGATGACCCTTTGTCAGAACTGGAAAAAGTTAGAGATGTAACAGATTTTAAGCAAGTACAGGGGCAGGGAAAGGGGAGAAGGGAGGAAGGAACAAAAGGGAAGGTCTGTGATAGGTTGGAAGGCCAGAGTGATTAAATGACAAAAGGTATGATAGTACAGAAACAAAAGATGGTCTAGAAGAATGTGTAAGTGGGGATGGCAGAATCATCAACAGCTGCCATCTGAAACAATAGGGGCCAAAGTTACGGTCTGAAATTGTTGAACTTGATGTTGAGTCCAGAATGCTGTAAATGCCTAATCAAGAGATGAGGTGCTATTCCTCGAGCTTACGTTGAGCTTCATTAGAACAGTGTAGGAGGCTGAGGACGGAGAGGTCAGGGTGGGAGTGGAGCGGAGAATTAAAGTGACAGGTGACCGGAAACTCGAGCTCACACTTACGGACTGAACGGAGGTGTTCCGCAAAGCGGTCTCCCAATCTGCCTTTGGTCTCCCCAATGTAGAGGAGACCGCATTGTGAACAGCGAATACAGTATACTAAATTGCAAGAAGTACAAGTAAATCACTGTTGCACCTGGAAGGAGTGTTTGGGGCCCTGGTCAGTGGGAAGGGAGGAGGTAAAAGGGCAGGTGTTGCATCTCCTGCGCTTGCATGGGAAGGTGCCATGTGACGTGGAGGTGGTGTTGGGGGTGATTGAGGAGTGGACCAGGGTGTCGCAGAGGGATGCCAATGGGCTGCATCTTGCTATTAAAGGGGACATTGTGGTGGCAGAAAAGTGGACAATAGGATACTGAGTAGTGTAAAGGAACAGAGGGACCTTGGAGTGCATGTCCACAGATCCCTGAAGGTAGCAGGATAGGCAGATAAGGCGGTTATGAAGGCATACAGGATACTTTCCTTTATTAGCTGAGGCATGGAATATAAGAGCAGGGAGGCTATGCTTGAACTGTATAAAACACTAGTTAGGCCACAGCTAGAGTACTGCGTGCAGTTCTGGTCACCACATTAAAGGAACAATGGGGGCAATTTTCCTGCAGGTGTGGGAAATTATCGGGTTCCCCGAATGTCGGGGTTCCCACACGAATCTAAATGGGTCTGCCAGATTGATGCAATTTTCCCTCAATTGGCCAATTCATTTGCAGCATGTGGGAACCCTTGCTAATTGACTATTTCCAATCAGAAAGTCACACAGGATGATGTCATCATTCGTGGTGCTTTTAAGGTCCACAGCAAGCATTGCTTCCTCTGCAGGCTTCCAAATGAACCATACAGGATGGCAGAGGAGCCTGCAGCAGCAGCGGCCAGTGCCAGACCGCCTCCAAATTCGACGAGGCTTCACTGCAGGCATTATTGGATGGGATTAGGGCCCACAGGGATGTCCTCTTCCCTAGGTCAGGGAGGAAGAGGCCTCCCACTGAGACCAAGGCTGCATGGATGCAGGTGTCAGCAGATGTCAACTCGCTGGGAGTCACCAGAAGAACCTGGATGCAGTGTCGGAAACGATTCCATGTCCTTCACCGTACAGGAAAAGTAAGTATGAAGTTTCCATCACCCTCCAACTGATCCCCATAGCCTTTCCCCACCAGCACTCGGCTTTAGCACTCTCTTCCTCCACATCCCACTTCACACTCACATCCATGCACCCTTACCCATTCCCTCTCTCTCTATGCTCACATTCACATAACTATTGCACCATGCAGCCCTCACACTCCCTCTCACTCTGATGCTTTGAACACAACTGACAACACACAGGGAGGGCCCTTGGTCTTGCAGCCTCACACCAGCTTTGTCTCCCTCTAAGTATCTATACTATGCAATCTCTACACTCACTCCTTCATTCTCACTCAAACTCCACTTGTCTCTCTCATTGCAGGAAAAGAGAGCTCACAACAACAGAGAGCGAGCCAGGACTGGAGGAGGCCCACCCTCACTAGCCCACCTGACCCCCAGGAGGAAGGAGTGCTGGAAATTGTCGGGGCTGATGTGGCTGCGGAAGTTGGGCAAGGAGAGACGGGGCAGTCCCGCAAGCTGGTGACAGAATAGTTTTCCATCTCTCTCACTGACATAGCATGAGTTGCTGTTATGATTCTGAAGCTACATCATTTGGATTTATGAACATCTGCAAAATCCAATATGCGTGTAACCTTGGCATCACATCTCTAACTCTTTCCTTGACTCCCCCACAGGACCATCCAGAGCCCCCGTCCCCACTATGGAGGAGAAAGAGCCTGAGATGCCAGACTCCTCAGAGGAAGCTCCAACCTCTGAGGGCGCAGCCTCAGCAGAAATAAGCGCACCCAGCACCAGCGCAGACACTCACACCTTGGGGGACCTTCGGGACATAGAGTAGAGTTGTCACCTGGTGTTTCACAGCTCACAAGTGAGCGTCAGCAGATTGTGGAGACAGGGACAGCAGTGGAGAGTCCTCGTCGGAGGGCGCAGGACTCTGCCAGCTCAGCTCAGCTGCATGTCAACCATCTGCCTCTGAGTCCATCCGCAAGAGAAGAGGTGATGGATCTCCATGCACAGATGCAGGAGTCTCTGGCAGGTTTTGTCTCCAGGGCGCTGTGAGTGTGGAGCGAATGGAAGAGTCCATAGCGAACATGAGCAGAGCCTTAGTGGAGTCATTGGCACATGAACGCATCACCACGGGAAGGATGGCTACCTCCGTGGAAAGGCTGGCTACCGTAGAGGAGAGGAGGGTTACGGTAGAGGAGAGGAGGGCTACGGCCGAGGAGAGGAGGGCTATGGTAGAGGAGAGGAGGGCTACAGCCATGGAGGAGCTTAGTTGCCAGGGTATGGAAAACATGGTGAGTGCTCAGAATAGAATGACATCTCTTGAGGAGCGATGGGCATCTATTGAACACAGAAACCAGCCCTCCATGGAAGTCCTTCTGAGTAGGACTTCCAGTGCAGATACAGGTTCCCATGGCCCCCCTGATGTGCAGCAAAGTGCTCTCCAGCCATTTGCAGACGCTGAGGGGGACCTGACCCATGAGAGGGAGGTTGTTGGCACACCTCAAGGAAGAGGGGGCTCCTCTCCACACGCTCACACTTCCATGCCACTGCAGAGCCCTCGGTCAGAGCCCCGCTGGAGTCCACACCCAAGTGAAATAGGCGTCTCAATCCCTGCACAGCCGCAGGAGCAGCAGACTGCTGGCGAGCCCTCACTGGCTCGCCACCCTAGAGGACGCCCGCCAAAGGTGTCGAGACAGGAGCAGCAGGAACATCAGCAAGGGGCCTCCACACCTGCTGAAGCCACAGGGGAACCACTATGTAGGAGCACGCATAAGAGAAAAATAAAGCACCACTAATCACAAGGGTAGTCACTTGGGTGAAAAGTTTTGTATATAGTTATTATGTCATCAGTATCTTGTTTATAAAAAATCTGATGGCAACTGCTGCAGTTGTGGCGTGTGTCATTTGGCGAATGGGGATTTCACATTGAGGCCTTAGGATTACTTGCAGTTGTCAGGATGCTGGTCAAATAGGTAGGAATGCACAGGGTTTGGCCATTGTCCATGCTCAGGTAAGAAGAAGCGAGGCTACAGTGTTTGATATACTAGGCTAAACAAATCTGGACAGGATGAGTGCGTTCCTTGCATCCCGGGCAGCAATGTTCTCGCGTAATGGTGCCGCTGGTAGATGGGCCTCTGCAGGATGGTCATTTTTGCCCTCCTCCTCAGCATCATCTTCATCTGAGGCGGGTCTGTGAGGAGCCACTTGGTCCTGAGGAATCTGCAAGCCACGACGCTGTGCCATGTTGTGAAGTACACAGCAAACCATGATGATTTTGGAGACCCTGGCTGATGAGTACTGTAGGGCTCCACATGATCTATCCAGGCATCTGAAGCGCATCTTCAGCAATCCGATGGTTTGTTCGATAATGCATCTGGTGGAAATGTGGCTGGGATTGTAGCGCTCCTCAGCTTCGTTGGTTGGTCTCCTCAACAGCGTCATTAGCCAAGTCCGCAGGGGATAGCCCTTGTCTCCAAGTAGCCATCCCTGAAGTTCGTCTGGCGGCCTGAATAGCAGAGGCAAAGAAGACTGGCACAGTATGAGGGAGTCATGGCAGCTGCCAGGGTACTTGGCACAAACATGCAAAATCTCCTTCTTGTGGTCACACACCAGCTGAACGTTAAGGGAGTGGAAGCCCTTGCGGTTGACAAAAACTCCTGGATTGCGATGGGGTGCCCTAAGGGCCACATGTGTGAAGTCAATGACGCCCTGCACCCTTGGAAAGTCTGCCAGATGAGCTAATCCAAGCGCTCGCGCCCTCACACTTGCGCGATCCCTGGTGAAACGGATGTGATTGTGCGCGAGGGCAAAGAGGGCATCGGTTACCTGTGTGATGCAAGTGTGTGCGGCCGCCTGGGAGATGCGCTGATGTCTGCTGCTGATCCTTGGAATGAGCCTGAGGCAAAAAAGTTGAGTGCGATGGTGACTTTGATGGCCACTGGTAAGGAGTGTCGACCTGGTCCTCTGGGCTCCAGGTCTTGCTGCAGCATTGCGCAGATGTCAGTCACTACCTCTCCTGAAAGTCGGTGCCACCTTTGGCACTGCTGCTCAGTCATGTTGAGGTAGCTGACCCTGTGTCTGTAGACCCTGTTTGGGGGGTATCTCCTGCGCCGACGGCCTTCCATGCGCTGGCCCCTTCTGGCCTGTGCTGCCTCAGGTGGGTAAGCCGCAGCCTGTTGCTCCTGCTGGTGCTGCTGTTGCTGTTGCTGGTGCTGCTGTTGTTGCTGGATCTGCTGCTGCCGCCTCTGCTGCTGGAGATCCTCTAATGCCAAGAAGGGAAGGAAAAAAAGGCCTCCCATGCTTATGGTAGATGCCTCCGTTGAGGAAGCGCTGAGAGGGTGGCGAGAAGGGCTTCCCAGGAGCTCACACTGGAGAAGTGTGTGAGGCTCCAACCTTCCACAGCTGTGCCTAAGCCAGGAACAACTTGCCCCAAGCCTGAAACAACAAAGTCCTGCAACCTACAAATGATGTCTGATTAAATCTCTTCTTTCCTGATTGACCTGCAGCTGATAGTCAGCAATCCGATATTGTTCACGCCAGGTTTCATCAGCGGGGTTCCCACCAGGCGTGTTTAACATGGGAAAAGGCTGAAAATAGCAAGGTCCCCTTAAAATGGCATTATAGATGCCAATTATTGGTGATTAAGGTGCCTGAAGACCAGTCCCGCCTGCTGTGGGCAGGACTGATTCGGGTTGGACAGAAACGCCTGGGCAAAAATCGGACGGGGCGGGGAATCAGGCGGGGGGGGATTCGCGACCCCCTATTTTTGTGATTTTTTCCCCCCTCACATGCCTGAAAACCCACCTGAAAGCTCCAGGAAAATCGCCCCCAATGTGATTGCACTAGAGAGGGTACAGAGGAGATTTACGAGGATGTTGCCAGGACTGGAGAATTTTAGCCATGAGGAAAGTTTGGATAGGCTGGGGTTGTTTTCTTTGGAACAGAGGAGGCTGAGGGGAGACCTAGTTGAGGTGTAAAAAGTTAGGAGGGGCCTAGATAGAGTGGATAGGAAGGACCTATTTCCCCTAACAGAGAGGTCAATAACCAAGGGGCATAGATTTAAAGTATTTGGTCGAAGGATTAGAGGGGAGTTGAGGAGAACTTTTTTCACCCAGAGGATGGTGGGGGTCTGGAACTCACTGCCTGAAAGGGTGGTAGAGGCAGAGACCCTCAGCACATTTACAAAGTACTTGGATATGCACTTGAAGTGCCAAAACCTACAAGGCTACGGACCAAGTGCTGGAAAGTGGGATTAGGCTGAATAGCTCTTTTTCAGCCGGCACAGACTTGGTGGGCCAAATGGCCTCCTTCTGTGCTGTTAATCTCTATGATTCTAATTGTTCACAGTGGCACCAGGGAAACATGTAAGCAACACTGTTCCCTTTGATATTGAAGAGTTGCATACCCTGCTGACGAACAAGGGTAACCCTATTTGGAATAATGACAGAAAATGCTGGAAACACTCAGCAGGTCAGGCAGCATCCGTGGAGAGAGAAAAACAGAATTAATGTTACAGGTCGATGACACTTCATCAGAACTGGAAAAAATTAGAGATGTAACAGATTTTTAAGCAAGTGTAGGGGCAGGGAAAGGAAGGAGAGAGGAAAGAACAAAAGGGAAGGTCTGTGATAGGGTGGAAGGCAGGAGAGATTAAAAGACAAAAGGGATGATGGTGCAAGGCAGAAGGAGATGGTAACGGGACAAGTTAAGAAACAAAAGATGACTCTGGATGAGGTGTAAGTGGCAATGGCAGAATCTTCAATAGTTGCTATGTGAGAGAAAAAAATTTTAATTAAAAAAAAAATAGGGGCCGAGGTTATGGTCTGAAATTGTTGAACTTGATGTTGAGTCCAGAAGGCTGTAAAGTGCCTAATCGAAAGATGAGGTGCTGTTCCTTGAGCTTACCTTGAGCTTCGTTGGAACAGTGTAAGAGGCCGAGGATGGAGAGGTCAGAGTTGGAGTGGAGCGGAGCAATAAAGTGACAGGCGACCGGAAGCTCGGGGTTATGCTTACAGACTGAATGGAGGTGTTCCACAAAGTGGTCACCCAATCTGCATTTGATCTCCCCAGTGTAGAGGAGACCGCATCGTGAGCAGTGAATACAGTGTACTAAATTGCAAGAAGTACAAGTAAATCACGGTTTCACTTGGAAGGAGTGTTTGGGGCCCTGGACAGTAGAAAGGGAGGAGGTAAAAGGTCAAGTGTTGCATCTCCTGTGCTTGCATGGGAAGGTGCCGTGGGAAGGGGTGTTAGGGAGTGGACCAGGGTGTCGCGGAGGGAGCGGTCCTTTCAGAATGCTGAATGGATGAGGTGAGGGGAAGATGTATTTGGTGGTGGGATCATGCGCTGGAGGTGGCGGAAATGGCGGAGGATGATCTGTTGACTGTGAAGGCTGGTGGGGTGAAAGGTGAGGACAAGGAGAACCCTATCATGGTTCCGAGAGGGAGGGGAAGGAGTGAGAGCAGAAGTGTGGGAAATGGGGCTATTTGGGGCTGAAATCTGTGACTATTAATCATTTCTACCCCTTGTATCCTAAACAATAACTAAGAAATTATATTATCAGTCACTGCTGTACACCACTTTCCCAATTCCTGACAACCTGATTCCATCCACTGTCTTTCACTTCTAGAAAATGATAACCTTGATTGATATTTTTACAAAGTTTTTTCTTGTATTTATTATCTCTCTTCCCCTTCTGTAGTCTCTCCTGCTACCAGACCACCCCTGGTGAGAGGTTAAACTTGAGACTGCCATTGTCACTCTGGAACAGGCCACAGGAGGGGAAGAAGAGCAATTCTGATTGGCTGGCCCTCTGTTTCCCACCACCCCCCAATCCCCAATCTCCCTGTGGGGAAACACCTGACCTCCTGTGTTTTGTCCACATCTGTCATTGCTCCAGGACCTATGTTTGTAGACCCGTCCACACTGTGATAAATCCATGTAGTGAGACAAGGAACTCGAAGAGGTGAGGTATGAGGATTAAGACGAGTACTTTATTGAACGATTACGAGACAACCAGGCAGGCCTGCTTCCAGGCATTGCACCTTTGCTGACCTTAGCAGGAAGCTAACCCCTGACCTGAACAGGAAGCAACCCCTGACCTTAGCAGCAGCATTGGCTACAGCACCACCTGGTGGATAACCTTAATCATAACATCCCAGATTACTATACACACATACCTGAGCATACCTGGTTTGGCTGTCTGTTTCACAAGACAAGTTGTCACACTGCCCTACCATCTGTTGCAGGATGAGCTGCAGACAGCATGTGGAACACTTGTGGCTCTTCCCAAAGAAGCGTTAAGTTCACCATCACATGAACATTTCATGTCGCAGCATCCTTCTAACCCATCCAATGGGACATCTGCCACAACAGGCAACCTGCACATCTATCAAGCAAGTGGCAAATGCAATGTTTGCAAGGGGCAACATCTTCATCACATTCCCCATGGAACAGAAGTATGAAGTGAACAAGGCACAGCTTTCTCTTGGTGCCAACGGTCCCTTGAGTGCATTGTAGATGGCACCCAAGTAATCATCAGTGCCCCTCCTATTAACCCCACGACCTGCATGAACAGCAAACGCTTGCACTCAATTAATGTTCAGGTGATATCCTAGTACAGAAGCATCACTATGCATGTCAATGGCTATTTCCCAGGACGCCTTCATTATGCAACAGTTCGTAGTGCCCACATATTTTGGAAGGAGAAGAAACATGGCTGTTAGGAAACCAGGGCCAATCTCTCCACCCATGGCTTCTGACCCCACTGAAAAATCCTTTAACAGCAGACGAGGGTGGAGAGCTGGAAGCCTACTCAGTGGTTTGCTGTTCCACACATGCCACTTCTGCCAGCAAGGAAAGTGTGCCATCCAGCTATGGCACAACAAAAGAATGTGTGAAAAAGAGCAGGGGTTGTGCACGTTGTTTTAAGTAGCACCTCCAAGAGGGAATGGTAATTCCCAATTTAAGTTTGTGCCATGGTTTATAGGCCTCACAAGAAATGTGTAGATGTTCTCCTGGTATTAGCAAACTCTTCCTCAATTACAGGCAGGTGGAACAGACTGGGTGACTGCATTGACTCAGTCGACGACTTCCCTCCTTGCAGTTTACTGGAGGGTGGCTTTCAACCCTAAATAGAACCACCCTCCTTTGGTGTACCTACTGCTGCAGGGATTTCCAACTCTTCACTATCACAGGGAACAGCTTTGCTTACATAGCTTCCATCTGCCATTGTGAACAATAAGTCCACTTTTCTGCCACCACCACCACAACTTCCCCTTTAATAGCGAGCTGTTAATGAGTTGCTGCCGCCCCAGATTTTATACCTCGGAAGTAAGCATACTGCAGGCCAAGCTCTATAGTCAATCTTTCCACATGCTAATCGCCTATTCAAATTTAGTGTGGTGGGTCGGGGGCAGAAATTTCCATCACAAAATTCAGCAAGGCCAGCCCTTAACGGTTAACCCTCACCATGGGTTAACTCAACTCCTGTTTTGCCAGGGCTCATTTGTTTTCCTTCCTCTGTTATACATTGTGTAATAAAGTGAACTCTAAATTGGTAGCAAATGTAGAAACACGTAATCATATAATCGCCAAAGACATGTCAAGACTCGGCACAAATTGCACGTTCCATGAGCAATCTATAATTACAGTTTCTTTATATGCAGGTTTGATAGATGGGGCTATTATTTTACAGCTACCTCCCAATGAACAAATTCTTGAATTTGTAAGTAAGTTTTTTGTGTGAAGCACAGATCCATGTATGCCATTGAAAATACTGAGTCCTGCTGTGCAGCGATACCATTCCTGTGAACAAGAAGAGAGAGTTTCTGTGTATTTTCCAAAAGCCAACCATGTATATTTTAACTGACTGAATCAGCTGCATTCTTTATGCTAATTTCTTAGGTGCAATATCCAGTCCCATTTCCCAACAGACTATTGCTCTACCCGTCACCAACACACAGTATAAATTTCTCTTTACTGTTATTAATGCCCATCTTCTATTAATTGTTTTCTCCATCTTAAGCTCCTTTCTGTTCTGATAAATGGTCCGATCTTTCTCTTTCAGATGCTGATGGACTTGCATTGCACCTCAAGGGGTGGGGGCTTCTTTCAGGTTGTCTGCACACCTAGTTTACTTTGTAATTCCTGAATGGGCGTGCTGTCTGTACCACAGTGTCTTCATTCATATTGTCATGGGAAAGAATATCAATACAAAAGAAGGAATTGTAACCCGCCCAGCCAGCGGGAATGAAGCTGGCATGTAATTCAAATAGCTGTACAAAGAGTTACCACCCTGATGCCGCTGGAATCTGGCCCGCCACCATTTCAACTGGCTGTCTTTTTCCAGGTAGATGAAGTCCCTGCCTGATTCAGGCAGAAGCTTCATTAATATATGCTAATCAGGGTCTCATGGCATCTGCAGGACCTCAATGGCATTTTAGCGCCTACTGAGTGAGGAGGAAGAAGAAGCCTTCTGGGGCAAGTCAAAAACTTTGCTTAGTGGGGCCAGGAGGAGCAGGACTGTTTTTCTAGGCTCCACAAGGAAAGTCTGGGCCTCTGCTGCCCTGGACTTCCCCCTTTCCACCCGTGAGACAACCCTGATTTGTCCCCCCTGCCCCCAACCTCAGCAATTTGTTTTGGTGCCCGCTAGCAGCCTCCAGGCCCTATGATTTTGACTTGCCCAGAGCTGGCCAACTGCCTCTCTCTGCCCTTCTCAGGTGGGCAGCTGTCCGCCAGCATGTCAATGAGGTCCAGCCGTTAAAACTGGCCAAGGCCTCCCATGGAGTCTCCCGGATGGGATGACCAGAGTTAAAATCCACCCTAAAATGTCTCATCTCTAGCCAGCAGTTTTAAAGTGAGTCTATCTTCTCCATCAGAGTAAGAAGAAATAGAAAAGCACTGTCTCATTTTTTGTCATAATGTAGCTGATGCAATGACATTTCTATGATACTCTGATGCATTTTAAAATAATTTAAATCATTGCATGTATGAACAAATGAAAGGAAGGGAAGATGAGATGACATTTTTTTACACAGCGAGTTGTTATGACCTGAATGCATTGCCTGAAAGGGCGGCGGAAGCAGATTCAATCATAACTTTAAAAAGGGAATTGAATAAATACTTGAAATGGAAACATTTGCAGGACTATGGGGAAAGAGTGGGTGAGTGGGACTAATTGGATCGCTCTTTCAAAGAGCCAACACAGGCTCGATGGACCGAACGGCCTCCTTCTGCGCTGTATGAACCCACGGAGGGCAATTCTAACACCCAAGAATGAGTAGGCTGGAGTCGAGTGGGTCGTAAAACTACAAGAAAATTGAATTGCAATCGCAACCCAGCACCAACGCACCAACTTCCCGGATTAACTGAGGGGCGTATGGCTGCGTGCAAGTAACCTACTTGCCGGAGTTGCCACGATAATTAACACAGGCAGGGCTGCACATAACACAGAATTTAACGCGATAATTAATTAAAAATCAGGGGATTTTCAATTCATTTTAACAATCCCATGAATTTAGCGCTTCCAGCATTGGTTTCCCGGGGCTCGGGAAACTCGCCAGTGAAAAGGAGGCGAGTTTCATGTGCACTTCACGGGGGTCATTAAACTTTTTTTTAAAAGGCTCAGTGCTTACAGCTGCTTTGTCTGTTCTCTCTGGCACATGTTTATTTGTGAGTTCTTGTCACCATCGAGGTTTTTGAGAAGTTTGTAGCCTTTCAAAGCGACACCAGAAGGATGGGAGGCACCATTGATGGTTTTGACACCACATCGGATGAGGACAACCACCAACGGCAGCGATGACATTCAGTGGTGGGATCAGCGGGTGCACAGAGGAGAGAGGCACAGGGGAGGGGCACAGAAGGAAGGGGCACAGGAGGGAGGAGCACAGGAGAGAGGGGCACAGGAGAGAGGGGCACAGGAGAGAGGGGCACAGGAGAGAGGCGCACAGGAGAGAGGAGCTCAGGAGAGAGGGGCACAGGAGAGAGGGGCACAGGAGAGAGGCGCACAGGAGAGAGGGGCACAGGAGAGAGGAGCACAGGAGAGAGGGGCACAGGAGAGAGGGGCACAGGAGAGAGGAGCACAGGAGAGAGGGGCACAGGAGAGAGGGGCACAGGAGGGAGGAGCTCAGGAGAGAGGGGCACAGGAGAGGGGCACAGGAGAGAGGGGCACAGGAGAGAGGGGCACAGGAGAGAGGAGCACAGGAGGGAGGGGCACAGGAGAGAGGAGCACAGGAGGGAGGAGCTCAGGAGAGAGGGGCACAGGAGAGAGGGGCACAGGAGAGAGGCGCACAGGAGAGAGGGGCACAGGAGAGAGGGGCACAGGAGGGAGGGGCACAGGAGAGGGGCACAGGAAAGAGGGGCACAGGAGGGAGTGGCACAGGAGGGAGGGGCACAGGAGGGAGTGGCACAGGAGGGAGGGGCACAGGAGGGAGGGGCACAGGAGGGAGGAGCTCAGGAGGGAGGAGCACAGGAGAGAGGGGCACAGGAGAGAGTGGCACAGGAGAGAGTGGCACAGGAGAGAGGGGCACAGGAGAGAGGGGCACAGGAGAGAGGGGCACAGGAGAGAGGAGCACAGGAGAGAGGGGCACAGGAGAGAGGGGCACAGGAGATAGGGGCACAGGAGAGAGGGGCACAGGAGGGAGGGGCACAGGAGAGAGGGGCACAGGAGGGAGGCACACAGGAGAGAGGGGCACAGGAGAGAGGGGCACAGGAGAGGGGGCACAGGAGGGAGGCACACAGGAGAGGGGGCACTGGAGAGAGGGGCACAGGAGAGAGGGGCACAGGAGAGAGGGGCACAGGAGGGAGGTGCACAGGAGAGAGGGGCACAGGAGGGAGGCACACAGGAGAGAGGGGCACAGGAGGGAGGTGCACTGGAGAGAGGGGCACAGGAGAGAGGGGCACAGGAGGGAGGTGCACAGGAGATAGGGGCACAGGAGAGAGGGGCACAGGAGAGAGGGGCACAGGAGAGAGGATTACAGGTGGAGGAGGTTAAAGGGACTCATCACTCATCTTCGGATGAGAAGAACATTGATACGGAGGAGGAGGAGGAGGATGAGGAGAAGGAGGACGAATATGAAGATGTGGCACCCATCACCAGACCAGCCATTTACATTGCTGCCCAGGATGCCAAGGATGCCATCATAGCTAGAAGTTTCAGTTAATTATTCCGACTGGAACAAAAATCAAATGAAAGCCACCACCAGCACCAACAGTCCTTCAACCACACTCAATACACTCATTGCACATCTGCCCAATGGGTCCTGTCAAGTATTGAGATTCACCATTAAACAACGGAAGGGCGAGTTGGCACTTGGGACGCCATAAAGGGCAAGACGTTGAAGTGGCGACAATCAATACTTTGTATAAAAAAATAAAACTTAACAACATCACATTTTGTCAAACACCTGTGTGCATACCCTTGGTGAATTACAATGGGCCAGAAATTCGTGAACGGGGCTTGCCGCGCGTGCAAGGTCCCGATTTGCATTTACCCGACGCGCCTGCCGATCACCTCCAGGGACGCCTGGAATTCGTGTTTCAAAAAGAAGAATCCTGGGCAGCGTATGACATCACGCCGCCCAGGAGTGCAGCCAGCGCGAAGCCTGTAGCGCGCTGTGCAACTGAGACACGCCCCTTGAGGTCTCAGTTTCACTGGACACGCCCCCAATGTTTCTGCCAAGCTGCTAAGCATTTTTACATGCAAAGCAGCAGTTTAAATAGGTTTTTGGAAGTTTTTTGAAGATTTTGGTAACTTTTATAAACTTTAAAAAATGTTTACATTATTTTGAAGAATCTGAAGTAGTTTTAAACAGAATTAAAGCAATTTAAAGACTTTTAAAAGCCCTAAAAGAATTTTTTTAATTCCATTTATTTATTTAGCAATGCCGTCATCATACGCGTCTTCACACTGTTCCCTTTGGGGAACTGTATGAAGTGGTGGAAGGATTTATGGCCATGATTAACGCTCATTCCGTGACCGTAACCATCTTTGAGCCAACCATTAGGGCGGTTAGTCCTATGGCGGGAGGGTTTTACGGGCTCCCACAAGCTATACAAGGAGGGGGGGCCACCCACACCCACGGACGCAAATATCCCACTGGATGTCAACCCAGAATTTAGAGCCGGAGTTCCAACTCCACTTGCCGGGACTGTCTGGAGCGGGGTTCGAAACCCTACCCTGATCTGGCCCAGCGGCGGGGATCCTACCGCTATGCCAAAGGCCCAATCCGATTAGCAACGTGAAATGGCTGGAATGAGCACAATTCACGGCATTAAAAGAACTCACAATTGAACTGATGATGACCTCAGCAATCTCCTCAAGGAGGTGGAGGCGCAGCGCCTGCTCATCATTGGTAATGAGAAGTCAAAGGCGCCGCAAAAAGGGCAGATGATAGCTTGGTCTTTCAAGTGGCAGCATAGGGCTCCAGTCACGGGGAGGGAAAAGGCGCAGGAAACGTATGGGTGTCACCTTTTGTGCGGAGTGGGCCTTTTGCGTAGCAGTAAGCATCCCCGCCGCTGGGCCAGAAGGAGTAGGGTTTTGAACCCCACTCCAGACAGTCCCGGCAAGTGGAGTCGGAGCTCCAACTATAAATTCTGGGTGGATATCCAGCGGGATACTTGCATCCGTGGGTGTGGGTGGCCCCCCGCCTCAGATGGGTTGTGGGAGCCCGTAAAACCCTCACGCCATAGGACTAAACACCCTAATGGCTGGTTCAAAGATGGTTACGGTCACTGAATGAGCGTTAATCACGGCCATAAATCCTTCCACCACTTCATACAGTTCCCGAAAGGGAACAGTGTGAGGATATGTACGACGATGACCTCTTGCGCAATGCACCTCCTTGGACCCTCAGTCGCAGATGCGAGGGGGCAAATCGTGCAATTGTTAAATTTTTCATTTTATTGACATGTAAAATGTTGGCCCAGTAATTCCCTTCCAAATGCGCGAGTACGGTCGGGGTACTTACGCGTCTGGCCGGTGGAAATGCCGGTTTTCAGCATGCACAGCGCATGCGGGGAAAACCGGCATTTCCTGTCCTCTGAACGAAGGGGTTCAGAGGCAGAACGCGTGCGCAGTAAAATTCGCCACTTTCATTCATGCTTTCAGCGAGGTCAAGTCCTTACAACTTACACGTGAAAAAAGCATGGGTACAGTTGCTCCAGAGGCTGCGGAGGAAGTTATTTCTTATCGTGGAGCTTCTGAAAGTATGTATGTCTGTATATATTCCTTTGCGTGTTATGTATATATTCCTTTACTTATGTGTATGAATGTATTATTTAATTATGACTTTCAGAGAAAGTAACTTATTGGAAAATCATAATTAAAAACATACATTCATACACATAAGTAAAGGAATATAAAACATACATACATATACGTAAAGGAATATATGCGGACATACATACATAATTACTTATTACTGATGAAAAGTTTCTTTCTTAAAAGTGCTGGAAATGTTACATTACTCATTTTAGAACACTCATTTTCACATTCCATTCACACAGCCACAATTGCTCCTTCTACCTACCGTTCTGAAAACCCGTTTAAAAAAAAAAATTTTAACTTTAAAACTTACTTAAAATTTCTTAAAATAACTTCCCTCCCTTTCCCAAACAAAAATATTGCCTTTCAGAAGCTCCACGATAAAATATATCTTCCTCCGCAGCCTTGGAACAACTTTACACCTGCTTTTTTCAAGTGTAACTTGTAAGGACTTACCCTCACTGAATCCATGAATGAAATCTACGAAGTTCACTGCGCAAGCGCTGCCTGTGCAGTCGCATGCGCTGTGCCTATGAACCCCTTCGTTCCGAGGACTGGAAATGCCGGCGTTCCCCGCATGCGCTGTGCATGCTGAACGCCGGCATTTCCAACGGCCAGATGCGTGAGTACCCCGACCGTACTCACGCATTTGGTCACGAATTTCTGGCCCATTAGCTTTAACTTACGCTTCCTACCGCTTCTACGTGCTGCATCCCGTGTGTTAGATCCGTGATTCTGAGAGTATGCTGTTTTTCAATAACCACATGGATGCTGTAAGTTAATGATAAACAGGTATTTACTGGAGGAGGGTCGTCTCAAGACTGGGGGTACAGAGGCATGCGCAAGGCTTATATACAGGTGTGGTCACTGCCGGTACTACAGTATACAGGAGCTGTAAAAGTAGTTCTGTCTTAAAGGCACATACAATACAATTCCTCCCCTGTTAGATTAGTAGTACCCCTAATATTCAAATAACAATTAACACTTTAACATGTACATTAAACAACAATAGTCCATTTATAGATTCAGTCTTTGGGGCGGCTTCCTGACCCTTTCGGGATAGCGCCTTTCCTGAGGTTCTTGTTCTTGGTGCAGAGGCGATTCTGACCCCTTTTCATCGGGTAGTTCATCGGGTTCCACTGCTACTGGTTCTGAGGTAGATGCTACCGGTATGTCGGGTTAATCCCCAGGTACTCGAGACATGGGGTTGACGCGTTCCTGTGACGCTAATATCTGATCGACGTGGCGTCTCACAATGTTCTCCCCAACATCCACTGTGTACATTAATGGCCCCTGCCTTGTGCATATCGTTCTGAGTTGCCATTTCTCTGTTTGATAGTCACGGGCCAAGACTGGTTGTCTTACATTGAAGCTCCTTGTCGGCTTCTCATTGATGTGCTGGAATTGTTTGTCCTCAACATTTCTTCGCACATTTGGTCTGAGCAAGTCCAGACGAGATCTCAACCTTCGGTTAAAGAACATCATGGCCGGGGTCTGGTTGGTAACTGCATGTGTCGCGTTTCGGTAGGCGAGTAAGAAATTGTCCATCTTATGCTGTAGAGGAATTTCACCATCGCACATGGCCTTTAGCGCCTTCTTAAAGGTTTGTACGAACCTGTCAGCCAATCCATTTGTGGCTGGATGATACGGGGCAGATGTGTAATGCCTTACCCCATTCCTTCTCATAAATTTTTGAAACTCTTCGGACACAAACTGTGGTCCATTATCAGAGCAGATCTGCCCTGGCAAACCGTTTCTGGCAAATATGGTCCGTAGGACTGCAATCGTTTTCTCTGTAGTGGTTGAGACATTTTTATCTCCTCAGGCCACTTCGAATGAGCATCCACTGCTATTAAGAACATTGAGTCCATGAATGGACCAGCAAAATCAATATGCACCCGTTGCCATGGAGAGGAAGGCCACTCCCATGGGTGTAGAGGGGCATGTGGTGGTGCATTTTGGAACTTCTGGTATCCTAAGCAGCTCTTAGTTAGGTCTTCGATTTGTTGATCGATTCCCGGCCACCACACATAAGCCCTAGCAAGGCTTTTCATTTTCACTCCACCCAGATGACCTTCATGTAGCTCATTTAGCACTCTCTCCCTTAACTTGGGTGGAATCACCACTCTGGATCCACACTTCACTGTCCCCTGGCATACTGACAGCTGTTCTCTTCTGGATGAGAATGCTGGCAACAGTGAGTCACCATGTGTTGGCCATCCCCTCACCGTCAAATCATACACCCGAGACAGCGTCGGATCATTGCGGGTCTCCTTCTCTATATCCGCGTTCGTTACTGGCAATCGTTCAATTATTGACGAATAAAATATCTCGATAGGGTTCACTGCTGGTGCTTCCTCCACAGTAGGCAGTGGCAGACGCGATAGCCCATCAGCGTTCCCATGCTGTTTCGCGCCTTTATATTCTATTTCATATTGATTCACCCCTAGAAACAGGGACCATATTTGTAACCGTTGTGCAGTCATCACTGGAATGCCCTTCTTAGGATTAAAGATGGAGACAAGTGGTTGGTGGTCAGTCAGCAAGGTGAACTTCTGCCCATGCAGATAGTGGTTGAATTTTTTTACTCCCCATACTAGGCTGAGGGCCTCCCTGTCAATCTGGGCGTAGTTGTGCTTGGCTGAGGTTAGTGACCAAGACGCAAAGGCTACTGGCCTCTCCAACCTGTCTGGGAATTTGTGCGACAGCACCGCTCTAATACCATAGGGTGATGCATCACATGCCAAACGAATTTGTAGCGCTGGGTTGAAATGGGCCAACACCTCTTTTGATGTGATCAATTCTTTACACTTCTGGAAAGCTCGTCTACGTTCGTCATCCCACTTCCATGGTACCCCTGTTTGCAGTAGGGTGTTCAGTGGGTGTAATACCGTGGGCAAATTTGGTAAGAACTTGTGGTAGTAGTTTACCAGCCCGAGGAACGACCTCAGTGGTGACACATTTTCCGGTGCTGGAGCCTTGACTACTGCCTCAATCTTTTCAGGGGACTTATGTAACCCCTCTTCATCGATGACGTGGCCACAATACGAGATCTGTTTCTGGAAAAACTCGCACTTGTGGCGATTAGCTCATAGCCCATACTCCTTTAATCTGGTGAGCACCTTCTCCAAGTTGGCGAGGTGATCACTGTCATTTTCGCCCGTGACCAAGATTTCGTCCAAATAACACTGGGTCCCTGGAATCCCTTGCAGGACTTGATCCATTGCCCTTTGCCAGATAGCCAGAGCCGAGGCTAACCCGAACACCAGCCGGTTGTATTGATAGAGACCTTTATGAGTGTTAATTGTAAGGTATTGTTTCGAAGCTTCTTCTACCTCCATTTGCAAGTACGCCTGGGCTAGATCAATTTTGGTGAAGCGCTTACCTCCAGATAGCGAGGCGAAAATATCCTCAATTCGTGTGAAGGACTGGGTTCACTGTCACCTTAAAATCCCCACAGATGCGGACCTTCTTTGGTTCCCCAGGCGTATTACTCAACGACCTCTTCATTACAGGAATGATGGGTGTAGCCCACTCGCTCCAGTCCACTTCAGACAGTACTCCTGAACGTTCCAACCCTTCCAGCTCTGCTTCGACAGCTGGTCTGATCGCATAAGGCACTGGTCTGGCCTTCAGAAACTTTGGGCTTGCATTTTCCTCTATTTTAATCATTGCTGTTATGCCTTTTAGTGTTCCTAGTCCCTCCTAGAACACTTCTTTTGCGTCAGTTAGCATTTTTGACAGTCGTCCAGGTGTGACGTCGTCATCCTTTTTGGCCTCAACCTTCAGTGCCTGTATGGAATGCCAATCTAATTGTATCTTCCGGATCCATTCACATCCTAGCAGTGGTGGTCCTCCATCTGGCAATACATATATATCCATTTTAGGTATTTCCTGGCCTTTATATATCACTTTCACCCTTATTTTTCCTTTGGGGTAGACTTTTTGCCCCGTATACGTCTTCAAGACAATCTCTGTAGCTTTCAAGGGTATATGTGAAAATAGCCGCTTGTAGTCCCTTTGGTTTATGACTGTTAGGGCTGATCCTGTGTCCAATTCCATTTTCACTTGGACTCCGTCTATCTTGAGTGTAACGCAGATAGTCTGGTGATCCTCCATTTAGGTTACCTTATGTAGTTTCAGACAACCCAGCTCCTTGCTTCCGGAGTCTGTGTCACTATTCTGTTCGTCTGAACCACTGTCCATCACCTGGTGTACCTTTTTGTACTTCTCCTGTGGAGATTTCTTACTGTTGGTTTTCTTCCCAGACCTGCAGACTCTTGCTATGTGTCCTGCTTTTCCACACTGTCTGCACACTTGGTCCTTGAACCAACAATCCTTCTGGTCATGTGCTGTTCTGCCGCAGCGATAGCACTTCCCTGTTCCATAGGACATTTCATTGGTGCCATATTCTTGCAGTCTCCATTGTATCTCTGCAGCTCCCCTTGCGGCTGCTTCGTGTGATACTGCCATACTGAAAGCCGTGTCCAGCGTAAGATCCTTTTCTGATAGAAGCCGTTTCTCGGTTCCTTCACTTTGTAGCCCACACACAAACTTGCCCCTTAACGTATCTGCTAGTCCCGCTCCAAACTGGCAGTGTTTCGATAGCTTGCGCAGTTCCGTTAGGTACTCAGCATTGCTTTCATCTTTGTGTTGGTTCCTTTTATGGAACTTAAATCGTTCTGCTATCAGCAGTGGTGTGGGGTTTAAGTGGTCCTGTAGGATTTCTACTATGCTTTCGAAATTCTTGTTCACCGGCTTCTCTGGGGTTATCAGATTTCGCAATATCCCATAAGTTTTTGCACCCATGGAATTGAACAAAACCAGTGCTTTACTAGCATCTGGCACCTCAATACGTTCCACATATGTCGCCCAATCTTCGACTTCATTGTCGAACGTAGAGATACTGCCACTCTTCGGCATCCCTGGGTGTGATTTAACTGTCAAAAATGGCATCTCCCGCGCTTCCCCTTCTTCTCCGCTGGCACAAAATGGCGTCTCCCGCGCTTTCCTTCCTTCCCGCGCTCGCCCTTCTTCTCCGCTGCGGCTTCTAAAAATGGCGTCTCCCGCGCTCTTCCTTCTTCTCCGTGGCTCAATGGCGTCTCCCGCACTCTCCCTTCTTCTCCCCGTGGACACTGTTCAGCCCTTGAGCCCTGGCTGTGCTCTGCGCGTTCTTTTTTTTTTTTTCTCGACGCCGCTCGGTCCTGAACCCGGCTGTTGCTTTACCCTCTCTCTCTCCGGTTTGTTTGTTTTTCTCGACGCCGCTCGGTTTTCAACCCCCGGCTATGCCCTGTGCGCTTCACCCTCTGTCTTACCCCGTCGACGCTGCTCGCCTTTCTCTCCGCCGTCGGTCGGCTCCAGCCGCCGCTGTCCGGGAAGGGTCTGCGCTGGAGCTGTCGTCAGTCTCTTGCTGATCGTCGTGGCTGGGGAACCAATCCCGGCTCTCCACAGCCTCCCCTGCAATGTTCACTCTCTGCCGGACGACTGGGCGGTTGCTCGTGGTCGATGCCCGTGTTCCTGGCCTCGACTTTTTTATTTTTTTGTTACACCGCCCTCCCGGAGCGAATCCTCGAAGGGAAATGCAGAGTTGCAGGTAGATTCGAATCGACACTCGTCGCCACTGTTAGATCCGTGATTCTGAGAGTATGCTGTTTTTCAATAACCACACAGATGCTGTAACTTAACGATAAACAGGTATTTACTGGAGGAGGGTAGTCTCAAGACTGGGGGTACAAAGGCATGCGCAAGGCTTATATACAGGTGTGGTCACTGCCGGTACTACAGTATACAGGAGTTGTAAAAGTAGTTCTGTCTTAAAGGCACATACACTACACCGTGTGGCTTCAGCAGAGTTGAGGCAGGCTGCTCAGATCCCCGCCCTGACTGCTGAGATGCTCTTGGCCGACGCTCTCTGGGCTCTGGAGCCCCTGAGGGTCCAGCTTAAGACTGCTCCACCTGCAACTGTGCTGGGGCAGACTCGGCCATTGGGAGACAAGGAAGCATGTTGGGTACTGACTGACGGGGGGTGGGCAAGGGGTGAGAAGTGGGAGCAGTTTGAGTAGAGTTCACACTTACATGTCAATTTCACCATCATCCCTTTCCTGGGCCAGATGCATCACATTGCATAAGGATTGGGGTGAGTGGCAGCAGTGGATGGATGGGGAGGTGATGAAGTTCATAGAAAGAGAAGACTGGGTACTGCTGAAAGCTGAGTGAGTGTGAGGATTGATGTGATGGAGATTGCTTGAAAAGACTGAGTTAAAGGGGTAGGAGCTACAACACAGTATGTAGTTGAATCAGCAAATGTACTCACCTTTCCTGACCTGGTTAGGTCATTAAACCGCCTCCTACATTGCATCCCTGACCTGGGCACCATGCTCCTGCTGCTCACCTCCTCAATTACTTCCAACCACACCTTCTTGGTGAGAGCTGCAGGTTTCTTCCTCCCATTGCTGGGGAAAAGTTTGTCCCTCCTGCTCCTGACTGCATCCAGCAGTAATTCCAGGGAAGCATCTTTTAATCTGGATGCTGCCCTTGCTCATTATGCATTCATCGTAAACACCTCCTGGCTCCTCCAAATTCCATTTCTGCATTGGCCCCTTAAATAGTGGACTTCAGATCGTGTCATGCGGGAAACCCGGAAGTAAAAATGTATTGCCTCATCAAGCTGAAATGGGAGAATCCGACCCGCTGACTTTATTTCCAGGTCAAGCAATTCCCCCCGCACCCCCTGCCCCCGCCTCCACCCCCCTCCACCCCGCTCGGAACCTGTCTTTACATTAATATCAGGGCAATGATTTTTGACAAGCACTTTATTATGAAGGTGTTATCCCTTTAAATCATAATGCACATGAACAAGGAAGAGATGCAAGATACCAGTATGAGTACAAAGTATTATTTATAATAGTTACGGATGTGCAGGAATTCAGCTGAATATATTTCCCCATTCATCGGTTTCCAAGATTTTCAGGTAGGTTTGGAATGCTGCCAGTATATTATTGATACTTTGCGAGTTTTCAATGGTTGGTTGATGTGAATCCAAAATTCCATCATTTACATGAAATAAACCTTTAGGGCATGAAGCCAAAAGTCAGACAAGGATCTTTGTTCTCTTGGTTCAATGAATGTTTTATATTTTGGTAAATGTGGGAAATAATGTTTTTTCTCTGGTTAATGCTGAGGGAATGTGGAGGGCGGGAAAATGAAACCAGTAGTCTCTAGTTATGAAAAAAACAAAATGTAAACTCTAAGGTCTCTGGGTTGAGGGAGTACAAATTTCAAAGATTGTACATAAGAACATAACATAAGAACATAATAGGAGCAGGAGTAGGCCATTCGGCCCCTCGAGCCTGCTTCGCCATTCAATAAGATCATGGCTGATCTTCTACCTCAACTCCACGTTCCTGCACTATTCCCATATCCCTTCATTCCTTTAGTTCCCAAAAATGTATCAACCTCTGTCTTGATAATACTCAACGACTGAGCATTCACTGCTCTCTGGGGTAGAGAATTCCAAAGATTCACCACACTCTGAGTGAAGACATTTCTCCTCATCTCAGTCCTAAATGGTCGACCCCTTATCCTGAGACTTATGACCCCATGTTCTAGATTCCCCAGCCAGGGGAAACATTTTCTCAGCATTAACCCTGTCCAGCCCCTTAAGAATTTTATATGTTTCAATTCAATCACCTCTCATTCTTCTAGTCTACTCAATCTCTCCTCATAGGGCACTCCCCTCATCCCAGGAATCAGTCTAGTGAACCTTCATTGCACTCCCTCAAAGGCAAGTATGTCTTTCCTAGGTAAGGAGGCCAGAACTGTACACAGTACTCCAGGTGTGGCCTCACCAATGCCCTGTATAATTGTAGTAAGACTTCTTTACTCTTATACTCTAATCCCTATGAACAAAAGCTAAATTACCATTTGCTTTCCTAATTGCTTGCTGTACCTGCATGTTAACTTTCTGTGATTCATGTACAAGGACACCCAGGTCCCTCTGAATGCAAACATTTCCCAGACACTCACCATTCAAAAAATATTCTGCTTTTTTGTTTTTCCTACCAAAGTGGATAACTTCATTCACACTTCTCCACATTGTGTTCCATTTGCCCACTCAGTCAACCTGTCTATATCTCTCTGCAGCTTCTTTGCATCCTCTTCACAGCTTACTTTCCCACCTAACTTTGTATCATCAGCAAACTTGAATACGTTATACTCAGTCCCTTCATCTAATTCATAAATATAGATTGTAAATAGCTGAGGCCCAAGCACTGATCCTTGCAGTACTCCGCTAGTTACAGCCTGCCAACCTGACAAAGTCCTGTTTATTCCTACTCTCTGTTTTATGGCCATTTACCAATCCTCAATCCATGCTAATATATTACCCCCAATCCCATGAGTCCTAATTTTGTGTAATAACCTCTTGTGTGGCACCTTATCGAATGCTTTTTCAAAATCCAAATACACCACATCCATTGGTTCCCCCTTACCCATCCTATTAGTTACATCTTCAAAAATCTCTAACAGATTTGTCAAACACGATTTCCGTTTCATAAAACCATGTTGACTCTGCCTAATCATACTTTGATTTTCTAAGTGCTCTGTTACAACGTCCCTAATAATAGATTCTAACAATTTGACTACTACTGATGTCAGGCTAACTGGCCAAAATTCCCCATTTTTTCTCTTCCTCCTTTCTTAAATAGTGGGATTATGTTTGCTACCTTCCAATCCTTGAGGACTGTTCTAGAATCTAAGGAATTCTGGAAGATTAATACCAGTGTATCCACTATCTCTGCAGCTGCCTCTTGTAAAGCCCTAGGATGCAGGTCGTCAGGCCCAGGGGATTTGTCGCTACATAGTCTCATTAATTTCTCCAGTACTATGTCTTTACTTAGAGTCATAATGGCACAGAAGGAGGCCATTCAACCCATTGAGTCCATGCCGGCTCTCTGTAGAGCAATCCAGTCAGTCCCATTCCCCCGCTCTATCCCCGTACCCCTGCAAGTTTATTTCCCTCAAGTGCCTATCCAGCCTCCCCTTGAAAACATTCTGGCCTAGAAATTAGGTTTGCCTCCGCCAGGGCTTTTGCGCCCGAAATTTTGCGCCCGCGATAATTGCCGCTGCGCCCGCCAAAAATTCAGCTGCCCCGCGCCCAGATAGCTGCGGGCGCTAATGGAGGGTTTCAGCGCCTCGCTATGGGCGCTGAATGCAGGTTTGCGGCGCTAATCCCCCGCTGCGGCACCCGATGCGGTGCGGCAGGCTGGGGTACTGCAGGCCTCCTCCTTCTGTTAAGGAGGAGCTGCCTGCAGCCGACCGCTGACCGGTCGATTCGCCCGACAAATGAGCCCAGCACCTCGGAGAAGTGCCGGGCTCGCGGGCCACACACATCAGTGCCGCGGGGGGGTGGTGGAGGAGTCCGGGGAGGGAGGTGCGGGCAGGCGGCCGCCGGGAAAGCGGCCGGCCGCCGTTCCACCTTAATGCGCCGGTGCTACGTGCTGCAACATCCCGTTGAACAATCGTTGGTTGCGGCTGCCACAGGCGAGGCGGCCGCAACTGAATTTGGGCGTCCGGCCGCGTTACCACGGCAACCGGGACGCTGCGCACACCGATGACGTCATCGGTGCTGGCGCAGCGCTACCGGCTAACGCCGATGGTAGGGCCCAACGCAATTTCGATCGCAGCTATAATTCCGGCGCAAGGCCCTCTAACGCCTCTAATTGGGAGCTAACCCCACCGAATTTCTAGGCCTGAGTGTCTCCGCTTACACCACTTCCGTCAGCAGCGAGTTCCAGGTCCTCACCACTCGCTGCATAGAAATGTTTTTCTCACATCCCCCTGAATCTCTTGCCCAAAACCTTATATCTGTGTCCCCTAGTCCTTGTATCATCAACTAGTAGGAACAGCCTTTCCCTGTCTAGCCTATCCAAACTCGTCATAATCTTGTACACCTCTATCAAATCAACCCTCAACCTCCTTTGTGCTAATGAAAACAAATCCAGCTTATCCAACCTGTCCTTGTAGCTAAGATCCCCCATCCCCAGAACCATTCTGGAAAATCTCCTCTGCACCCTCTCAAGTGCCTTCACATCCTTCCTTAAGTGTAGTGATCAGAACTGGAAGCAATACTCCAGTTGTGGCCTAACCAGCGCTTTATAAAGGTTCAGCATAATTTCTTTACTTTTGTAGTCAAAAAAAGCAGTGGCCCCAGCACTGACCCTTGGGGAACACCCCTGTCTACCATTCTCCAGCCTGAAAAACAGCCATTTACCACAACTCACTGTTTTCTGTCCTTAAGCCAATTCCTTATCCAAGCTGCCACTGACCCATCTATTCCATGAGCCCCAATTTTGTTAACCAGCCTTCTATGTGGTACTTTGTCAAACACCTTCCTAAAATCCATGTAGACAACATCCATTGCATTCCCTTCATCAATCCTCCCTCTAACTTCATTAAAAAATTCAATTGGATTAGTCAAACACGATCTGCCTTTTACAAATCCATGTTGGCTCTCCTTAATTAGCTTAAACCTCTCCAAGTGCCCGTTAATTTTTTCCTTGATTATTGTTTCTAAACTTTACCCACCACTGATGTTAAACTGACCGGCCTGTAGTTACTAGGATTGTCCCTGTACCCTTTCTTGAACAATGGTGTCACATTTGCCACTTTCCAATCCTCAGGCACCTCCCTCGCATCAGAATTACTAAATCATAGGATGTACCTTGAGTGAAAGCAATAACTCGCACCAATATCAAGTGCATATTAGGGATGGGCAATAAATGCTGGCCTTGCCAGCGACGCCCACTTCCCAGGAATGAACAAAAAAGAATTATTGCCAAAAGTGGCTTAACATACACTGATCAGGAAATATACCCCACAGTTTCTAAAACTGTAGTGTGTGTTTATGCATTATTCATGTAATTAAATCATCGAATCATAGAAATTTACAGCACAGAAGGAGGCCATTTGGCCCATCTTGTCCATGCCGGCCGACAAAGAGCTATCCAGCCTAATCCCACTTGCCAACTCTTGGTCCGTAGCCTTGTGGGTTATGGTACTTCAAGTGCATATTCAAGTACTTTTTAAATGTGATTAGGGTGGAGGACGGAGAAAGATTCTAGCAATAGATCCTTGTTTCAATTTCCCTGGAAAATGATTTAAACAGAAAATTCACAAGGTGGCAGTTGCCCTATCAAATATTTACCCATTGCGGGGAAAAATTGCAATCCTCGCATGACAGGTTTAAAAATTAAAATTAGCACATTCAAACCCCAATATACACATAGGGCGTAATTTTGCAAGGCTCTGTTCCTGGCATTGATTCTTGTGGTGAGTGTGGGCCAGACAATCAGGGCTATTATGTTGTAGCCCGAACTCCACCATTACACTTGTTACAAGCAAGGGTCTGTGTCAGGAGCGGAGGTTTGAAATCATGAGCCCCATAATCTGAAATCAGAAACTTCAAGCTCCAGTATGCCCAGAGGGGCCAATTGCGTGCTGGTCTGTGCTGGTTGTACAGTCAGAGAACAAAAACATGGGATCAGAAAGTTAGGTGTGCAGGTGATTTTTCAGCCAATTCCTTCCTTCCTCCTGGGACTTTTCGCTTGCTGCATTTTGTGTGCCTAGAGTGCTTTCACTGGAGGTACATCCTATGGTTTAATACCTCTGGTGCAGAACTTTGCGCCATAAAAGTTACGTCATTTTGCTGAAGCCTCGTAAAAGCCCCAGAATGCATGCAAAAATATTTGTAACAAAACTTAAAGGGATTCTCTGGCTTTTATGCCAGGACATTTGTCTTCAAACCCATTTTACATAGAATTACATATGGTCCCGATATTGGGGCAGAAATTAGGATCGGGGGCTTGCCGCGCGTGCAAGCCCCCGATGTGCACTTACCCGACGCGCCGGCCGTTGAGCTTCAGGGACGCCTGGAATTCCTGTTCTAAAATTAGGACTCCCGGGCAGCGTCTGACGTCATGCCGCCCAGGAGTGCAGCCAATGCGAAGCCTGGAGCACGCAGTGCAAGTGAGACACGCCCCTTGAGGTCTCAGTTTAATAGGACACGCCCCAATGTTTCTCACAAGCTGCTAAGCATTTTTACATGCAGAGCAGCATTTTAAATAGGTTTTTGGTATTTTTATGAAGCTTTTGGTAACTTTTATAAACTTTTAAAAACGTTTACATTATTTTGAAGAATCTGAAGTAGTTTTAAACAGAATTAAAGCAATTTAAAGACTTTTAAAAGCCCTGAAAGCATTTTTTTCATTCCATTTATTTAATTAGCAATGTCGTCGTCGTACATGTCTTCACACTGTTCCCTTTGGGGAGCTGTATGAAGTGGTGGAAGGATTTATGGCCGTGATTAACGCTCATTCCGTGACCGTAACCATCTTTGAACCAGCCATTAGGGTGGTTAGTCCTATGGCGGGAGGGTTTTACGGGCTCCCACAACCTATACGAGGCGGGGGGCCACCCACACCCACGGACGCAAATATCCCACTGGATGTCAACCCAGAATTTAGAGCCGGAGCTCCGACTCCACTTGCAGGGATTGTCTGGAGCGGGGTTCGAAACCCTACCCCGTCTGGCCCAGCGGCGGGGATGCTACCGCTACACCAAAGGCCCACTCCGATTAGCAACGTGAAATGGCTGGAATGAGCACAATTCACGGCATTAAAAGAACTCACAATTGAACTGATGATGACCTCAGCAATCTCCTCAACGAGGTGGAGGCGCAGCGTCTGCTCATCATTGGTAATGAGAAGTCCAAGGCGCCGCAAAAAGGACAGATGATAGCTTGATCTTTCAAGTGGCAGCATAGGGCTCCAGTCACGGGGAGGGAAAAGGCGCAGGAAACGTATGGGTGTCACCTTTTGCGCGGAGTGGGCCTTTTGCGTAGCGGTAAGCATCCCCGCCGCTGGGCCAGAAGGAGTAGGGTTTCGAACCCCGCTCCAGACAGTCCCGGCAAGTGGAGTCGGAGCTCCAACTATAAATTCTGGGTGGACATCCAGCGGGATACTTGCGTCCGCGGGTGTGGGTGGCCCCCCCCTCAGATGGGTTGTGGGAGCCCGTAACACCCTCGCGCCATAGGACTAACCACCCTAATGGCTGGTATGAAGATGGTTATGGTCACGGAAGGAGCGTTAACGTGGCCAGAAATCCTTCCACCACTTCCTACAGTTCCCGAAAGGGAACAGTGTGAGGATACGTACGACGATGACCTCTTGCGCAATGCACCTCCTTGGACCTTCAGTTGCAGATGCGAGGGGGCAAATCGTGCAATTGTTAAATTTTTCATTTTATTGACATGCTGTTTTCATTGAAATGTTTATTTGTGACTGAAAGGATATGTAACCTTTTCCTTTAAACAGTGCAGCCTGTAGTCAGTTTGAAAAAAATTAGCAACTTTTATTGGAGCCAAAGTATTTTTACAACAACTATTTGAAAATTAGAACATAGCTAGTTTCCACCTTGAATGTCTTTATTGCACTAAGAAAACAGAAAAAGTCACTTTAAAATGTTAACACATTTTTTTCTGAACTATTCATGTTTACAAATGTTTGAAAAGCAGGAAATAGCTAGTTAACATTTTAAAGTTATAAACTACCTACATCAAAACTGACCCTGAAAACTGTTTTATGATGCAATAAAAGTTCACTGCTTCACTTTAAATTGTGTCTGCTCCTTTCTTTGCCTTGCGGGGGGAGTGGGAGGTACAAGGCGCCACTAGCTCGTGAAGGTGTTGGCTACTAGCAGTTCCCGGGCATTTTTCTCGCTCACAGGCCTCCTGCTTACACAGACGTCCTTGCAAGGAAGAAATGGAAAGAGATGTTAAAGTAATTTTAATGAAGTGACTGGCTAGAAAATCACCCCGGCCTATGGCAGGAGAAACATGTTATCGTCTTGGTAATACATCATACCCGCCTGATCAATTTCACAGCCCGAGATGATTTTCCAATGGCCCAGTAATTCCGTTCCAAACGCGTGAGTACGGTCGGGGTACTCACGCGTCTGGCCGGAGGAAATGCCGGTTTTCAGCATGCACAGCGCATGCGGGGAAAACCGGCATTTCCTGTCCTCTGAAGGGGTTCAGAGGCAGAACGCATGCGACTGCACAGGCAGCGCGTGCGCAGTGAAATTCGTCGGTTTCATTCATACTTTCAGTGAGATTAAGTCCTTACAACTTACACATGAAAAAAGCATGAGTACAGTTGCTCCAGAGGCTGCGGAGGAAGATATGTTTTATCGTGGAGCTTCTGAAAGGCAATATTTTTGTTTGGGAAAGTTATTTTAAGAAATGCTGAGGTAAGTTTTAAAGTTTATTTTTGTTTTTTAAAACGGGTTTTCAGTATTGTAGGTAGAAGGAGCAATTGTGGCTATGTGAATTGAATTTGCTGTGTTTATTAAATGTGAAAATGACTCCAACATTTTTAAGAAAGAAACTTTTCATCAGTATTATATTCTTTTAAGTAGTTATGTATGTATGTCTGTATATATTCCTTTGCGTATATGTATGTATGTATATATTCCTTTACTTATGTGCATGAATGTATGTATTTAATTATGACTTTCAGAGAAAGTAACTTATTGGAAAATCATAATTAAATACATACATTCATACACATAAGTAAAGGAATATATACATACATACATATACGTAAAGGAATATATACGGACATACATGCATAATTACTTAAAAGAATATATTACTGATGAAAAGTTTCTTTCTTAAAAATGTTGGAAATGTTACATTATTCATTTTAGAACAGTCATTTTCACATTTAATAAACACAGCAAATTCAATTCACACAGCCACAATTGCTCCTTCTACCTACAGTACTGAAAACCCGTTTAAAAAAAAAATTAAACTTTAAAACTTACCTCAGCATTTCTTAAAATAACTTTCCTCCCTTTCCCAAACAAAAATATTGTCTTTCAGAAGCTCCACGATAAAATATATCTTCCTCCGCAACCTCTGGAGCAACTGTACGCATGCTTTTTTCATGTGTAAGTTGTAAGGACTTAACCTCACTGAAAGCATGAATGAAACCGGCAAATTTTGCTGCGCACGCTCTGCCTGTGCAGTCGCACGCGCTGTGCCTCTGAACCCCTTTGTTCAGAGGACAGGAAATGCCGGTTTTCCCCACATGTGCTGTGCATGCTGAAAACCGGCATTTCCTCTGGACAGACGCGTGAGTACCCCGACTGTACTCACGTGTTTGGAACGGAATTACTGGGCCATTAACTCAGAGCCGGGAAGAGAGTGGTGAAGGAGGATTTTTGGACGGGAAACCTGGAAGGAAGGGTTCCCCGCCGAATTTAATGGGTGAATTGGATATATGAAAATAGGAACATAGGAACATAGGAGCATAGGAACAGGAACAGGCCATTCAGCCCCTCGAGCCTGTTCCACCATTCAATCAATTAGATCGTGGCTGATCTGTATCTTAACTCTATTTACCTACATTGATTCCATATCTCTTAATATCCTTGCCGAACAAAAAGCTGTGATGGCTTTTGCAAGGACAAAGAGGTTAGAAATGCTGGAGGATAGTTACAAGCCATCTTGTTTCAGCAAGTAAGACAACCTACTGAAGTGGGGTGGTGTTGCATGCTTTATATTTTATTTATTATTGTATAAAGATAAGTTTAAGATAAGTGAGTACCATCATAATTACTGTTCTATATGTTCACCTTACTGTGAAATGAAGCAGTGTAATGATCTGAAAGTGGGCCTCAACTCACCAGTGTTCACTAGGTCCACCCTCTGAGAGATTGAAGAAGCATATGTGCAAAAGACACAAATATCTTGTCTGTATCACAAGTGGATTCTATTGTTATGTGCCTGTTACGTACGCTGTCATACAATTAGATAAAGGGCAATGTGAGTCAACTCGTAAAATGTAAGCTGCTCAAATCGTTTATGAGAATAACTGCCACCACTGAACCAGAGACAAATGGCAAACCCAAGTCCTCCTGCTGGCAAAGATAAAAAGGAAACGATCAATGCTATTAATCTGAAATAAAAATAGAAAATGCTGACTGTACACAGCAGGTCAGTCTCTACCTGTAATGAGAAAGACAGGTTTACACTTTGGGTGTAGACCCTTTATCAGGACTGGCAAGATCAGATCGAGGGATAGACCTTTATGAAGTTGACCAAGATAAAGAGGGGAACCTCTAATTTGTTAATATGAATATTACAATGTCAGCTGTGGCTCAGTGGGCAGCACTCTCTAGGTGGGAGGGGCTAGGAGTGAGCAGGTGTTACTGGTTACCTTATTGTAGCAGGGAGTTGGAGTGAGTTTGTAAAAAGTTGGTGGTGGGTTTTTGTTTTCAGGTTTTAGGGCCTTTTTGGCCCATAAACAACAGCCAGATTGCTGCTGAGGGGTCCGGAGTGCCAGGCCCCTCAGAGGACAGTGTTCGCAAGATGAATTTAATTAGGGTAGAAACTGTGGTTGGAAGGGGAAGAAAAAGGCCCAAAAGATTTGGGCCAGGATCCCAGGAGGTTTGGAAAAGAAAACACGGTGGTGGTGCAGTGTGAGGATAAGGAGATACGAGCTTGGGATATTATCCAAGCTGTACATGAGGACTGTGGCGAGGGAAGCTGCTTTGCCTGCTGACCAAAGCCGAATGTTGGGTTCGAGGTGACGATCAGTGGCCGAGAGGAGGTGGAAAGACTTTTACTCAGTTTGAAAGTTGGCGATAAGTTCTTGGCGGTATCTCTGCTATATTCGGAAGAGGTGGTGGTCTCATTCTTAAACTTGCCAGTTTATATTGAGGACGATGTGCTAATCAAAAAGTTGGAGTCGTGGGACATTAAAATTTGCTCAGCAATAAAGAGGAGATACTATCCAGGAACACGGGTAGCAGATGGAACCCGTTATGTAAAGGTGCAGTTTCCAGAGGGGGTGAAGTCATTACCGTACAGCATGAAATTTGAGACAATGGAAGGAGTGCAGTACTTCCAACAAACATCCACTACAAGCCCACCGACTCCCACAGCTACCTGGACTACACTTCCTCCCACCCCGCTTCCTGTAAGAACTCTATTCCATTCTCCCAGTTTCTCCGTCTCCACCACGTCTGTTCTGACGATGCCACCTTCCATACTAGTGCTTCCGACATGTCTTCCTTTTTCCTCAACCGAGGATTCCCCTCTACTGTGGTTGACACGGCCCTTGACCGTGTCCGTTCTATTTCCCGCACTTCTGCTCTCACCCCTTCCCCTCCCTCCCAGAACCATGATAGGGTTCCCCTTGTCCTCACCTTTCACCCCACCAGCCTCCACATTCAACGGATCATCCTCCGCAATTTCCGCCACCTCCAACGTGATCCCACCACCAAACACACCTGCCCCTCACCTCCCCTTTCAGCATTCCAAAGGGACCGCTCCCTCCGCGACACTCTGGTCCACTCCTCAGTCACCCCCAACAGCCCTTCTCCTTCACCTGGCACCTTCCTGTGCAAGCGCAGGAGATGCAACACATGCCCTTTTATCTCCTCCCTTCCCACTGTCCAGGGCCCCAAACACCCCTTCCAGGTGAAACAGCGATTTACTTGTACTTCTTGAAATTTAATATACTGTATTCGCTGCTCACGATGTGGTCTCCTCTGCATTGGGGAGGCCAAACGCAGATTGGGTGACCACTTTGCGGAACACCTCCGTTCAGTCCGTAAGGGTGACCCTGAGCTTCCGGTCGCCTGTCATTTTAATTCACCGCTCCATTCCTACTCTGATCTCTCTGTCCTCGGGCTATTACATTGTTCCAATGAAGCTCAATGTAAGCTTGAGGAACAGCACCTCATCTTTCGATTGGGCACTTTGCAGCCTGCTGGACTCAACATTGAGTTCAACAATTTCAGATAATTATCCCTGCCCCCATTTTTCATGTAGTATGATATTTTGCCATTCCCATTTGCAACATTTTATCTTTCCTGCCTCTTTAAATAGTACAGGGTATTCTTTCAATTCCTTCCTCCCCTCCTAACCCCCCCCCCCCCACATCTCTGTACCTGCTTAATATCTGTTACATCTCCAGCTTTTTCCAGTTCTGATGAAGGGTCCCAGACCTGAAACGTTAACTCTGTTTCTCTCTCCACGGATGCTGCCTGGCCTGCTGAGTATTTCCAGCATTTTCTGTTGTTATTTCATAACCAAGAGAAGGTTTGTTATTGTCTTGGACACAACCATCTTGTAAGAAACTGTCCAGGCTTGTTCTGTTATAATTGCGGCGAGTCTTGACACATCACTTGGAGCTGCAAGGCGGAGAGCTGTGGGGTGTGTCACAAAGGCCCCACCCGTTGTGAGTGTGAGGCAGAAGGAAGCTCCATGAGTAATGAGGAGAGGGCAGAAGGAGCAGGAGGCGTGAGTGGAATGGCCAGAGGAACGCAGCAATCGCAGGACACCACTGGTAAATTGAAGGAGAAAAGAGCACAGGAAGAGGCAGAAAATTGCGGAGCAGAGAACAGGATGGAGATGGTGGAAAACACACCAAGTACAGTGGAAAAGAACAAAGACAGCAGCGGGCAGCAAGGGTCGAGTGCAGACTCGAGCCTTAATACAGTTCAGCTCTCCCTAAAGAATCTGGTATCCACGGGGGGAGAGGAGGCGGGAGCAGGGTGCGTGGTAAATGTACGTACTCCAAAGAAAGGAGGGGAGTCGGACATCTCGGTGAGCAGGAGGGGGCAAGACAAGGAGAGGGTGCAAGATGCAGGAGCCTTAAAGGGGCAGCAGGAAGGGAGCGGCGAGACAAAGATGCCAGAAGGGAGCAATATAGGTGTGCCATTGTCCCAGAGAGAGAAGGATCAGGGAGCAAGGGTCAGAGGTGGAGATGAGGTCGAAAGGAGAGGCACTGTTGGAGAAACCGCAATAGCAGGAAGGCTCTCTTTGGGAGATGATGTATCTGACGGGGAGCAGGATTATGTATCTGATGGGGAGCAGGCACAGAGGGTTACAGAAGAACTTGAGAGTGAGGAATTAGGGGGGGACAGAGACATGGAAGTGGGGGGGGGGTGAGGTGGCATCATGTGGCAAGGGAAATGTTAGTGAGGGGCAGAAGGAGGGAGAAAGGGCAGCTCCTTGGCCCAAACTTAATGCAAGGAAGAGGCTGAAACAGCAGGGAAGGTTCAAACAGGAGGTGAAAAAGAGTCAGAGGCTGCAGGAAAAAGCAACAGCTGGCCGAAAAGTTGGGAAGGAGCATGAGAGGAGAGAAGGGCCAGAGATTAAATGATGGAGAGATTATCAGGCATACTTCCCTTCTTTGGAGCCATGATTACATTGGTCTCGATGAATGTGAACGGACTGAGGGGTGAGAAGAAATTGCAGCAGTTGTTGCAGGGTTTTAAAGGCACAGACTTGTTGTGTCTGCAAGAAACCTTTTGGGATGAGGGTATCCTAGAAAGGGTTCAGAAGGTTTGGAAGGGAGAGGTGTTTGCAAGTTGTGCAAACAATAATTGTAGAGGGGTGGCAGTTTTGGTGAGTCCATCCATAAAAGAGAACGTTGCCTTGGTGGACAAGGACACTGAGGGGAGATTTTCATGGCTAAGGTTAAAAATGGAGGAATTTAATTGCAATCTCTTTAATATCTATGCACCGAACAACCATTGCAAGCGTCGCAAATTTTTTCGGGGGTTATTCACTGAAGTGGCAGAGGTGGAAAATCCTTGTATATTGGGGGATTTTAATGTATTTTTATCTCGGATGGACATTTCAGCCCAGATGACCTTTAAGGATGATAACTCCAGAGGGATGATTGTAAAAATGATGGTAAATTTAAATTTGAGAGACTTATGGAGGGACCGGAACCCCATAAAAAGGGAATTCTCCTGAACTGGTTGGGTGGGTGATGTTTTAAAACAGAGCAGAATAGATTTTGTTTTAATGCAGGAAGGGTTAAGTTCTGAGGTGATGGAGATTTATTATAAAAAAGTATTTTTCAGTGACCACTCGGCTTTGGTTCTTAGAATTAGGAACAGCAGAGATAAGATCAGTCCAGGGGTGTGGATTTTAAACAATCAATACCTAAAAGAAATTGCTTTTAAAGAAGGGACTTTAAATATAATAAAGAATGCCCGGAAGGAACCTTTGCTCTTGAAAGAAAGAAGAGTTTGGTGGGACAATTTCAAATATGAGGTAAAAGTTTTTTCGGTACGTTATGGGAAAAAGAGCGGCAGCTAACCGGATTCGAGAAAAGAATATAAACAAAAGGTTTATGGATGTCTGTAAAGCAGTTGACGGAGGGGATAAGGGAGCTGAGACTAAGTTCCGGGTGCTAAAGGAAGAATGAGAATTATTTCAAGCTGAAAAATGCAAGGGGGCCATTCTCCGTGCAAAGGCTAGAGATGCATTGGAGGGCGAAAGATGCACTAGATATTTTCTCGAGCAAGAGAAGCTGTGACAGAGATTATCGTTAATTGAAGAGTTGATGGTTGGGGAGAAGATCATTCATGAAAGTGGGGAGATTTTAGAGGTGGCTAGCAGCTTTTATCAAGAGTTATATACAAAAGAAGACATTTCCAATTTGGCGATGGAGAAGGTTAGTGCTTTTATTGAAGAGGGTTTAAAGGAGGATGAGAGAAGCATGTGTGACAAAGAAGTAGGATTAGCGGAAATAAAAGTAGCAAAAAGTGGAATGAAGGGGGGTGGGGGAAGTCCAGGATCCGATGGACTAAGTGCAGAATTTTATAAAGAATTCTTCGAGATTTTAAGTCCATTGCTCTTAGAAGTTTTTAAGGAAATTAAAATTGAGGGAAGCCTGGCCCCATCTATGAGTAGAGGTGTCATAAGCTTAGCTTATAAAAATAAAGGGGATAGAAGGGATCTGAAGAATTGGAGGCCCATCACATTATTAAATGTGGATTATAAGATCTTGGCAAGGGTTATGGCAAATCGAATGAAGGAGGTGTTGCCGCAGATAGTTTTGCCCTTTCAGTCCTATGGAGTCATAGGCCGGGACATCGCAGACTCTGTGGTCTCAATCCGAGATGCGATAGAACTCATGGAAGAGAGTGGGAGGGAGGCTTATTTATTAAAGATAGATCAAGAGAAAGCCTTTGACAGGATCTCTCATGAGTTTTTATTGAAGGTTTTGGAAGCATTTGGCTTCTGGTAAAATTTCACTGAGTGGATAAGGATTTTTTATTCAAACATATTTAGCTGTGTTAAATGTAATGGTTTTTTATCCAAGTATTTTCCGATACAGAGATCAGTGAGACAGGGTTGTCCCCTGTCCCCATTGTTGTACACATTGGTAGCAGAACCATTAGGTTACATGATGCGAAAGAAACAAGGTGTAGTTGGGATTGTGGTTCCCAGTTCTGGGCTGGTGTCGGTGATACACCAATATGCAGATGACACAACCTTAACATTGAGAAATGGGGAGTCAGTGAGGAAATCTATGGATGTAGTGGAGGAATATTGTAGAGCTTCAGGAACCAGAGTGAATTATAGTAAGTCCCAATGCCTGGTTGCAAGAAGGGGTAGGGGGAATGGTTGGGGGAAAGTCCCTTTTAAGGTGGTGGAGGTTTTGGAAGTTCTGGGGGTGCATATGGGGTGCATGACAGACAGGGATGAAGTGGATCGATTAAATTGGGATCCGAAGGTTATGAAAATTAAAAAGATTTTGGGAAGATGGGAAAGAAGGTGGTTGAAAGTGCAAGGAAGAGCGACAGTGGTGTCTGCTCTCCTGCTATCTAAGCTATGGTACTTATTGACGGTGGAGGATATTCCTGAGTGGGCAGAAAAGTCCATCCGAGAGGCTTGTGTAAGGTTTTTATGGGAAGGGAAACCAGCTTTGGTGGCTTACAATACCATAATTGGACGGAGAAATCAGAGAGGGCTCAATTTCCCAGATATTGATTTGAAGAAATAATCCTTTAGAATCAAATGGGTGAAGAGATTTCTTCAGAATTCAAATACAAATTTTTGGAAGAGTTGTTTTGAGCATTTTTTTAAATGAAGTGAGATAGGAGGGCAGGGGATATTGTATATGGAATACAATAATATGTTTTTGAAATCGATTAAACTTCTCCCATGTTTTATAAGAGGGTTGTAGAGACTTGGGCCCAATTTTTAAAAAGTGTGCAGTTTCTGCCCAAGGGGGCTGAGGAATTTTTAGAACAGCCCTTACTTTTGAACAGGTGGGTCAACATCGAAGGAGAGGTTTTATTTAATCAAGCTTTTATAAAAGCTGGTATTATATGTGTGAAAAATGTATTATACGAGGTAATTCCATGTTGGTTGCCGGAAGCGATAGTGAGGGACATGGTGTGGGAGGAGGATCAGGAGGTAGTGGAAAAAGCAATAGGGATCATGTATGAGAAGATTGTGAGGGCAATGCCACAGGATTGGATGGAAGAAATAAATGTGGAAATCTCCAAAGGAAGTCAAATGCGACCCGCTTTTCCAAGCTTTCTGCTGGAGAAAGGGGGAGAGTTGGTTCAATTTGACAACTGTAATACTCGAGATTTCTATGAGGTATTTAGGGAATAGAGAGTCAAGACACCTGCTGGTCAGGAGTCTTGGCAGAGTATATACCCACAGCTGGACTTCAACAGGATTTGGAAGGGAGTGTGGGCGAATTTTAAATGTCCAGAGTGGATTGAACTGGATTTCAAATGAGCTCATAACCGGATTTTTACCATGACGGTCTTGTGCAAGATTGGGCGAGTGGAGGGGGTAACTTGCCCAATGTGCGGGACATGGGATGAGATTCTGTCCCATTTACTGGTGTTATGTCCGCAGTTAAATGATTTTAAGTGTTATGTTCGACAGTTGTGTGGAGTTTTTTTGCTGGGTGGGGACCGAAGTGCGAGAATGGGAATCCCGTGGGACTCAATTTTGAGATGGGGATTGCAGGAGAGTCTGCCCGAGTCTAGTGGAGCGACAATTAATTTAATGTTCAGTTTGGCTAGATTCGTGATTGTGCAAAGAAGGAATGCTCTGTTTTTTAAGGGGGGGAGAATCAATCTAAAAGAATATTTTAAATATAAGCTAAAAGGTCATTATAAGGCTCTGTGGATGTTTTATTCAGAAAGGAATTTAAAGATAGTATTTTACAATCAATTTTTAAAGTACAATCGTTTAATATATGTTACAGGAGACAAATTAAACTTCAGGTTTTGATATTAAAATGTGGTGGCGGAATGGCTGTACAGAGCGGCGGAATTGATTTGTATGACACAATGAAATGATCACGATGTTGTAAATGTTCCTAATGTTCAATAAAGTATATTTAAAAAAAGTGGGTCATGTAGATTATGGGTTCAAGGCCCCCTCCATGAGACTTGAGCACAAAAATCCAGGCTGAGGGAGCACTGCACTGTCGGAGGTGCCGTCTTTCGGATGAGGCGTTAAACCGAGGCCCCATCTGCCCTCTCAGGTGGACGTAAAAGATCCCATGGCCACTATTTTGCAGAGGAGCAGGGGAGTTATCCCCGGTGTCCTGGCCAATATTGATCCCTCAATCAACATCACCAAAAAACACATTATCTGGCCATTATCACATTGTTGTTTGTGGGAGCTTGCTGTGCACATATTGGCTGCCGCATTTCCCACATTACAACAGTGACTACACTTCAAAAAGTACTTAATTGGCTGTAAAGTGCTTTGGGACGTCCAGTGGTCGTGAAAGGTGCTATATAAATGCAAGCCTTTCCTTCTTCCTTTATCGGGTTTGGGCTGAGGAGGAGTGCCAGTCAACTCTGGAGGGAAACCCTGTGATCCATACTCAAATATCGCCCCAACACAGGGGGCGGAGGCAAATACAATCATGCTGTTACAGTTAATAATTTTAAACTACTAATCATTTACGCACCAGCAGCAGAAAGGGAGTTGTTTTTTCTACCAAATAAAATGAAACTGTAAACAACCACGCCACCCCCCCGACATTTGTAAGATTTGCAAAATTCCCACATTTCCCCCAAAAGTTATTAATAAAAGGGACCCTGCATGGACATTTTAAAAAGGGTACCCAAAGATGGCGTCCACATCTCGTGACCAAAAGCCTGCAAGATTTTACAAGCTTGGACTCTGTGGCAGCACAGGCAGCTTTTGGGGAAATCGAAGCCTAAAATGCCGTTTCTGTGAAGAAGGACTTTGTATTTTGGAAAGCAGACACAGGTCATTGAATATGCATCAAGCCAGACCGTAGACAGATCAAAACCAGTTAGGCCTATACTTGAGGCCATCAAGTTGTCTGCATAAATAATCGGAAACAGCTTAAGGAAGCCATCGAGACTGGACAGGCCGATTCAAATGCATTAATAACAATGCAGCTCAGACATCAGGCCAGTAGGTGCGATCACTGGCCATCTAAAAACAGTTAGTTTAGATTGCTACAATTATTTAAACTAGCCCGCCAAAATTGGAACAATGAACTAACCTGATTTGGCGCGCAGATAAGGGGCTATCGTAAGGAGTATAACTGCAGGCCCTGGGTAGCAATCTCTCTCTTGCTCTCTTGCCCTTGTCTCTGCTCTCGTGGCTCCAGCCTCTTGGGCTGCAGCTCACACTCATGCCCTGGCCTCGTGGCTGGTTCTCTCCCCGTAGCAGATTTTTACCAATAGCAGGGGAGGGGAACGAGACCCAAGTCCATAGCCATCCAGGACGCCCAGGCCGCAAAAGGGGCGAGACGAAAGTGAGTAGGCAGTTCAGGACTTGTATAGTAACCAAACGAGACGAGATGTAAGGAGACAAAGAAGACAGTAATAACTCGATAAGAGCAGAGCAGGACAGTGAAAAACGTATTGATGAGGCCAAGCGTCTCTTTATAAACTGGCGCTTGCTGAGATGAACATTCCTTGTTGAACACTACGAAAACACAGGTGGCCACGCCACGACGAATATACTGGCGTTCTTAAGCTTGGGTAGGAAAATCTAGGCAGTTAAGACTGCCAACTGCCCTATAGGCACAACATTGCCACCGCCGACCGCCCGAGGGAGAAGAAGAGGAGAACCCATTGCGACGAGACGACGACAGCAGCGGAGGGGAAGAAGGTGTGTCGCAGCAGCAGATCCAGCACCGTGCCCCTGAAGACCACGTGGCGACGGGGTACCTAGAAGGACAAAAGACCAAACCTCAAAATTCGCACTCGTTAACAGTTGGCTTTTTCTTTGGATTGGTGAACATGACTTCTGGCCCCTCATAGCTTAATCTAGTTAGGTATAGGGGGTGGGATAAGGATAAGGGGATTGTTAAGATAGTTTGTTTTCCCTCGATGTGCCGTGTGTTCCCCATTCCCTGTATAAGTATAGTTATTTTGTATTTTGCCCGTAATTTATACTAGTAACTTCTCGTAAGACTGTGTTAATTTCTATTTTAATAAAATCTTGGTTTTCTTACGTCCAAACCACCTGTCTACTCGTGTTTTCTGTACCGCCGCCTGTACCTAAGTCCAGTGCCTAGAACCCAGGGGCGTGGGAGCGATTCGAACCGCTCACAAACAGTCAGGGGCATAACTGACTGGGCGCACGCGCCACAACCACCACCCCCTACACATTACACAATTGCATGTTTGGACCAACACTACAGCACAAACATAGCTGTCTCTGCCTAGTTTAATGTCCTTTACATAAATAACATTTACTTAAATTAAAGGCTCATTAGAGTGGAGGGATGTTCGAGGTATAGGAGAAATCAGTTCTGTATAATCCATCTGCAGCACTGATGGGATATATGCGACTGTTCTGCTTTTATATTTATATGGTCCAAACTGCAAGGCATTGAATTTCCTTCAAGAGAGTGCAGGTTCCAACCCCAGCACAACCAGTGGTTGTTCTTGATTAGTTAATGGTAACGGTCACAAGCTGGCGTATCTGTGCTGGTGGTGTGCCTCAACTGAGGATGAGGAAACGTCAGCAGAATGAGCTATGCTGTACAGTTTCAGTTCAGAATGATACTGGGAAATCTGCAACCTACGGCATTCCACTTTAAGGAGGAGTGTAGAGATGGGAAGGCAGAGCAAGCAAATAGTAGGCTGGCTCCAATGCCAATCTATTGTGCCTCTTAATCTATACTTCTCTCCCACATATACACGTACATACCTTTCCCATTTCTGCTCTCCTTTTTGCTTCTCTTTAGACTTGAGTTTGTGCTAATCACATGCTTGTGCCCACTAACGCTTTTTAAATGGACACATTTTTTCCTGAAAAAGTGTATGTAAGCAAAATGAAATGAGCAGTGTTCATTTCAGTTGCAATGCTGATCATGGTTGACTATTCCGTCAACAGATTCCGATTAAGTTCATATGGGCCCAGAACTTCGGGACTCCACGGGTGAGTACGCACGGGGTACTCACCCGTAGGCCCAATGGAAGTGCCGGTTTCCTGCATGCACTGCGCATGCGTGGGAAAACGGCACTTCCGTTCCCCTGAAAGAAGGGGTTCAGAAGTCAAACAAGGTAAGTGGTGAATTAATTAAAATTAAAACATTTTTTCCACAGGTTTATTATTTTTATATACTTTAAAGAAAGGTAAGTTTATTTTTAGCCCTGTTAGAAAATAAAATTATTTTTTTCAAAAATTTAAATTATTGTTTAAAGTAGTTATTTCATGTAATTTATAGTTTTTTAAAAAATGTGATGTTTTCTTAAAATGTATTTGAAGATTTGGTGATGTTTTGGGGCCCGTAGTATTTCTAAGTTTTGACAGCTCTTCCTGTCAAACTTATGAATGGCATTTCCCTGCTCCAATTGGCTCCCCATGGCCCACGTGATCCCAGGGGACGCATCGAACGAACTGCGCCCCTGGGATACGCAAGCACTGCACGCTGGCAGTTGGAGCAGGCCCAGGATCGGAATTCCACGGGGGCCCATATCACAACGGCCGGCGCGCAAGGTAAGTGCAGGTCGGGGGCTTACACCCGCGGGAAGCCCCCAACCCGAATTTCTGGGCCTTTAAAATTGGCCACTTGCATGAGGTACAGGACTGGTTCTTCATGGTTTTTATCCGTTCCTGGGAAGTGGGCATCGCTGGCAAGGCCAGCATTTATTGCCCATCCCTAGTTGCCCTTGAGAAGGTGATGATGAGCTGCCTTCTTGAACCGCTGCGGTCCGTGTGGCGAAGGTACTCCCACAGTGCTGTTCGGGAGGGAGTTCCAGGATTTTGACCCAGCGACGATGAAGGAACGGCGATATATTTCTAAGTCAAGATGGCGTGTGACTTGGAAGGGAACTTGGAGGTGGTGGTGTTCCCACGCGCCTGCTGCCCTTGTCCTTCTAGGTGGTAGGGGTTGCAGGTTTGGGAGATGCTGTTGAAGAAGCCTTTGCAGTGTCCATGGAAAGAGATACAGAAGTGGACGTCATTCCCCGTGGAGTGAGGTACAGGAGTGGATGTCATTCCCCGTGGAGTGAGGTACAGGAGTGGAAGTCATTCCCCATGGAGTGAGGTACAGGAGTGAATGTCATTCCCCATGGAGTGAGGTACAGGAGTGGATGTCATTCCCCATGGAGTGAGTTACAGGAGTGGATGTCATTCCCCATGGAGTGAGTTACAGGACTGGATGTCATTCCCCATGGAGTGAGTTACAGGAGTGGATGTCGTTCCCCATGGAGTGAGGTACAAGAGTGGGTGTCATTCCCCATGGAGTGAGGTACAGGAGTGGGTGTCATTCCCCGTGGAATGAGGTACAGGAGTGGATGTCATTCCCCATGGAGTGAGGTACAGGAGTGGGCATCATTCCCCATGGAGTGAGGTAGAGGAGTGGATGTCATTCCCAATGGAGTGAGGTACAGGAGTGGGTGTCATTCCCCATGGAGTAAGGTACAGGAGTGGATGTCATTCCCCATGGAGTGAGGTACAGGAGTGGATGTTGTTAGATCCGTGGTTCAGTGGATAAATAATTACACGGATGCTGTACATAAACAAATAACAGGTCTTTACTGGAGGAGGGTAATCTCTAGACTGGGGTACAGAGGCATGCGCACAGCTTATATACCGGTGTGGTCACTGCCGGTACTACAGTATACAGGAGCTGTAAAAAGTAGTTCTGACTGAAAGCACATACACTACAATTCCTCCCTTTTTAGATTAATAATACCCCCTTAATATTCAAATAACAATTACATTTTTACATGTACATTCAATAACAAAAGTCCATTTATAGATTCAGTCTTTGGGGCGGCTTCCTGACCCTTTCGGGATAGCGCCTTTCCGGAGGTTCTTGTTCTTGGTGCAGAGGCGATTCTGACCCCCTTTCATCGGGTAGTTCATCTGGTTCCACTGCTACTGGGTCTGAAATAGATACTAACGGTATGTCGGGTTCATCCCCAGGTACTCGAGACATGGGGTTGACGCATTCCTGTGATGCTAAGATCTGATTGACGTGGCAGCTCACAATGTTCTCCCCGACATCCACTGTGCACATTAATGGCCCCTGCCTTGTACATACCGTTCCGGGTTGCCACTTCTCTGTTCAATAGTCCCGGGCCAAGACTGGTTGCCTTACATTGAAGCTCCATGTCGGCTTCTCGTTGATGTGCTGGAATTGTTTGTCCTCAACATTTCTTCGCACATTTGGTCTGAGCAAGTCCAGACGAGATCTCAACCTTCGGTTAAGGAACATCATGGCCGGGGTCTGGTTAGTAACTGCATGTGTCGCGTTTCGGTAGGCTAATAAGAAATTGTCCATCTTATGCTGTAGTGGAATTTCCTCGTCGCACATGGCCTTTATTGCCTTCTTAAAGGTTTGTACGAACCTCTCAGCCAATCCATTTGTGGCTGGATGATACAGGGCGGATGTGTAATGCCTTACCCCATTCCTTTTCATGAATTTTTGGAACTCGTCGGACACAAACTGTGGACAATTATCAGAGCAGATCTGCTCTGGCAACCCGTTTCTGGCAAATATGGTCCGTGTGGTGTATGTGCCTTTAAGAGCCCCCTGTGTACTGTAATGCCGGTAATGGCCACTCAGGCTATATAAGCCTGTATAGTGTCTTGTATCTGTTAGTTCACCTCCAGACTTTGTTCAGTAAACACCTGTGAAACCAACTCCTGCATTCCGTGTCTCCATTAACACACGGATACAACAGTGGCGACGAATTGGAAATGGACTTACCTGCAATTTGGCAGCACCTCAAGGAGTTCGATTCCTCAGACGAAAGTCGAAGAAAAACAAGAAAGAAAAAAAAACTGTGGTTTCACCAGCTAGCCGAGCTGGTGGCAGGTACTGCAATAATCCTTCCTGGGCGGCGGGCTGGGGCTCCATCAGCTGGCTCTGCAGCGGGGCCGAGCAGCAAAGGCAGAGGCAAACAGAGACAGAGGGGGGGAGCAGTCGGGAGACGGCCGGTGCTGCAAAGCAGGTCAGTGTTCGGACCAAGCAGAGGGAGGGAAAAGTCCCAGAGAGTCCGGCGGGAACGAGTCTCCACCTATTGAAAAAACCTATTTAAATAAAAACTGCGGAGAACAGCGTTGTCAGCAGCGGCAGCGGCGGGAAAGCGCGGGAAGCGCCATTTTTTTTCTGCAGGGAAGAAAGGAAAGCGCGGGAGGTGCCATTTTTTTTCAGGATGCCTAAGGCTGGCAATATTAATGCTTTCGATAGCGATATAGAGGATTGGACCACATATGTGGAAAGAGTGGAGGTATATTGCACAGCAAATGAAATAGAAGATGATAAAAAGGCATCAGTACTTCTAAATCTAATGGGCGCAAGGACATACGGGCTGTTAAGAAATTTAATCGCTCCAGCCAAACCAAAGGATAAGAATTTTAAGGAGATTGTTGATACCCTACAGGAGCACTTAAACCCAACACCGCTGCTGATAGCGGAACGATTCAAATTCTTCAAGAGGAATCAGCAAAAGAATGAAAGTAACGCTGATTACCTCACCGAATTAAGGAAGCTGTCAAAGCACTGCCAATTCGGGGCAGGACTAGCAGATTCTCTTCGAGACAAATTCGTCTGCGGTCTCCTAAGTGAAGGAACACAGAAAAGGCTACTTTCTGAGAAAGATTTGACACTGGACAAGGCTCTCAGTGTGGCTGTATCATACGAAGCTGCCGCAAGAGGAGCTGCAGAGATACAGCAAAAGCTACAGGACTTCGGCACCCATGAAATGACACAGGGTTTCGAGAGATGTTATCGCTGCGGCAGATCCACCCATGACCAGAGGGACTGCTGGTTCAAGGACAAAGCATGCAGGCAATGTGGAAAGATTGGACACATTGCACGTGTATGCCGATCTGGACACAAAAAATGCACGGACAGAAAAAAGATCAATAAGGAAAAGTACAGAAAGGTACAAATGATGACGGACAGTAGCTCCGAAGACCAGAAGAGTGATAGCGACTCCGGAAACAAGAGGCTAAGCTGTCTCAAATTGCATAATGTAATTGCCAAAGAAGATTACCAGACCATTTGGGTTACCCTCACGATAGCGGGGTCCCCAGTTAAAATGGAGCTAGATACAGGATCAGCTCTGACCGTCATAAGTCGACGGGATTACGAGCGGCTATTTCCGCATATACCTTTGAAAGACACATCCATTATCTTGAAAACATATACGGGGCAGAAAGTATACACCAAAGGGAAAATAAAGGTGCCTGTTGTATACAACGGCAAGGAAATACAGAAGTTGTATTTATACGTTCTGCAAGATGGTGGTCCACCGCTGTTGGGACGTGAATGGATCAGGAAGATACGTTTAGACTGGCACTCCATTCAGGCACTGATGGTGACCAGTAAGAAAAAAATGATGATGACGTCATACCTGAACGATTAAAAGACATCTTGGCCAACACCAAGGAAGTGTTTCAACAGGAACTAGGAACCTTGACAGGCGTCACCGCCTCAATAAAAGTGGAAGATGCGGCAATTCCCAAGTTTTTAAGGCAAGGCCGGTGCCATACACAATTCGTCCAGCAGTCGAGGCAGAGCTGGAGAATTTGGAAAAGGCAGGCATAATATCCAAGATAGATTGGAGCGAGTGGGCAACACCCATCGTCCCGGTCATGAAGAAAACGTTGAATAATGATAAATCTGAAGAACAGAGAAAAATTCGCATCTGTGGGGACTTCAAGGTGACTGTAAACCCGGTCCTTCACACGGTACAGTATCCTCTTCCGAGGATAGAAGATATTTTTGCCTCACTATCCGGAGGGAAACGTTTCACCAAAATTGACTTGGCACAGGCATATCTACAGATGGAAGTTGAAGAGGCCTCTAAAAAGTATCTCACGATAAATACACACAAAGGCCTGTACCAGTACAATCGACTGGTTTTCGGAGTAGCATCAGCTCCAGCTATCTGGCAAAGAGCTATGGAGCAAGTCCTCCAAGGGATTCCGGGGACTCAATGCTACCTAGACGACATCCTTGTAACAGGAGAAAACGACAACGAGCACCTTGCCAATTTGGAACAGGTGCTCACTAGGCTGAGAGAACGGGGCCTACGAGCAAATCGCCCCAAGTGCGAATTTTTCCAGAAAAAATATCATATTGTGGCCACATAATTAACGAGGAAGGGTTGCATAAGTAACCTGAAAAAATTGAAGCGGTCATAAAAGCCCCAGCACCTGAAAATGTCTCACAATTAAGGTCGTTCCTGGGATTGATAAATTACTATCATAAATTTTTACCGAACTTGTCAACTCTTCTGCACCCTCTTAACGAAATGCTACAAACGGGAGTAATTTGGAAATGGAGCGAAGACTGTAAACGTGCCTTCCATAAATGCAAAGGCTTGATCACGTCCAAGGAAGTTTTGGCTCATTACAACCCATCATTGCCAATCAGACTGGCGTGCGATGCATCCCCTTACGGAGTAGGAGCGGTATTATCGCATAGATTCCCTGATGGCTCGGAGCGGCCGATAGCTTTTGCGTCACGCTCATTGAACTCAGCTGAGCGTAACTATGCCCAGATCGACAGGGAAGCACTCAGCCTGGTATGGGGAGTGAAGAAATTCAGCCATTACCTACACGGACAAAAATTTACCTTGTTGACTGACCATCAACCCCTCGTCTCCATATTCAACCCTAAAAAGGGTGTTCCCATTATGACAGTGCAAAGGCTACAGAGGTGGTCCCTTTTCCCAGGGGCACACCAATATGACATAGAATACAAAGGATCAAAACAGCATGGGAATGCTGATGGTTTATCGTGCCTACCGTTGCCAACGGTAGAAGAGGCACCTACAGTGGACCCAGTGGAGATGTTCCACTCAACCATAGTGGAATGTCTACCAGTAACAAATTCTACCATTGAAAAGGAAACGAGAAATGACCCGACTCTCTCACAAGTCTACGATTTAACGGTGAAGGGATGGCCAGCACATGGCGAACCACTGTTGCCAGCATTCTCGCAAAGAAGAGAACAGCTGTCAGTGTGCCGAGGAACCTTGATGTGTGGATCCAGATTGGTGATTCCACCCAAACTCCAGGATAAAGTGCTAAAGGAGCATCATGAGGGGCATCTGGGTGGAGTGAAAATGAAGAACCTAGCCAGAGCGTTTGTGTGGTGGCCAGGTATCGATGGAGACATCGAAGAAATGACCAAGAGCTGCCTAGGATGCCAGAAGGTCCAAAACGCCCCACCACAAGCCCCTCTACATCCATGGGAGTGGCCCTCATCTCCATGGCAAAGGGTACACATCGACTTTGCTGGTCCATTTATGGACTCAATGTTCTTAACCGCGGTTGATGCACACTCCAAGTGGCCAGAGGTAATAAAGATGTCCTCCACCACCACGGAAAAAACCATCACAGTATTAAGGACCATATTTGCCAGGAATGGGCTGCCTGAACAGATCTGTTCTGATAATGGACCGCAATTTGTGTCCGAAGAATTCAGGAAGTTCTTAAAAAACAATGGGGTTAAGCACTATACGTCTGCCCCATACCATCCCGCCACCAATGGATTGGCTGAAAGGTTTGTCCAGACCTTCAAGAAGGCCATAAAGGCCATGGGTAATGAAGACATAAATCTACAGCATAAGGTAGATAACTTCTTGTTTGCGTACAGGAATGCAACACATGTGGTTACAAACCAAACTCCCGCCATGATGTTCTTCAATAGAAGCCTAAGATGCCGGCTGGATTTGATCAAGCCAAACATCAGAAGGGACGTGGAGAACCGGCAATTTCAAGGCATGAATGAAAGGCCAACTAGAACCTTCCAGATAGGTCAACAAGTTTTGGCCCGGGACTACCGTACCGAGAAATGGCAGCCTGGAACTATTTGCACATGACTAGGACCGCTGATGTATACCGTGGACATTGGAGAAAGCATAATAAGGCGCCATGCTGACCAGATCATAGAGTCATCCAAAAAGGGACAACCTACACCACAACTCTATATGCCTAATGATGAAGCAGAGATACCCATAGTATCTACCTCCGATCCGGTGATACTGGAACCAGATGAACCCGACACTGGCATTCAAGCTGAATCGACCTTGCCAAAAGAACCTACTACACCACCAAAAACTACTACACCACCGAGGCATTATCCGGACCGAGTCAGGAAGCCTCCAGAGAGACTGACTTATAATTCATTAACTGCAGCAAATGTGTAGATTATTGTTCTTGTAACATGTTAATTAATGATTACTTAAAATGTTATGTACTGGTTGTCTAAAAGGGGAGGAATTGTGGTGTATGTGCCTTTAAGAGCCCCCTGTGTACTGTAATGCTGGTAATGGCCACTCGGGCTATATAAGCCTGTAAAGTGTCTTGTATCTGTTAGTTCACCTCCAGACTTTGTTCAGTAAACACCTGTGAAACCAACTCCTGCATTCCGTGTCTCCATTAACACACGGATACAACAGTCCGTAGGACTGCAATCATTTTCTCTGTAGTGATTGAAGACATCTTTTCACCTCAGGCCACTTTGAATGAGCATCCACTGCTATTAAGAACATTGAGTCCATGAATGGACCAGCGAAATCAATGTGCACCCGTTGCCATGGAGAGGAGGGCCACTCCCATGGGTGTAGAGGGGCATGTGGTGGTGCATTTTCGACCTTCTGGCATCCTAAGCAGCTCTTAGTTAGGTCTTCGATTTGTTGATCGATTCCCAGCCACCACACATAAGCCCTAACTAGGCTTTTAATTTTCACTCCCCTCAGATGACCTTCATGTAGCTCATTTAGCACTCTCTCCCTTAACTTGGGTGGAATCACCACTCTGGATCCACACACCACTGTCCCCTGGCATACTGACAGCTGTTCTCTTCTGGATGAGAATGCTGGCAACAGTGAGTCGCCATGTGTTGGCCATCCCCTCACCGTCAATTCATATACCCGTGACAGCGTCGGATCATTGCGGGTCTCCTTCTCTATATCCGCGTTTGTTACTGGTAATCGTTCAATTATTGACGAATAAAATATCTCGATAGGGTCCACTGCTGGTGCTTCCTCCACAGTAGGCAGTGGCCGGCGCGATAGCCCATCAGCGTTCCCATGCTGTCTCGTGCCTTTATATTCTATTTCATATTGATTCGCCCCTAGAAACAAGGACCATCTTTGTAACCGCTGTGCAGTTATTACTGGCACGCCCTTCTTAGGATTAAAGATGAAGACAAGTGGTTGGTGGTCAGTCAGCAAGGTGAACTTCTGCCCATGCAGATAGTGGTTGAATTTTTTTACTCCCCACACTAGGCTGAGGGCCTCCCTGTCAATCTGGGCGTAGTTGCGCTCGGCTGAGGTTAGTGACCGAGACGCAAAGGCTACTGGCCTCTCCAACCCATCTGGGAATTTGTGCGACAGCACCGCTCCAATGCCGTAGGGTGATGCATCACATGCCAAACGAATTGGTAGTGCTGGGTTGAAATGGGCCAACACCTCTTTTGATGTGATCAATTCTTTACACTTCTGGAAAGCTCATCTACGTTTGTCATCCCACTTCCATGGTACCCCTGTTTGCAGTAGGGTGTTCAGCGGGTGTAATACCGTAGACAAATTTGGTAAGAACTTGTGGTAATAGTTTACCAGCCCGAGGAACGACCTCAGTTGTGACACATTTTCCGGTGCTGGAGCCTTGACTACTGCCTCTATCTTGTCAGGGGACTTATGTAACCCCTCTTCATCGATGACGTGGCCGCAATACGAGATCTGTTTCTGGAAAAACTCGCACTTGTGGCGATTAGCTCATAGCCCATATTCCTTTAATCTGGCGAGCACCTTCTCCAAGTTAGCGAGGTGATCACCGTCATTTTCGCCCGTGACCAAGATGTCATCCAAATAACACTGGGTCCCTGAAATCCCTTGCAGGACATGATCCATCGCCCTTTGCCAGATAGCCGGAGCCGAGGCTACTCCAAACACCAGACAGTTGTATTGATAGAGACCTTTATGGGTGTTGATCGTAAGGTAATGTTTCAAAGCTTCTTCTACCTCCATTTGCAAGTACGCCTGGGCTAGATCAATTTTGGTGAAGCGTTTACCTCCAGATAGCGAGGCGAAAATATCCTCAATTCGTGGAAGCTGATATTGTACTGTGTGAAGGACTGGGTTCACTTTCACCTTAAAATCCCCACAGATGCGGACCTTCTTTGGTTCCCCAGGCGTATTACTCAACGACCTCTTCATTACAGGAACGATGGGTGTAGCCCACTCGCTCAGTCCACTTTGGACAGTACTCCTGAACGTTCCAACCCTTCCAGCTCTGCTTCAACCGCTGGTCTGATCGCATAAGGCACTGGTCTGGCCTTCAGAAACTTTGGGCTTGCATTATCCTCCATTTTAATTGTTGCTGTTATTCCTTTCAGTGTTCCTAGTCCCTCCTGGAACACTTCTTTTGTGTCAGTTAGCATTTTTGACAGTCGTCCAGGTGTGACGTCGTCATCCTTTTTGGCCTCCACCTTCAGTGGCTGTATGGAATGCCAATCTAAATGTGGCTTCCGGATCCATTCACGTCCTAGCAGTGGTGGTCCTCCATTTGGCAATACATATATATCCATTTTAGGTATTTCCTGACCTTTATATGTCACTTTCACCCTTATTTTTCCTTTGGGGTAGACTTTTTGCCCCATATAGATCTTCAAGACAATCTCTGTAGCTTTCAAGGGTATGTGTGAAAATAGCCGCTTGTAGTCTCTTTGATTTATGACTGTTAGAGCTGACCCTGTGTCCAATTCCATTTCCACTTGGACTCCGTCTATCTTGAGTGTAACACAGATAGTCTGGTGATCCTCCATTTCGGTTACATTATGTAGTTTCAGACAACCCAGCTCCTTGCTTCCGTAGTCTGTGTCACTATTCTGTTCATCTGAACAACTGTCCTTCACCTGGTGTACCTCTTTGTACTTCTCCTGTGGAGATTTCTTACTGTTGGTTTTCTTCCCAGACCTGCAGACTCTTGCTATGTGTCCTGCTTTCCCACACTGTCTGCACACTTGGTCCTTGAACCAACAATCTTTCTGGTCATGTGTTGTTCTGCCGCAACGATAGCACTTCCCTGTTCCATAGGTCATTTCGTTGGTGCCATATTCTTGCGGTCTCTGTTGTATCTCTGCAGCGCCCCTTGCGGCTGCTTCGTGTGATACTGCCATACTGAAAGCTTTGTCCAGCGTAAGGTCCTTTTCTGATAGAAGGCGTTTCTGGGTTCCTTCACTTTGTAGCCCACACACAAACTTGTCACTTAACGTATCTGCTAGTCCCGCTCCAAACTGGCAGTATTTCGATAGCTTGCGCAGTTCTGTTAGGTACTCAGCATTGCTTTCGTCTTTGTGTTGGTTCCTTTTATGGAACTTAAATCATTCTGCTATCAGCAGCGGTGTGGGGTTTAAGTGGTCCTGTAGGATTTCTACTATGCTTTCAAAATTCTTGTTTACCGGCTTCTCTGGGGTTATTAGATTTCGCAGCAACCCATAAGTTTTTGCACCCATGGAATTTAACAGAACCAGTGCTTTATTAGCATCTGGCACTTCATTAGCCCTGCAGTACACCTCAATATGTTCCACATATGTCGCCCAATCTTCGACTTCATTGTCGAACGTAGAGATACTGCCACTCTTTGGCATCCTTGGTTGTGCATTAACTATCACCAATGGCGCCTCCCACGCTTCCCCTTCTTCTCCGCTGGTACAAAATGGCATCTCCCGCGCTTTCCTTCCTTCCCGCGCTCGCCCGTCTTCTCCGCTGCGGCTTCGCAAAATGGCGTCTCCCGTGCTCTTCCTTCTTCTCCGCGTCTCAATGGCACCTCCCGCGCTCTCCCTGCTTCTCTGCGGCTCAATGGCGTCTCCCGCGCTCTCCCGGCTTCTCCGCGGCTCAATGGCGTCTCCCCTTGCTTTGCCCTGTGGACCCTGATCAGCCCGTGATCCCTGGCTGTGCTCTGCGCGTTCTTCTCTTGATATTTGTCGATGCCGCTCAGTCTAGAACCCGGCTGTTTCTTATCATCTCTCTCTCCGGTTTGCAGTATTTTTCCTCTTCGCCGCTTGGTGATCAACCCCCTGCTGTGCCCTGCTCTCTTCACCCTCTTTCTTACCCCGTCGACACTGCCCGGCTCTCTCTCTCTGCCGTCGGTCGGCTCCAGCCGCCGCTGCTCGGGAAGGGTCTGCTCTGGACCAGTCGTCGGTCTCTTACTGCTCGTTGTGGCTGGGGAACCAAGCTCGGCTCTCCACAGCCTCCCCAGCGAAGTTGGATCTCTGCCTGACTGCTGGGCGGTTGCTCGCGGTCGACGCCCGTGTTCCTGGACTCGACTATTTTTTTTTTTAATTTGCAGGTAGATTCGCATCAACACTCGTCACCACTGTTAGATCCGTGGTTCAGTGGATAAATAATTACAAGGAATCAGTACATAAACAAATAACAGGTCTTTACTGGAGGAGGGTAATCTCTAGACTGGGGTACAGAGGCATGCGCACAGCTTATATACCGGTGTGGTCAATGCCGGTACTACAGTATACAGGAGCTGTAAAAAGTAGATCTGACTTAAAGCACATACACTACAGATGTCATTCCCCATAGAGTGAGGTACAGGAATGGATGTCATTCCCCATGGAGTGAGGTAAAGGAGTGGACATCATTCCCCATGGAGTGAGGTACAGGAGTGGATGTCATTCCCCATGGAGTGAGGTACAGGAGTGGATGTCATTCACCATGGAGTGAGGTACAGGAGTGGGTGTCATTCCCCATGGAGTGAGTTACAGGAGTGGGTGTCATTCCCAATGGAGTGAGTTACAGGAGTGGGTATCATTCCCCATGGAGTGAGGTACAGGAGTGGACGTCATTCCCCATGGAGTGAGGTACAGGAGTGGATGTTGTATTGATTTCTTTGTGGGTTCAATGATGAGACATTTATGAAAGAGAATGACTTTTAATCTAAAGCTTGTTCAACACTTTATACAGCTTTGCAGGAGACACGATGCTTGTGATGCATCTAGAACGAAACTGAAACCAAACTAAACTGCCTTGCTTGTCTCGGTCACATGCCCTCTGCTGGTAAGACATAAGTAATCAATCAGGCAACTATGCTGGTAAGACATGATAATCAAACAGGCAAATAACATCACTATTTGCTGATATCATTACATCTCCTTTTCTTAAAACAAAAGTATTTTACTTTTAACTAACAACATGTTTTCTTTGTATTAATCTGCATTTTAACTGTAACACTTAATGAACTTACATTATCATTATCATGATCAAGGTTTTTTAACCTTGCTTTGTGTGTTCACATGAAATATGTCAATACACTAGAACTTGAAGAAAGAATAAGATAACATTACTTCCTTCTATAACAATAGTCCTTAAATTTGCTCAATGAGTCTCTCAGGAGGCTTCACGTGTCTTGAGGATTTTCTGATTGATTGTCCTTGAATCTGAGTTGTTGCCTCAGTTGATGTGTTCTCAGCTGTGTGATCAGGTTGTTCAAAAGTATCAGCCTCTTGACCTGCTGTGGCTGGTCCCATGAGAAGATCTCGATGATTTCTTCTCAGAACAGCACCCTCATCTGTCTGAATGGTGTATGATCTTGGTTGAACTTCACTCAGGACAGTTCCCTTCTGAGTCCATGGCCTAGAAATTCAGTTGCGTTTGCGCCCACTTAGGGGCGAAAGAGTGGGTTGCGCCGGACGTTTTTTAGTGCCCGAAATTAAGTTGGTCCCTAACAGCAGCGTTAGCCGGTAGCGCTGCGCCGGCACCGATGACGTCATCGGTGTGCGCAGCGCCCCGGTTCCAACACGATTCCGTGCTGAAGGCCAAATTCAGTTGCGGCCGCCTCGCCCACAGCGGCCGCAAACAACGTTTGAAAAACGGGGCCCTGCAGCTCCGAGAGGCCGGCGCATAAAGGTGGAGGGGCGGCCGGCCGCTTTCCCGGCGGCCGCATGGCCGCACCTCCCTCCCCGGACTCCTGCACCACCCCACCGCGGTATTGCTGTCTGAATCCCGCGAGCCCGGCACTTCTCCGTGGCGCCGGGGGAATCCAGCGGCGATCTCACGGCTGCAGGCAGCTCCTCCTTAAGAGAAGGAGGAGGCCTGCAGTACCCCAGCCTGCCGCACCGCATCGGGTGGTGCAGCGGCAGCTGGACGCCTGAAATAGACTTTCATCGCCCCAAGCGAGGCGGCCAAACCCTGCAATAGCGCCCGCCTCCGTCTTGGCCCGTCGCAACTGAATTTCAGGCGGGCGCTACGGGAATCCGGGCGAGCGCTAAATTTCGGGCGCTAAAGACCTGGCGGGGCCTTACTGAATTTCTAGGCCATAGTGTTTGTTTTGTCTTTGAACCTTACTTGGTCACCAGTGTGGAGTTCAGGTAGGTTTTGTGTTCCTCTGTCATAGTAGTACTTTTGCTTTTCTTTCTGTTGTTCTTTGAACTTCCTCACTTTCTCCCCCTCTTTTGTTTTCAGGGGGTTCTCCGGGATGGGTAGGTTTGACCTTAGCCGACGTCCCATAAGGAGTTGGGCTGGTGACATACCACACTCGAGCGGCGTTGTGCGGTATACAAGCATGCTCTGGTAGAAGTCAGTTCCACTGTCTTTTGCCTTGTACATCAGTCTTTTCACTGTCTGGACCAATTTTTCCACTAGTCCATTGGACTGTGGATAGTGAGGGCTTGACGTTGTGTGGACAAAGTCCCACTCTTTGGCAAAGTGTCGGAAACTTGCATTTTAAAACGGGTCCATTGTCTGTGAAGACCTCGCTTGCCACGCCATGTCTGGAGAATATGGCTTTCATACATCTTATCACAGCATCTGCAGTGGTGGTGTACAATCTACAAACCTCTGGATACAGGGAGTAATAGTCTGTGACTACAAGATAGTCCTTCCCTTGACATACGAATAGGTCAGCGCCTACCTTCTGGTAAGGTCTGTCTGGTGCTGGGTGTGGCTTTAGTTGTTCCACCGGATTGCTTGCTCGATATTTCAGGCATATTGTGCAGTTTGACACCTCATTTGTCACATCTTGGTTGATTCGTGGCCAGTACATCACCTCTCGTGCTCTTTTCTTACACGTTTCGATTCCCAGATGTCCTCCATGGATCTTTTTTAACATCTCTTTTCTCAGACTCTTTGGGATAACTATTTTACTTCCTTTGTAGAAGATGTCTTCGACCACTGATAGTTCCGCCCTGCAGTTCCAGTACTCTGCCATGTCAGGTGCGCAGTCTTGCTTCATGTTGGGCCATCCATCCAAGATGCTTTTTCTCAGTCGTCTCATTGTTTCATCTTTGTTTGTCTCAGTCTTTATGAGCTCCATTTTTGCATCTTCTATGGGCAGTGCACTTGTGATCATGTCCACGTAGGCGTTCACTTTTTCATCCATTGTGGTGTTTGTGGGCTCACTTGGGTCAACAGCTCTGGACAACGTGTCTGCTGTATACATCAGTTTACCCGGTGTGTACGCAACATTCAGTGTATAGCGTTGCAGCCTGATCATCATTCTTTGTATTCTAAGCGGACAGCTATTTAGTGGCTTTTGGAACAATGCAATCAAGGGCTTATGGTCAGTCTCTACACTGATTGCTTGTCCTGCCACAAACTGTTGAAATCGTTCACAGGCGTATGTGATGCTGAGCAGCTCCTTTTCTATTTGAGCATATCGCGTCTCCGTGTCTGTCATTGAGCGCGATGCATATGCAATAGGTTGCCAGTAGTCATATTGTTGCAGAAGAACAGCACCGAGCCCACTCTGTGATGCATCTGATGATATCTTGATGGGTCTCGCTGGGTCATAAAACCTCAGAACTGGTTCCTCTGTGAACAGTTTCTTTAGATTGCTCCATGACTTCTCATGCTCATGATTCCATTCCCATTCTATGTTCTTTTCAGTTAGTCTTCTCAGTGGCGCCATCTTTTCTGAGAGGTTGGATATGAATTTCCCCATGTAGTTGATCATTCCATTAAATCTCTGCACGTCCTTTTTGCATTGTGGCTTTGGCATATTCTCAATGGCGGACACCTTTCTGGGATATGGTCTGATGCCCTCACTGCTAAGGATATCTCCCACGAATGTCAGTTCTGTCACCCCGAGCTGGCATTTCTCTCTATTCAGCTTCAGGTTTGTTTTCCTTGTTGCTTCCAGCACTTTTTTCAGTCTCTCGTCATGCTCAGTTCTCGTGGTTCCCCATACTATGATGTCATCCATTGATGTATCAACTCCCTCCAGGTGCTCATAGATCATATGGATAGTTTTGTGATACACTTCAGGAGCTGAGGCAATGCCAAATGGTAACCTTAAGAATCTGTATCTGCCAAATGGACTGTTGAACGTGCACAGTCTTGAACTTGCTTCGTCCAATTTCATCTGCCAAAATCCTGATGATGCATCTAACTTGCTGAAATACTTTGCATTTGCAAACTGTGCCATGATTTCCTCACGTGTAGGAAGCTTGAAGTGCTCTCTCTTTATTGCTCTGTTTAGATCTCTTGGATCCAGGCAAATTCTGAGCTTTCCATTCTTTTTGTCCACGACGACGAGGGAACTCACCCACTCAGTTGGCTCATCTATCTTCCGAATCACGTTCAGGCTTTCCATCCTGTCCAACTCTGCCTTCAGTTGCTTTTGAAGAGCAAACAGGGCTTTTCTGCATGGATGTATGACCGGTGTCATACTTTTATCTACTCTGATCGTGTGTTCTCCTGGAATGCAGCCTAGACCCTTAAATAGGTCATTGTACTCTTTCATGAGTTCATCATAGACTGTCTCTCCTTCGCTTTCCACAATGAGGACTCTCTTTACCAGGTTCAGTCTCTCACAGGCTTTTAAACCTAGTATGGCTTGCACATCCTTTGGCACCACGATTAATGCTAGTGTGTGCTCTCTGTCCTTGTGTGTTACTTTGACAATGCATCTTCCTGTAGCCTGGCGAAATGGAGCAGCACAGGACACGAACTTTCGTTTTTGGGGTTTTTTATTCTGTATTAATAGCTTGGGTCTAGGTTTAGGATGAAATTGTAAATACATAAAACACAGTCGACAAAATACGGCAGTGGCTTGCCCAACTCTCCTCAGAGCACACCCCCCACGCTGCATCTAGAAAATGGAGGCTGTGAAGAAAGGGGAGGTTCCTTTGGCATCACATGGCCCTTCCCATAAACCTTTTCTCCTTTTTTCAAATTCTAAAGGGGAAAATGAACCGCGCCATCTAGTGGACTTAAATATTCACTGCATTTTCCCACTTGGCTACATTCTCCCCTGCTTTAAAGTCAACGTCCTCGGTGACTTAGCACCCGTTTTTCACTTCTTTTACAGCTTCTCGAAAAAATGCAGTACCCAGACTTGATAAAACATGAGAGAACACCTCAGGACTGAGTGAGACTGCATTACAGGCTGACTGAGGCAAATGGTATGGGTTAGGGTTTACCCCAGCATTGGCTCTTTTAGTTCTGCGAGGAGCCGGAATGGGTACCTCAACCTCAGTCCCACACTCAGAAGGATCTGAATGCTCTGGCTCAGAAACAGCCTCTGATTCCGGTACATCTTGGGCGTTACCAACAGGATCATTGTTTACTTTTTCCTCCTGAGTTAACTCTGGATAGGTGACTTCCTCTACCACAACAAACTCAGTATCAGAGGGCTCTGGCAACGATTCTGTCAAAAGAGTGACAGGGGGTACAGTGACAGGGGACTTGGTTCTCGTCCGCCTAGGCTCAGGGACAGGGGTAACACATGGCCTAAGATTAACTCTATGGACCCTTTTTAAAGGACCGCCCTCTAAAGGCTCAACTGCATGTGTAGTACCCTGTACCTCCACCACTCTGTACACAGTAGGACCCCAAGCATCCTGAATTTTGTTCCTACCCAAAGGCCTGTGTCGTAAGTATACCAGCTGACCCACCTCAATGGTTGGACAGTACACTTTGTCTTTGTTAAGTTCAATTCTTTGAGCTGATTTCTTTTCAGTGTACTCTCTTGCCCTTGCATGTGCTTCCTTCAAACGCTCTTGGTGGACAACCAACCACTCATGTTTCTTGTCTAACACTTGCTCCTGACCTAATAAAGCATCTACAGGAAGGTGTGGATGAACCCCGAAAAGCAGATAGTACGGTGAGTAGCCAGTCGTAGCATGGGGTGTTACATTGTAGGCATACACCAACTCAGATAAGTGCTCAGGCCAGCGGCGCTTCTTTTCTGGAGGCAGTGTACGCAAAAGATCATGTAAAGATCTGTTGAATCTCTCACATTGAGCATTTCCTTCCGGGTGGTGTGGGGTAGTGCAGGTTTTCTTTACACCATAAAGCTTACACAGCTCGGCAATGATTTCACTCTCAAAATTTCGACCTCTGTCTGAATGCAATCTTTCTGGGACCCCATACTTCATGAACCACTCTTTGAGAAGGACTTTTGCCGTGGTATCAGCCTTTTGGTCCCGAGTAGGGAAGGCTTGTGTGAATTTAGTGAAAACATCGGTCACTACTAACACATTCTCACGACCATCGGAGGCCGGTTCCAGCATGGTGAAATCTACAGCAACTACTTCAAGGGGCCGGGAGGCTAGAAATGATTTCATAGGGGCATGTATCTTGGGGTGGGGCATTTTTGTCAAAACACACCTCTCGCATTTCTTGACCCACTGTTCCACATCCCCATACATCCCAACCCAAAAACATCTCTGTCTCAAAAGGTTCTGTGTGCGCTCTATTCCCTGATGGCCCATACGATCATGCACACCTTCAAGCACGACTTCTTTCAAACAAGAGGGCAGTAGTAGCTGGTGACATTCACCAACATGGACATCCTTGATTACACGGTACAACAAACCATCTTGCTCACAAATACGGGGCCACTGCTTTAACGTGGATAATACTAGCTTGGATAACTGCGACCTCTCCTTGTAAGTTGGCCTTCGCTGCTCACCCCAAAACTTCCTAAACACGCTGAGGGTGGGGTCTGTGTCTTGAAACTTACGTAGTTCCTCTTTAGAGTAACCGGGAAGTGTTGGTGTGTTACCCTGCAACTCACTACGCTCAGTACTTTCTTCTGCGTCCGAAACACGGATCTGTCTGACTTTACAGCACTTGACTCCTGCTGTCCCTAAGTCTGGTCCTAGAGCTGTTCCCTTGTGAGTGACATTACATATGGCCACACAATCATCATAGTCTGCATCCCCACTGTCTGACTCGGGCTCCCCTGCTAACGGCTGCCTAGAGAGGGCATCTGCTGCTGCATTACAGTGGCCTGGGCGGTACTTGACGTCAAAGTCAAAAACAGCTAACTGAGCCACCCATCTTTGCTCAACAACACCTAACTTAGCTGTAGAAAGGTGACACAGGGGGTTGTTATCTGTTATGACAGTGAACTTGGAACCTAGAAGGTAACCTCGAAATTTCTCTGAAACAGCCCATTTGAGGGCGAGGAGCTCTAGTTTCATACTGCTGTAGTTTCTGTCATTTCTTTCAGCATTACGGAGCCTCCTACTGGCATATGCTATCACTCTCTTCCTATCTCCCTGCTGCTGGTGGAGGATGGCACCTAATCCTAGGTTACTGGCATCCGTCTCTACAATAAAAGGCTGAGTGAAATCTGCGTAACCTAACACTGGAGCACTGATCAGCTTTTCTTTCAGCTGTTCGAAAGCAGCTTGGCACGCAGCTGTCCATGAACCTTCAAACAACCGTTTTGCTTTTGCTGGGCTGTCTTCCCTAAGGCATGCATTGACTACGTCATGGAGAGGGCCAGCTCGTTTAGAAAAATCCTCAATGAACCTCCTGTAATAACTACAGAAACCAAGAAATGACCTCAGATCTTTGACTGTACTGGGGACCGGCCACTTCTTTACGGCGGCAATTTTCTCTGGATCTGTCCCTATACCCTCCCCTGAAATTTGATGCCCAAGGAACCTGACTTCCTGCTGCAGGAAGTGACACTTTTCAAGCTTTACTTTCAACCCTGTCTCTTTCAGTCGTCTTAGAGCTGTCTCAAGCCTCTCTAAATGGTCCGGGAAGGTCTGAGAGAACACAAGGATGTCATCTAAATACACTAATAGGATGTGGAACACTAAGTCGCTCATAGTCGCTTGCATAAGTCGTTGAAAAGTCGCAGGTCCATTACAGACACCAAAAGGCATTCTGAGGTACTCAAAAAGGCCAAAAGGAGTTGTAAAAGCAGTCTTAGGCCTGTCACTTTCACGAACAGCAACCTGGTGGTACCCACTTGCAAGATCAATGGTCGAGAAGAACTTTGCACCATGAAGGGCATCAAAACTCTCGTCAATGCGGGGCAAAGGAAATGCGTCACGTCTGGTTTTTGAGTTTAGTTTCCTAAAGTCAACACATAGTCGTATGTCTCCATCAGTCTTACGAACTACCACTATGGGTGAAGCGTATGAACTATTGCTCTCCTGGATGACACGCTTTCTTAAAAGCTTAGTGATGTGGTCCCTCACCTCTTTGTACAGTGTAGGTGGGATACGACGGTATGGCTCTGTAACTGGTGCGTCATCTACCAAGTTAATCTCATGCTCAACTTTATCAGTGTAGCCTAGGTCCTCATCCTTAAAAGCAAATACTTCCGAATACCTGGCTAAAAGTGCACCTAACTCTGCTTGTTGGCCCTGTGTGCCACCTATGTGTAGTTTGTCCAAAAGCAACTGAATGTCTTTGTCTGTCATCTGTCCTTCTTGTCTGCCAACAGTTACTTCCTCTGTGTCAGCGGAGATGCGTTGAAATCGCACCTCACAGGAGTCCTTGTCTACACACTCTGCCTGAGTCGGAATACCAAGCCTGGTCCTGGGGTTTAACCACACATCCTCCTCAGAGAAATTTACCACCTGCACTGGAAATAAATGTCCCTTTGATTCAACTAGAGTGGGGACAACTACCAGGCCACCTGGCAATGGTGTGTTACCTGGCTCCAACAGCATTTTAGTGCTGCCACCTGACTGAGTTTTAAGTCCCTTTACGTAGACTGTAGCTATGGAAGACGCAGGCACATGTACAGCACCCCTACCAGCTACACGGACAGAAGATGACTTTGGAGTGATGTTACACTGTTGTACTTGCTGAAATGCTTCCCTCCAATCTGAATCCAACTTTCCCCCTAGAGTAGTGTCAAACTCAGCATGAACTAGTTGTCTGCATCGGCTGATGATGTTCATACCAATAAGACCTGGTGCTGCAGGCTGTGACTGCTGATGCTCTTTGACTACCAGGAAACCACATTCGGGTAAGGTTATGCCCATAGTTTCAACGTCTAACTCAAGGTAGCCCAAGTAGGGAATGTCCAACCCGTTGGCGGCAGTGATCTTAAGCCACCCGGTTGTAGGCAGCATATCCTCATCCCTCCCAAGTAAGTGCTCTCTGAAAAAAACTTCAGTAATAGTGCTGACTTGGCTCCCGGTATCCAGTAAACAGTTAGCAGTAACCCCCCCAATCTTGAGATCTACTACTGGACATTTACCTACTGCACGGTCAAGAAATCTGTCACGAATACCAGTACTGTTCTGAGAGCCTGCAGGTTTTCCTCGCATTGCCCGGCTCATGGCAATCGAGGGAGTTAGTTTTCCTGCACCCCAGCCAGCAGTGGTGGATGTGTTTGCCACCTCGTGCTTCTGAGGACACTGTTTGGCAATGTGCCCCGCCCCGTTACGCTTAAAGCAAATAGGCTGACCTTCATCAGTGAACTTTGGCTTGGCTCTAGGTTTCCCAACCTTGTCATTACCCGTGTTTTCATTCTGTAGAGCAAGACCCCGTACTGCCTCTGTTAGTTCCCCGATAGCTTTACCCTGTTCCGCCACCACTTTAAGAACATCCTGTAAAGTGACAGCCTGGCTGCCTGGTACCCCAATGGCAGAACACTGAAGATCCCTCCCCGTACTGTCACACACTACATTCTTGCTCTTTGCAACTTTAGTGCTACAAGGCTGGTCTTCTAAGGACCATAAGACAGCTTCCTCACGTACATCGAACAGGGTAGACTGGGGGTTGTCTCGTACAAACTTGCGCAACTCTCTCCGGAGTGAGGGATCTCTAACACCATCAACAAATCTGTTTCTGACAACCCGTTTTGTGTCCGGCACAGCATCAGGTGATTGCTTTACCAAAGTTCTAATAATCTGAGAGAGTGCATGTGAGTATTCTCGGAAATCTTCACCCTCTTCTTGCTTGCGTCCATAGAAAGTTTCTAACAGCTGGGACTCACTGCGTTTTTCGGTGAAAGCCCCCCTTAGGTAACTGAACAGGTCACTGGGCTGCTTAGACTCTCCACCCAACCGTAACCTAATTTCCTGTAGGGCTGCCCCCCTCAACAAAGATCGAATGAAATCTACCTGCTCTGCAGGAGTCTGATCTCTAGCTCGTAGTACACTTTCAACCTCTTCAATGAACTCATCAACTGAACGACTATCTTTGGATACCTCACCACTGAATGGTTGGATCTGACGCTCTCTGGGTACATACACATATGACTTGGTTGCCCCATTACCTAGAGTGGCAATAATTGCCATTGCTTGGTCATGGTTTTTTTTCAACTCTGAAATCTGTGCCTTGAGTTCATCTATCTGGTTGCCCTCACCCACACTAGAGGTATTGTCCTCACCATCCGAATTGTGAGCTCCACCCGCCTCCTCAGGAGGGTCTAACATTTTGACTCAGTTCACAAGTCCCTGACAGTCACTGAATGGGATGGCCGCTGCGACGATTCTTCTCCAATGGTGTCCCTCCTCGGTGCCTTGATGGGTCCTCTCCCAGATTGGTCCTGGCGCCCTCTGGATCCCGTCTGCCTGGTCTGGTCCTCCTTAGCAACCCCAGGCAGCACTCTCCGTCCGTCTCCAGGTCCACTTGGCACCACACCGCTCTTCCCCCACTGCCGTATTTTATGTAACTTTCCCAAACCTGAGAAACTCCAAGCTAACAGACCCCACTCCTGGTACCAAAATGTGTAGCCTGGCGAAATGGAGCAGCACAGGACACGAACTTTCGTTTTTGGGGTTTTTTATTCTGTATTAATAACTTGGGTCTAGGTTTAGGATGAAATTGTAAATACATAAAACACAGTCGACAAAATACGGCAGTGGCTTGCCCAACTCTCCTCAGAGCACACCCCCCACGCTGCATCTAGAAAATGGAGGCTGTGAAGAAAGGGGAGGTTCCTTTGGCATCACATGGCCCTTCCCATAAACCTTTTCTCCTTTTTTCAAATTCTAAAGGGGAAAATGAACCGCGCCATCTAGTGGACTTAAATATTCACTGCATTTTCCCACTTGGCTACATTCCTTTCACTGGTATATCAGTACCTGAGTATCCTGTCACTTTCACTTTTATTCCATGTATCTTTGGTCTGGGCCTAATTTTCTTAAAATCAGTCTCTGATATCACATTAACTTGTGCTCCAGTATCCAATTTAAATGGAATGTGTATGTCATTCACTTTTAGTGTCAATATCCAGTCTCTTTCTTCTTATTTGTTTTCAGACACAACATCTACATTGAACTCCTCTATCTCGCTTTCACCTGCTGCATGGGCCTTGCTTTGTTGCACTTGGTTCTTGCAGCAACGGGCATAATGGTTGTTTTTGTTGCAACTATTGCATGTTTTATCATATGCTGGACACTTTTTTGGTGGATGCTGTGTACCGCATCGACTACATGACTTTCGATTGTCCCTTTCATTTTCGTTTGCTGGCCACGCCTCTTTTTTCACATTGGCGCTCTTTTTGTTAAACGGTTTGTATCCGTTCTTTCTCACTGCATCCACGTTGCAGCTATTGTCACTGAACAGCTCCTTTGCCTGCGACTTCACAGTTTCTGTAGCCTTACACAGTGCTATGGCTTTTCCCAGGTCTAGATCTTGCTCGCTTAGCAGTCTTTCCCTTAGACCATTATCTGGAATACCACACACCAGTCTGTCTTTTATCAGCGAGTCTGTCAGTCCCCCAAATTCACATGATTTGCTTCTGTTTCTCAGTTCAGTCACATACTGATCAATTGTATCACCCATTTTCTGTACACATGTGAAAAATCTGTGCCTCTCAAATGTCACGTTACGTTTAGGAATGGTGTGGGCCTCAAACTGTTCCATTATTTTATCTATTTGCTGATATCATTACAGATGTCATTCCCCATGGAATGAGGTATAGGAGTGCACATCATTCCCCTTATAGTGAGGTACAGGATAGGATGTCATTCCCCATGGAGTGAGGTACAGGAGTGGATGTGAATCCCCGTGGCGTGAGGAACATGAGTGGACATCAGTCCCATGAAGTGAGGTACAGGAGTGGGTGTCATTCCCCATGGAGTGAGGTACAGGATTAGATGTCATTCCCCATGGAGTGAGGTAAAGGAACGGATGTCATTCCCGATGGAGTGAGGTACAGGAGTGGATGTCATTCCTCATGGAGTGAGGTGCAGGAGTGGATGTCATTCCCCATGGCGTGAGGTACAGGAGTGGCTGTCATTCCACATGAAGTGAGGTACAGGAGTGGATGTCATTCCACATGGAGTGAGGTACAGGAGTGGATGACATTCCCCGTGGAGTGAGGTACAGGAGTGGATGTCATTCCCCTTGGAGTGAGGTACAGGAGTGGATGTCATTCCCCTTGGAGTGAGGTACAGGAGTGGATGTCATTCCCCGTGGAGTGAGGTACAGGAGTGGATGTCATTCCCGTTGGATTGACGTACAGGAGTGGATGTCATTCCCCGTGGAGTGAGGTACAGGAGTGGATGTCATTCCCCTTGGAGTGAGGTACAGGAGTGGATGTCATTCCCGTGGAATGAGGTAGAGGAGTGGATGTCATTCCCTTTGGAGTGAGGTACAGGAGTGGATGTCATTCCCCGTGGAGTGAGGTAGAGGAGTGTATGTCATTCCCCGTGGAGTGAGGTACAGGAGTGGATGTCATTCCCTTTGGAGTGAGGTACTGGAGTGGATGTCATTCCCGATGGAGTGAGGTACAGGAGTGGATGTCATTACGCATGGTGTAAAGAACAGGAGTGGATGACATTCCCCATGGAGTGAGGTACAGGAGTGAGTATCATTCCCCATGGATTGAGGTACAGGAGTGAATGTCATAACCCATGGAGTGAGGTACAGGAGTGGATGTCATTCCCCATGGAGTGAGGTACATGAGTGAACATCACTCCCCATGGACTGAGGTACAGGAGTGGATATCATTCCCCATGGAGTGAGGTACAGGAGAGAAAGTCATTCCTCATGGAGTGAGGTACAGGAGTGGATGTCATGCCCCATGGAGTGAGGTACAGGAGTGGATGTGATTCCCCATGGAGTGAGGTACAGGAGTGGATGTCATTCCCCTTCGAGTGAGGTACAGGAGTGCATGTCATTCCCCATCGATTGAGGTACTGGAGTGGATGTCATTCCCCATGGAGTGAGGTACAGGAGTGGATGTCATTCCCCATGGAGTGAGGTACAGGTGTGGGTGTCATTCCCCATGGAGTGAGTTATAGGAGTGGACGTCATTCCCCATAGAGTGAGGTACAGGAGTGGACATCATTCCCCATGGAGTGAGGTGCAGGAGTGGACGCCATTCCCCATGGAGTGAGGTAAGGAGAAGACGTCATTCCCCATGGAGAGAGGTACAGGAGTGGACATCATTCCCCATGGAGTGAGGTACAGGAGTGGATGTCGTTCACCGTGGAGTGAGGTACAGGAGTGGATGTCATTTCCCTTGGAGTGAGGTACAGGAGTGGATGTCATTCCCTGTGGAGTGAGGTACAGGAGTGGATGTCATTCCCCTTGGAGTGAGGTACAGGTGTGGATGTCATTCCCCATGGAGTGAGGTACAGGAGTGGACGTCATTCCCCATGGAGTGAGTTACAGGAGTGGACGTCATTCCCCATGGAGTGAGGTGCAGGAGTGGATTTCATTCCCCGTGGCGTGAGGTGCAGGAGTGGGTGTCATTCCCCTTGGAGTGTGGTAAGGAGTGGATGTCATTCCCCATGGAGAGAGGTACAGGAGTGGACATCATTCACCATGGAGTAAGGTACAGGAGTGGATGTCATTCCCCGTGGAGTGAGGTACAGGGGTGGATGTCATTCCCTGTGGATTGAGGTACAGGAGTGGATGTCCTTCCCTGTGGAGTGAGGTACAGGAGTGGATGTCATTCCCCTTGGAGTGAGGTACAGGAGTGGATGTCATTCCCTGTGGAGTGAGGTACAGGAGTGGATGTCATTCCCCTTGTAGTGAGGTAAAGGAGTGGACATCATTCCCCATGGAGAGGTGTACAGGAGTGGATGTCATTCGCATTGGAGTGAGGTAAAGGAGTGGACGTCATTCCCCATGGAGTGAGGTAAAGGAGTGTATGTCATTCCCCATGGAGTGAGGTAAAGGAGTGAATGTCATTCCCCTTGGAGTGAGGTACAGGAATGGATGTCATTCCCCATGGAGTGAGGTACAGGAGTGGATGTCATTCCACATGGTGTGGGGTGCAGGATTGGATGTCATTCCCCATCGAGTGAGGCACAGGAGTGAGTGACATTCCCCATGGATTGAGGTACATGAGTAGATGTCATACCCCATGGAGTGAGGTACAGGAGTGGATGTCATTCCCCATGGAGTGAGGCACAGGAGTGGATGTCATTCCCCATGGAGTGAGGTACAGGAGTGGGCGTCATTCCCCATGGAGTGAAGTGCAGTAGTGGACATCATTCCCCATGGAGTGAGGTACAGGAGTGGACGTCATTCCCCATGGAGTGAGGTACAGGAGTGAATATCACTCCCCATGGAGTGAGGTACAGGAGTGGATATCATTCCCCATGGATTGAGGTACAGGAGTGGATGTGATTCCCCATGGACTGAGGTACAGGAGTGGATGTCATTCCCCATGGAGTGAGGTACAGGAGTGGATGTCATTCCCCATGGAATGAGATACAGGAGTGGATGTCATTCACCTTGGAGTGAGGTACAGGAGTGGATGTGATTCCCCATGGAGTGAGGTACAGGAGTGGATGTCATTCCCCATGGAGTCAGGTACAGGAGTGGATGTGATTGCCCTTGGAGTGAGGTACAGGAGTGGATGTCATTCCCCATGGTATGAGGTACAGGAATGGATGTCATTCCATGCGGAGTAAGGTACAAGAGTGGATGTGATTCCCCATGGAGTGGGGTACAGGAGTGGATGTCATTCCCTGTGGATTGAGGTACAGGAGTGGATGTCCTTCCCTGTGGAGTGAGGTACAGGAGTGGATGTCATTCCCCAGGGAGTGAGTTACAGGAGTGGTTGTCATTCCATGTGAAGTAAGGTACAGGAGTGGATGTCATTCCCTGTGGAGTGAGGTAAAGGAGTGGACATCATTCCCCATGTAGAGGTGTACAGGAGTGGATGTCATTCCCATTGGAGTGAGGTAAAGGAGTGGACTTCATTCCCCATGGAGTGAGGTAAAGGAGTTTATGTCATTCCCCATGGAGTGAGGTAAAGGAGTGAATGTCATTCTGCTTGGAGTGAGGTGCAGGAGTGGATGTTTTTCCCCATGGAATGAGGTACAGGAGTGGATGTCATTCTGCCTGGAGTGAGGTACAGGATTGGATGTCATTCCCCATGGAGTGAGATACAGGAGTGGACGTCATTCCCCATGGAGTGAGTTACAGGAGTGGACGTCATTCCCCATGGAGTGAGGTACATGAGTGAACATCACTCCCCATGGACTGAGGTACAGGAGTGGATATCATTCCCCATGGAGTGAGGTTCAGGAGGGAATGTCATTCCCCATGCAGTGAGGTACAGGAGTGGATGTCATGCCCCATGGAGTGAGGTACAGGAGTGGATGTCATTCCCCATGGAGTGAGGTACAGGACTGGGTGTCACTCCCCATGGAGAGAGGTACAGCAGTGGATGTCATTCCCCTTCGAGTGAGGTACAGGAGTGGATGCCATTACCCTTCGAGTGAGGTACAGGAGTGCATGTCATTCCCCACGGATTGAGGTACAGGAGTGGATGTCATTCACCATGGAGTGAGTTACAGGAGTGGATGTCATTCCACATGGAGTGAGGTAGAGGAGAGAAAGTCATTCCTCATGGAGTGAGGTACAGGAGTGGATGTCATGCCCCATGGAGTGAGGTACAGGAGTGGATGTGATTCCCCATGGAGTGAGGTACAGGAGTGGATGTCATTCCCCTTCGAGTGAGGTACAGGAGTGCATGTCATTCCCCATCGATTGAGGTACTGGAGTGGATGTCATTCCCCATGGAGTGAGGTACAGGAGTGGATGTCATTCCCCATGGAGTGAGGTACAGGTGTGGGTGTCATTCCCCATGGAGTGAGTTATAGGAGTGGACGTCATTCCCCATAGAGTGAGGTACAGGAGTGGACATCATTCCCCATGGAGTGAGGTGCAGGAGTGGACGCCATTCCCCATGGAGTGAGGTAAGGAGAAGACGTCATTCCCCATGGAGAGAGGTACAGGAGTGGACATCATTCCCCATGGAGTGAGGTACAGGAGTGGATGTCGTTCACCGTGGAGTGAGGTACAGGAGTGGATGTCATTTCCCTTGGAGTGAGGTACAGGAGTGGATGTCATTCCCTGTGGAGTGAGGTACAGGAGTGGATGTCATTCCCCTTGGAGTGAGGTACAGGTGTGGATGTCATTCCCCATGGAGTGAGGTACAGGAGTGGACGTCATTCCCCATGGAGTGAGTTACAGGAGTGGACGTCATTCCCCATGGAGTGAGGTGCAGGAGTGGATTTCATTCCCCGTGGCGTGAGGTGCAGGAGTGGGTGTCATTCCCCTTGGAGTGTGGTAAGGAGTGGATGTCATTCCCCATGGAGAGAGGTACAGGAGTGGACATCATTCACCATGGAGTAAGGTACAGGAGTGGATGTCATTCCCCGTGGAGTGAGGTACAGGGGTGGATGTCATTCCCTGTGGATTGAGGTACAGGAGTGGATGTCCTTCCCTGTGGAGTGAGGTACAGGAGTGGATGTCATTCCCCTTGGAGTGAGGTACAGGAGTGGATGTCATTCCCTGTGGAGTGAGGTACAGGAGTGGATGTCATTCCCCTTGTAGTGAGGTAAAGGAGTGGACATCATTCCCCATGGAGAGGTGTACAGGAGTGGATGTCATTCGCATTGGAGTGAGGTAAAGGAGTGGACGTCATTCCCCATGGAGTGAGGTAAAGGAGTGTATGTCATTCCCCATGGAGTGAGGTAAAGGAGTGAATGTCATTCCCCTTGGAGTGAGGTACAGGAATGGATGTCATTCCCCATGGAGTGAGGTACAGGAGTGGATGTCATTCCACATGGTGTGGGGTGCAGGATTGGATGTCATTCCCCATCGAGTGAGGCACAGGAGTGAGTGACATTCCCCATGGATTGAGGTACATGAGTAGATGTCATACCCCATGGAGTGAGGTACAGGAGTGGATGTCATTCCCCATGGAGTGAGGCACAGGAGTGGATGTCATTCCCCATGGAGTGAGGTACAGGAGTGGGCGTCATTCCCCATGGAGTGAAGTGCAGTAGTGGACATCATTCCCCATGGAGTGAGGTACAGGAGTGGACGTCATTCCCCATGGAGTGAGGTACAGGAGTGAATATCACTCCCCATGGAGTGAGGTACAGGAGTGGATATCATTCCCCATGGATTGAGGTACAGGAGTGGATGTGATTCCCCATGGACTGAGGTACAGGAGTGGATGTCATTCCCCATGGAGTGAGGTACAGGAGTGGATGTCATTCCCCATGGAATGAGATACAGGAGTGGATGTCATTCACCTTGGAGTGAGGTACAGGAGTGGATGTGATTCCCCATGGAGTGAGGTACAGGAGTGGATGTCATTCCCCATGGAGTCAGGTACAGGAGTGGATGTGATTGCCCTTGGAGTGAGGTACAGGAGTGGATGTCATTCCCCATGGTATGAGGTACAGGAATGGATGTCATTCCATGCGGAGTAAGGTACAAGAGTGGATGTGATTCCCCATGGAGTGGGGTACAGGAGTGGATGTCATTCCCTGTGGATTGAGGTACAGGAGTGGATGTCCTTCCCTGTGGAGTGAGGTACAGGAGTGGATGTCATTCCCCAGGGAGTGAGTTACAGGAGTGGTTGTCATTCCATGTGAAGTAAGGTACAGGAGTGGATGTCATTCCCTGTGGAGTGAGGTAAAGGAGTGGACATCATTCCCCATGTAGAGGTGTACAGGAGTGGATGTCATTCCCATTGGAGTGAGGTAAAGGAGTGGACTTCATTCCCCATGGAGTGAGGTAATGGAGTTTATGTCATTCCCCATGGAGTGAGGTAAAGGAGTGAATGTCATTCTGCTTGGAGTGAGGTGCAGGAGTGGATGTTTTTCCCCATGGAATGAGGTACAGGAGTGGATGTCATTCTGCCTGGAGTGAGGTACAGGATTGGATGTCATTCCCCATGGAGTGAGATACAGGAGTGGACGTCATTCCCCATGGAGTGAGTTACAGGAGTGGACGTCATTCCCCATGGAGTGAGGTACATGAGTGAACATCACTCCCCATGGACTGAGGTACAGGAGTGGATATCATTCCCCATGGAGTGAGGTTCAGGAGGGAATGTCATTCCCCATGCAGTGAGGTACAGGAGTGGATGTCATGCCCCATGGAGTGAGGTACAGGAGTGGATGTCATTCCCCATGGAGTGAGGTACAGGACTGGGTGTCACTCCCCATGGAGAGAGGTACAGCAGTGGATGTCATTCCCCTTCGAGTGAGGTACAGGAGTGGATGCCATTACCCTTCGAGTGAGGTACAGGAGTGCATGTCATTCCCCACGGATTGAGGTACAGGAGTGGATGTCATTCCCCATGGAGTGAGTTACAGGAGTGGATGTCATTCCCCATGGAGTGAGGTAGAGGAGTGGGTGTCATTCCCCATGGAGTGAGTTATAGGAGTGGACGTCATTCCCCATAGAGTGAGGTATAAGAGTGGATGTCATTCTGCAAGGAGTGAGGTACAGGAGTGGGTGTCATTCCCCATGGTGTGAGTTACAGGATTGGACGTCATTCCCCATGGAGTGAGGTACAGGAGTGGACGTCATTCCCCATGGAGTGAGGTAAGGAGTATACGTCATTCCCCATGGAGAGAGGTACAGGAGTGGACATCATTCACCATGGAGTTAGGTAAAGGAGTGGACGTCATTCCCCATGGAGTGAGGTAAGGTGTGGACGTCATTCCCCATGGAGAAAGGTACAGGAGTGGAATCATTCCCCATGGGGGGAGGTACAGGAGTGGATGTCGTTCACCGTGGAGTGAGGTACAGGAGTGGATGTCTTTTTCCTTGGAGTAAGGTACAGGAGTAGATGTCATTCCCTGTGGAGTGAGGTACAGGAGTGCATGTCATTCCCCTTGGAGTGAGGTATAGGAGTGGATGTCATTCCCCATGGAGTGAGGAACAGGAGTGGACGTCATTCCCCATGGAGTGAGGTGCAGGAGTGGATGTCATTCCCCGTGGCGTGAGGTACAGGAGTGGGTGTCATTCCCCTTGGAGTGTGGTAAGGAGTGGATGTCATTCCCCATGGAGAGAGGTACAGGAGTGGACATCATTCACCATGGAGTAAGGTACAGGAGTGGATGTCATTCCCCATGGAGTGAGGTACAGGAGTGGATGTCATTCCCTGAGAATTGAGGTACAGGAGTGGATGTCCTTCCCTGTGGAGTGAGGTACAGGAGTGGATGTCATTCCCCTTGGAGTGAGGTACAGGAGTGGATGTCATTCCCCGTGCAGTGAGGTACAGGAGTGGATGTCATTCCCTTTGTAGTGAGGTAAAGGAGTGGACACCATTCCCCATGGAGAGGTGTACAGGAGTGGATGTCATTCGCATTGGAGTGAGGTAAAGGAGTGGACGTCATTCCCCATGGAGTGAGGTAAAGAAGTGTATGTCATTCCCCATGGAGTGAGGTAAAGGAGTGAATGTCATTCCCCTTGGAGTGAGGTACAGGAGTGGATGTCATTCTGCATGGAGTTGGGTACAGGATTGGATGTCATTCCCCATCGAGTGAGGTACAGGAGTGAGTGACATTCCCCATGGATTGAGGTACAGGAGTAGATGTCATACCCCATGGAGTGAGGTACAGGAGTGGATGTCATTCCCCATGGAGTGAGGTACAGGAGTGGGCGTCATTCCCCATGGAGTGAAGTGCAGTAGTGGACGTCATTCCCCATAGAGTGAGGTACAGGAGTGGACGTCATTCCCCATGGAGTGAGGTACAGGAGTGAACATCATACCCCATGGAGTGAGGTACAGGAGTGGATATCATTCCCCATGGATTGAGGTACAGGAGTGGATGTGATTCCCCATGGAGTGAGGTACAGGAGTGGATGTCATTCCCCATGGAGTGAGGTACAGGAGTGGATGTCATTCCCCATGGAGTGAGATACAGGAGTGGAAGTCATTCCCCTTGGAGTGAGGTACAGGAGTGGATGTGACTCCCCATGGAGTGAGGTACAGGAGTGGATGTCATTCCCCATGGAATGAGGTACAGGAGTGGATGTCATTCCGCATGGAGTGAGGTACAGGATTGGATGTGGTTCCCCATGGAGTGAGGTACAGGAGTGGATGTCATTCACCATGGAGTGAGTTACAGGAGTGGACGTCATTCCCCATGGAGTGAGGTGCAGGAGTGGATGTCATTCCCCGTGGCTTGAGGTACAGGAGTGGGTGTCATTCCCCTGGGAGTGTGTTAAGGAGTGGACGTCATTACCCATGGAGAGAGGTGCAGGAGTGTATATCATTCCCCGTGGAGTGAGTTACAGGAGTGGTTGTCATTCCATGTGAAGTAAGGTACAGGAGTGGATGTCATTCCCTGTGGAGTGAGGTAAAGGAGTGGACATCATTCCCCATGTAGAGGTGTACAGGAGTGGATGTCATTCCCATTGGAGTGAGGTAAAGGAGTGGACTTCATTCCCCATGGAGTGAGGTAAAGGAGTTTATGTCATTCCCCATGGAGTGAGGTAAAGGAGTGAATGTCATTCTGCTTGGAGTGAGGTGCAGGAGTGGATGTTTTTCCCCATGGAATGAGGTACAGGAGTGGATGTCATTCTGCCTGGAGTGAGGTACAGGATTGGATGTCATTCCCCATGGAGTGAGATACAGGAGTGGACGTCATTCCCCATGGAGTGAGTTACAGGAGTGGACGTCATTCCCCATGGAGTGAGGTACATGAGTGAACATCACTCCCCATGGACTGAGGTACAGGAGTGGATATCATTCCCCATGGAGTGAGGTTCAGGAGGGAATGTCATTCCCCATGCAGTGAGGTACAGGAGTGGATGTCATGCCCCATGGAGTGAGGTACAGGAGTGGATGTCATTCCCCATGGAGTGAGGTACAGGACTGGGTGTCACTCCCCATGGAGAGAGGTACAGCAGTGGATGTCATTCCCCTTCGAGTGAGGTACAGGAGTGGATGCCATTACCCTTCGAGTGAGGTACAGGAGTGCATGTCATTCCCCACGGATTGAGGTACAGGAGTGGATGTCATTCCCCATGGAGTGAGTTACAGGAGTGGATGTCATTCCCCATGGAGTGAGGTAGAGGAGTGGGTGTCATTCCCCATGGAGTGAGTTATAGGAGTGGACGTCATTCCCCATAGAGTGAGGTATAAGAGTGGATGTAATTCTGCAAGGAGTGAGGTACAGGAGTGGGTGTCATTCCCCATGGTGTGAGTTACAGGATTGGACGTCATTCCCCATGGAGTGAGGTACAGGAGTGGACGTCATTCCCCATGGAGTGAGGTAAGGAGTATACGTCATTCCCCATGGAGAGAGGTACAGGAGTGGACATCATTCACCATGGAGTTAGGTAAAGGAGTGGACGTCATTCCCCATGGAGTGAGGTAAGGTGTGGACGTCATTCCCCATTGGAGAAAGGTACAGGAGTGGAATCATTCCCCATGGGGGGAGGTACAGGAGTGGATGTTGTTCACCGTGGAGTGAGGTACAGGAGTGGATGTCTTTTTCCTTGGAGTAAGGTACAGGAGTAGATGTCATTCCCTGTGGAGTGAGGTACAGGAGTGGATGTCATTCCCCATGGAGTGAGGAACAGGAGTGGACGTCATTCCCCATGGAGTGAGGTGCAGGAGTGGACGTCATTCCCCATGGAGTGAGGTGCAGGAGTGGATGTCATTCCCCGTGGCGTGAGGTACAGGAGTGGGTGTCATTCCCCTTGGAGTGTGGTAAGGAGTGGATGTCATTCCCCATGGAGAGAGGTACAGGAGTGGACATCATTCACCATGGAGTAAGGTACAGGAGTGGATGTCATTCCCCATGGAGTGAGGTACAGGAGTGGATGTCATTCCCTGAGAATTGAGGTACAGGAGTGGATGTCCTTCCCTGTGGAGTGAGGTACAGGAGTGGATGTCATTCCCCTTGGAGTGAGGTACAGGAGTGGATGTCATTCCCCGTGCAGTGAGGTACAGGAGTGGATGTCATTCCCTTTGTAGTGAGGTAAAGGAGTGGACACCATTCCCCATGGAGAGGTGTACAGGAGTGGATGTCATTCGCATTGGAGTGAGGTAAAGGAGTGGACGTCATTCCCCATGGAGTGAGGTAAAGGATTGTATGTCATTCCCCATGGAGTGAGGTAAAGGAGTGAATGTCATTCCCCTTGGAGTGAGGTACAGGAGTGGATGTCATTCCCCATGGAGTGAGGTAGAGGAGTGGATGTCATTCTGCATGGAGTTGGGTACAGGATTGGATGTCATTCCCCATCGAGTGAGGTACAGGAGTGAGTGACATTCCCCATGGATTGAGGTACAGGAGTAGATGTCATACCCCATGGAGTGAGGTACAGGAGTGGATGTCATTCCCCATGGAGTGAGGTACAGGAGTGGGCGTCATTCCCCATGGAGTGAAGTGCAGTAGTGGACGTCATTCCCCATAGAGTGAGGTACAGGAGTGGACGTCATTCCCCATGGAGTGAGGTACAGGAGTGAACATCATACCCCATGGAGTGAGGTACAGGAGTGGATATCATTCCCCATGGATTGAGGTACAGGAGTGGATGTGATTCCCCATGGAGTGAGGTACAGGAGTGGATGTCATTCCCCATGGAGTGAGGTACAGGAGTGGATGTCATTCCCCATGGAGTGAGATACAGGAGTGGAAGTCATTCCCCTTGGAGTGAGGTACAGGAGTGGATGTGACTCCCCATGGAGTGAGGTACAGGAGTGGATGTCATTCCCCATGGAATGAGGTACAGGAGTGGATGTCATTCCGCATGGAGTGAGGTACAGGATTGGATGTGGTTCCCCATGGAGTGAGGTACAGGAGTGGATGTCATTCACCATGGAGTGAGTTACAGGAGTGGACGTCATTCCCCATGGAGTGAGGTGCAGGAGTGGATGTCATTCCCCGTGGCTTGAGGTACAGGAGTGGGTGTCATTCCCCTGGGAGTGTGTTAAGGAGTGGACGTCATTACCCATGGAGAGAGGTGCAGGAGTGTATATCATTCCCCGTGGAGTGAGGTACAGGAGTGGATGTCATTCCCCATGGAGAGAGGTAAAGGAGTGTATATCATTCCCCACGGACTGAGGTAAAGGAGTGAATGTCATTCCCCTTGGAGTGAGGTACAGGAGTGGATGTCATTCCCCATGGAATGAGGTACAGGAGTGGATGTCATTCCCCATGGAGTGAGTTACAGGAGTGGACGTCATTCCCCATGGAGTGAGGTGCAGGAGTGGATGTCACTCCACGTGGCGTGAGGTACAGGAGTGGGTGTCATTCCCCTTGGAGTGTGGTAAGGAGTGGACGTCATTCCCCATGGAGAGAGGTACAGGAGTGGACATCATTCCCCATGGAGTAAGGTACAGGAGTGGATGTCATTCCCCGTGGAGTGAGGTACAGGAGTGGATGTCATTCCCTGTGGATTGAGGTACAGGATTGGATGTCATTCCCCGTGGAGTGAGGTACAGGAGTGGATGTCATTCCCCTTGTAGTGAGGTAAAGGAGTGGACATCATTCCCCACGGCGAGGTGTACAGGAGTGGATGTGATTCGCATTGGAGTGAGGTAAAGGAGTGGACGTCATTCCCCATGGAGTGAGGTAAAGGAGTGTATGTCATTCCCCATGGAGTGAGGTAAAGGAGTGAATATCATTCCCCTTGGAGTGAGGTACAGAAGTGGCTGACATTCCCCATGGAGTGAGGTACAGGAGTGGATGTCATTCCGCATGGAGTGGGGTACAGGATTGGATGTCATTCCCCATCGAGTGAGGTACGGGAGTGAGTGACATTCCCCATGGATTGAGGTACAGGAGTAGAAGTCATACCCCATGGAGTGAGGTACAGGAGTGGATGTCATTCCCCATGGAGTGAGGTACTGGAGTGGGCGTCATTCCCCATGGATTGAAGTGCAGTAATGGACGTCATTCCCCATGGAATGAGGTACAGGAGTGGACGTCATTCCCCATGGAGTGAGGTACAGGAGTGAACATCACTCCCCATGGAGTGAGGTACAGGAGTGGATATCATTCCCCATGGATTGAGGTACAGGAGTGGATGTGATTCCCCATGGAGTGAGGTACAGGAGTGGATGTCATTCCCCATGGAGTGAGGTAGAGGAGTGGATGTCATTCCCCATGGAGTGAGATAAAGGAGTGGCTGTCATTCCCCTTGGAGTGAGGTACAGGATTGGATGTCATTCCCCATGGAGTGAGGTACAGGAGTGGATGTGATTCCCCATGGAGTGAGGTACAGGAGTGGATGTCATTCCCCATCGAGTGAGGCACAGGAGTGGATGTGATTGCCCTTGGAGTGAGGTACAGGAGTGGATGTCATTCCCCATGGATTGAGGTACAGGAGTGGATGTCATTCCGCATGGAGTGAGGTACAGGATTGGATGTGATTCCCCATGTAGTGAGGTACAGGACTGGATGTCATTCCCTGTGGAGTGATGTAACGGAGTGCACATCATTCCCCATGTATAGGTGTACAGGAGTGGATGTCATTCCCATTGGAGTGAGGTAAAGGAGTGGACGTCATTCCCCATGGAGTGAGGTAAAGGAGTGTATGTCATTCCCCATGGAGTAAGGTAAAAGATTGAATGTCATTTTCCTTGGAGTGAGGTACAGGAGTGGATGTCATTCCCCATGGAATGAGGTACAGGAGTGGATGTCATTCCGCATGGAGTGAGGTACAGGATTGGATGTGATTCCCCATGGAGTGAGGTACAGGAGTGGATGTCATTCACCATGGAGTGAGTTACAGGAGTGGACGTCATTCCCCATGGAGTGAGGTGCAGGAGTGGATGTCATTCCCCGTGGCTTGAGGTACAGGAGTGGGTGTCATTCCCCTGGGAGTGTGTTAAGGAGTGGACGTCATTACCCATGGAGAGAGGTGCAGGAGTGTATATCATTCCCCGTGGAGTGAGGTACAGGAGTGGATGTCATTCCCCATGGAGAGAGGTAAAGGAGTGTATATCATTCCCCACGGACCGAGGTAAAGGAGTGAATGTCATTCCCCTTGGAGTGAGGTACAGGAGTGGATGTCATTCCCCATGGAATGAGGTACAGGAGTGGATGTCATTCCCCATGGAGTGAGTTACAGGAGTGGACGTCATTCCCCATGGAGTGAGGTGCAGGAGTGGATGTCACTCCACGTGGCGTGAGGTACAGGAGTGGGTGTCATTCCCCTTGGAGTGTGGTAAGGAGTGGACGTCATTCCCCATGGAGAGAGGTACAGGAGTGGACATCATTCCCCATGGAGTAAGGTACAGGAGTGGATGTCATTCCCCGTGGAGTGAGGTACAGGAGTGGATGTCATTCCCTGTGGATTGAGGTACAGGATTGGATGTCATTCCCCGTGGAGTGAGGTACAGGAGTGGATGTCATTCCCCTTGTAGTGAGGTAAAGGAGTGGACATCATTCCCCACGGCGAGGTGTACAGGAGTGGATGTGATTCGCATTGGAGTGAGGTAAAGGAGTGGACGTCATTCCCCATGGAGTGAGGTAAAGGAGTGTATGTCATTCCCCATGGAGTGAGGTAAAGGAGTGAATATCATTCCCCTTGGAGTGAGGTGCAGAAGTGGCTGACATTCCCCATGGAGTGAGGTACAGGAGTGGATGTCATTCCGCATGGAGTGGGGTACAGGATTGGATGTCATTCCCCATCGAGTGAGGTACGGGAGTGAGTGACATTCCCCATGGATTGAGGTACAGGAGTAGAAGTCATACCCCATGGAGTGAGGTACAGGAGTGGATGTCATTCCCCATGGAGTGAGGTACTGGAGTGGGCGTCATTCCCCATGGATTGAAGTGCAGTAATGGACGTCATTCCCCATGGAATGAGGTACAGGAGTGGACGTCATTCCCCATGGAGTGAGGTACAGGAGTGAACATCACTCCCCATGGAGTGAGGTACAGGAGTGGATATCATTCCCCATGGATTGAGGTACAGGAGTGGATGTGATTCCCCATGGAGTGAGGTACAGGAGTGGATGTCATTCCCCATGGAGTGAGGTACAGGAGTGGATGTCATTCCCCATGGAGTGAGATAAAGGAGTGGCTGTCATTCCCCTTGGAGTGAGGTACAGGATTGGATGTCATTCCCCATGGAGTGAGGTACAGGAGTGGATGTGATTCCCCATGGAGTGAGATAAAGGAGTGGCTGTCATTCCCCTTGGAGTGAGGTACAGGATTGGATGTCATTCCCCATGGAGTGAGATAAAGGAGTGGCTGTCATTCCCCTTGGAGTGAGGTACAGGATTGGATGTCATTCCCCATGGAGTGAGGTACAGGAGTGGATGTGATTCCCCATGGAGTGAGGTACAGGAGTGGATGTCATTCCCCATGGAGTGAGGCACAGGATTGGATGTGATTGCCCTTGGAGTGAGGTACAGGAGTGGATGTCATTCCCCATGGATTGAGGTACAGGAATGGATGTCATTCCATGTGGAGTAAGGTACAGGAGTGGATGTGATTCCCCGCGGAGTGAGGTACAGTATTGGATGTCATTCCCTGTGGATTGAGGTACAGGAGTGGATGTACTTCCCTGTGGAGTGAGGTACAGGAGTGGATCTCATTCCCCAGGGAGTGAGGCACAGGAGTGGATGTCTTTCCATGTGGAGTAAGGTACAGGGGTGGATGTCATTCCCTGTGGAGTGAGGTAACGTAGTGGACATCTTTCCCCATGGAGAGGTGTACAGGAGTGGATGTCATTCCCATTGGAGAGAGGTAAAGGAGTGGACGTCATTCCCCATGGAGTGAGGTAAAGGAGTGTATGTCATTCCCCATGAGTGAGGTAAAGGAGTGAATGTCATTCCCCTTGGAGTGAGGCACAGGAGTGGATGTGATTCCCCATGGAGTGAGGTACAGGAGTGGATGTCATTCCCCATGGAGTGAGGTACAGGAGTGGATGTGATTGCCCTTGGAGTGAGGTACAGGAATGGATGTCATTCCCCATGGAGTGAGGTACAGGAATGGATGTCATTCCATGTGAAGTAAGGTACAGGAGTGGATGTCATTCCCCATGGAGTGAGGTACAGGAGTGGATGTCAATCCCTGTGGATTGAGGTACAGGAGTGGATGTCCTTCCCTGTGGACTGAGGTACAGGAGTGGATGTCATTCCCCAGGGAGTGAGTTACAGGAATGGTTGTCATTCCATGTGGAGTAAGGTACAGGAGTGGATGTCATTCCCTGTGGAGTGATGTAACGGAGTGGACATCATTCCCCATGTATAGGTGTACAGGAGTGGATGTCATTCCCATTGGAGTGAGGTAAAGGAGTGGACGTCATTCCCCATGGAGTGAGGTAAAGGAGTGTATGTCATTCCCCATGGAGTGAGGTAAAAGAGTGAATGTCATTTTCCTTGGAGTGAGGTATAGGAGTGGATGTCATTCCCCATGGAATGAGGTACAGGAGTGGATGTCATTCCGCATGGAGTGAGGTACAGGATTGGATGTCATTCACCATGGAGTGAGTTACAGGAGTGGACGTCATTCCCCATGGAGTGAGGTGCAGGAATGGATGTCATTCCCCGTGGCGTGAGGTACAGGAGTGGGTGTCATTCCCCATGGAGTGAGGTACAGGAGTGGATGTCATTCTCTGTGGATTGTGGTACTGGAGTGGATGTCCTTCCCTGTAGAGTGAGGTACAGGAGTGGATGTAATTCCCCACGGAGTGAGGTACAGGAGTGGATGTCATTCCATGTGGAGTAAGTTACAGGAGTGGATGTCATTCCCTGTGGAGTGAGGTACAGGAGTGGAGGTCATTCCCCATGGAGTGAGGTACAGAAGTGGATGTCATTCCCTGTGGAGTGAGGTACAGGAGTGGATGTCATTTCCCATGGAGAGAGATACATGAGTGGATATCATTCCCCATGGAGTGAGGTACAGGAGTGGATGACATTCTCCATGGAGAGAGGAACAGGAGTGGATGTCATTCCCCTTGCAGTGAGGTACATTATTGGATGTCATTCCCCTTGGAGTGAGGTACAGGAGTGGATGTCATTCCCCGTGGAGTGAGGTACAGGCGTGGATGTCATTCCCCTTGTAGTGAGGTAAAGGAGTGGACATCATTCCCCATGGAGAGGTGTACAGGAGTGGATGTCATTCGCATTGGAGTGAGGTAAAGAAGTTGACGTCATTCTCCATGGAGTGAGGTAAAGGAGTGTATGTCATTCCCCATGGAGTGAGGTAAAGGAGTGAATGTCATTCCCCTTGGAGTGAGGTACAGGAGTGGATGTCATTCACCCTTGGAGTGAGGTACAGGAGTGGATGTCATTCCGCATGGTGTGGGGTACAGGATTGGATGTCATTCCCCATCGAGTGAGGTACAGGAGTGAGTGACATTCCCCATGGAGTGAGGTACAGGAGTAGATGTCATACCCCTTGGAGTGAGGTAGAGGAGTGCATGTCATTCCCCATGGAGTGAGGTACAGGAGTGGGCGTCATTCCCCATGGAGTGAAGTGCAGTAGTGGCCGTCATTCCCCATGGAGTGAGGTACAAGAGTGGACGTCATTCCCCATGGAGTGAGGTACAGGAGTGAATATCACTCCCCATGGAGTGAGGTACAGGAGTGGATATCATTCCACATGGATTGAGGTACAGGAGTGGATGTGATTCCCCATGGACTGAGGTACAGGAGTGGATGTCATTCCCCATGGAGTGAGGTACAGGAGTGGATGTCATTCCCCATGGAATGAGATACAGGAGTGGATGTCATTCCCCTTGGAGTGAGGTACAGGAGTGGATGTGATTCCCCATGGAGTGAGGTACAGGAGTGGATGTCATTCCCCATGGAGTGAGGTACAGGAGTGGATGTGATTGCCCTTGGAGTGAGGTACAGGAGTGGATGTCATTCCCCATGGAGTGAGGTACAGGAATGGAGGTCATTCCATGTGGAGTAAGGTAAGGGAGTGGATGTGATTCCCCATGGAGTGAGGTACAGGAGTGGATGTCATTCCCTGTGGATTGAGGTACAGGAGTGGATGTCCTTCCCTGTGGAGTGAGGTACAGGAGTGGATGTCATTCCCCAGGGAATGAGTTACAGGTGTGGTTGTCATTCCATGTGAAGTAAGGTACAGGAGTGGATGTCATTCCCTGTGGAGTGAGGTAAAGGAGTGGACATCATTCCCCATGTAGACGTGTACAGGAGTGGATGTCATTCCCATTGGAGTGAGGTAAAGGAGTGGACGTCATTCCCCATGGAGTGAGGTAAGGGAGTTTATGTCATTCCCCATGGAGTGAGGTAAAGGAGTGAATGTCATTCCCCTTGGAGTGAGGTACAGGAGTGGATGTCTTTCCCCATGGTATGAGGTACAGGCGTGGATGTCATTCCGCATGGAGTGAGGTACAGGATTGGATGTCATTCCCCATGGAGTGAGGTACAGGAGTGGACGTCATTCCCATGGAGTGAGTTACAGGAGTGGACATCATTCCCCATGGAGTGAGGTGCAGGAGTGGATGTCATTCCCCATGGAGTGAGGTACATGAGTGAACATCACTCCCCATGGACTGAGGTACAGGAGTGGATATCATTCCCCATGGAGTGAGGTACAGGAGAGAACGTCATTCCCCATGGAGTGAGGTACAGGAGTGGATGTCATGCCCGATGGAGTGAGGTACAGGAGTGGATGTCATTCCCCATGGAGTGAGGTACAGGACTGGGTGTCACTCCCCATGGAGAGAGGTACAGCAGTGGATGACATTCCCCTTCGAGTGAGGTACAGGAGTGGATGCCATTCCCCTTCGAGTGAGGTACAGGAGTGCATGTCATTCCCCATGGATTGAGGTACAGGAGTGGATGTCATTCCCCATGGAGTGAGGTAGAGGAGTGGATGTCATTCCCCATGGAGTGAGTTGCAGGAGTAGGTGTCATTCCCCATGGAGTGAGTTATAGGAGTGGACGTCATTCCCCATAGAGTGAGGTATAGGAGTGGATGTCATTCTGCAAGGAGTGAGGTACAGGAGTGGGTGTCATCCCCCATGGAGTGAGGTACAGGGTTGGACGTCATTCCCCATGGAGTGAGGTACAGGAGTGGACGTCATTCCCCATGGAGTGAGGTAAGGAGTAGACGTCATTCCCCAAGGAGAGAGGTACAGGAATGGACATCATTCCCCATGGAGTGAGGTACAGGAGATGACATCATTCCCCATGGAGTGAGGTAAGGAGTAGACGTCATTCCCCATGGAGAAAGGTACAGGAGTGGACATCATTCCCCAAGGAGTGAGGTACAGGAGTGGGTGTCGTTCACCGTGGAGTGAGGTACAGGAGTGGATGTCATTTCACTTGGAGTGAGGTACAGGAGTGGATGTCATTCCCTGTGGAGTGAGGTACAGGAGTGGATGTCATTCCCCTTGGAGTGAGGTACAGGAGTGGATGTCATTCCGCATGGAGTGGGGTACAGGATTGGATGTCATTCCCCATCGAGTGAGGTACAGGAGTGAGTGACATTCCCCATGGAGTGAGGTACAAGAGTGGACGTCATCCCCCATGGAGTGAGGTACAGGAGTGAATATCACTCCCCATGGAGTGAGTTGCAGGAGTGGATATCATTCCACATGGATTGAGGTACAGGAGTGGATGTGATTCCCCATGGACTGAGGTACAGGAGTGGATGTCATTCCCCATGGAGTGAGGTACAGGAGTGCATGTCATTTCCCATGGAGTGAGATACAGGAGTGGATGTCATTCCCCTTGGAGTGAGGTACAGGAGTGGATGTGATTCCCCATGGAGTGAGGTACAGGAGTGGATGTCATTCCCCATGTAGACGTGTACAGGAGTGGATGTCATTCCCATAGGAGTGAGGTAAAGTAGTGGACGTCATTCCCGATGGAGTGAGGTAAAGGAGTTTATGTCATTCCCCATGGAGTGAGGTAAAGGAATGAATGTCATTCCCCTTGGAGTGAGGTACAGGAGTGGATGTCTTTCCCCATGGAATGAGGTACAGGAGTGGATGTCATTCCGCATGGAGTGAGGTACAGGATTGGATGTCATTCCCCATGGAGTGAGGTACAGAAGTGGACGTCATTCCCCATGGAGTGAGTTACAGGAGTGGACATCATTCCCCATGGAGTGAGGTGCAGGAGTGGATATCATCCCCATGGAGTGAGGTACAGGAGAGAATGTCATTCCCCATGGAGTGAGGTACAGGAGTGGATGTCATGCCCCATGGAGTGAGGTACAGGAGTGGATGTCATTCCCCATGGAGTGAGGTACAGGACTGGGTGTCACTCCCCATGGAGAGAGGTACAGCAGTGGATGTCATTCCCCTTCGAGTGAGGTACAGGAGTGGATGCCATTCCCCTTCGAGTGAGGTACAGGAGTGCATGTCATTCCCCATGGATTGAGGTACAGGAGTGGATGTCATTCCCCATGGAGTGAGGTCGAGGAGTGGATGTCATTCCCCATGGAGTGAGGTACAGGAGTGGGTGTCATTCCCCATGGAGTGAGTTATAGGAGTGGACGTCATTCCCCATAGAGTGAGGTATAGGAGTGGATGTCATTCTGCAAGGAGTGAGGTACAGGAGTGGGTGTCATTCCCCATGGAGTGAGGTACAGGATTGAATGTCATTCCCCATGGAGTGAGGTAAGGAGCAGACGTCATTCCCCAATGAGAGAGGTACAGGAATGGACATCATTCCCCATGGAGTGAGGTACAGGAGTGGATGTCATTCCCCATGGAGTGAGGTAAGGAGTAGACGTCATTCCCCATGGAGAAAGGTACAGGAGTGGACATCATTCCCCATGGAGTGAGGTACAGGAGTGGATGTCGTTCACCGTGGAGTGAGGTACAGGAGTGGATGTCATTTCCCTTGGAGTGAGGTACAGGAGTGGATGTCATTCCCTGTGGAGTGAGGTACAGGAGTGGATGTCATTCCCCTTGGAGTGAGGTACAGGAGTGTATGTCATTCCCCATGGAGTGAGGTACAGGAGTGGACGTCATTCCCCATGGAGTGAGTTACAGGAGTGGACATCATTCCCCATGGATTGAGGTGCAGGAGTGGATGTCATTCCCCGTGGCGTGAGGTACAGGAGTGGGTGTCATTCCCCTTGGAGTGTGGTAAGGAGTGGACATCATTCCCCATGGAGAGAGATACAGGAGTGGACATCATTCACCATGGAGTAAGGTACAGGAGTGGATGTCATTCCCCGTGGAGTGAGGTACAGGAGTGGATGCCATTCCCTGAGAATTGAGGTACAGGAGTGGATGTCCTTCCCTGTGGAGTGAGGTACAGGAGTGGATGTCATTCCCCTTGGAGTGAGGTACAGGAGTGGATGTCATTCCTCGTGGAGTGAGGTAAAGGAGTGGATGTCATTCCCCTTGTAGTGAGGTAAAGGAGTGGACAGCATTCCCCATGGAGAGGTGTACAGGAGCGGATGTCATTCGCATTGGAGTGAGGTAAAGGAGTGGACGTCATTCCCCATGGAGTGAGGTAAAGGTGTGTATGTCATTCCCCATGGAGTGAGGTAAAGGAGAGAATGTCATTCCCCTTGGAGTGAGGTACAGGAGTGGATGTCATTCCCCATGGAGTGAGGTACAGGAGTGGGTGTCATTCCGCATGGAGTGGGGTACAGGATTGGATGTCATTCCCCATCGAGTGAGGTACAGGAGTGAGTGACATTCCCCATGGATTGAGGTACAGGAGTATATGTCATACCCCATGGAGTGAGGTACAGGAGTGAATGTCATTCCCCATGGAGTGAGGTACAGGAGTGGGCGTCATTCCCCATGGAGTGAAGTGCATTGGTGGACGTCATTCCCCATGGAGTGAGGTACAGGAGTGGACGTCATTCCCCATGGAGTGAGGTACAGGAGTGAACATCACTTCCCAAGGAGTGAGGTACAGGAGTGGATATCATTCCCCATGGATGGAGGTACAGGAGTGGATGTGATTCCCCATGGAGTGAGGTACAGGAGTGGATGTCATTCCCCACGGAGTGAGGTACAGGAGTGGATGTCATTCCCCATGGAGTGAGATACAGGAGTGGATGTCATTCCCCTTGGAGTGAGGTACTGGATTGGATGTGATTCCCCATGGAGTGAGGTACAGGAGTGGATGTCATTCCCCATGGAGTGAGGTACAGGAGTGGATGTGATTGCCCTTGGAGTGAGGTACAGGAGTGGATGTCATGCCCCATGGAGTGAGGTACAGGAGTGGATGTCATTCCCCATGGTGTGAGGTACAGGACTTGGTGTCACTCCCCATGGAGAGAGGTACAGCAGTGGATGTTATTCCCCTTCGAGTGAGGCACAGGAATGGATGCCATTCCCTTTCGAGTGAGGTACAGGAGTGCATGTCATTCCCCATGGATTGAGGTACAGGAGTGGATGTCATTCCCCATGGAGTGAGGTAGAGGAGTGGATGTCATTCCCCATGGAGTGAGGTACAGGAGTGGGTGTCATTCCCCATGGAGTGAGTTATAAGAGTGGACATCATTCCCCATAGTATGAGTTATAGGAGTGGATGTCATTCTGCAAGGAGTGAGGTACAGGAGTGGGTGTCATTCCCCATGGAGTGAGGTACAGGGTTGGACGTCATTCCCCATGGAGTGAGGTACAGGAGTGGACGTCATTCCCCATGGAGTGAGGTAAGGTGTAGACGTCATTCCCCAAGGAGAGAGGTACAGGAATGGACATCATTCCCCATGGAGTGAGGTACAGGAGTGGACATCATTCCCCATGGAGTGAGGTAAGGAGTGGACGTCATTCCCCATGGAGAAAGGTACAGGAGTGGACATCATTCCCCATGGAATGAGGTACAGGAGTGGATGTCGTTCACCGTGGAGTGAGGTACAGGAGTGGATGTCATTTCCCTTGGAGTGAGGTACAGGAGTGGATGTCATTCCCTGTGGAGTGAGGTACAGGAGTGGATGTCATTCCCCTTGGAGTGAGGTACAGGATTGGATGTCATTCCCCATGGAGTGAGGTACAGGAGTGGATGTCATTCCCCATGGAATGAGGTACAGTAGTGGATGTCATTCCCCATGGAGTGAGGTACATCAGTGGATGTCATTCCCCGTGGAGTGAGGTACAGGAGTGGATGTCATTCCCCGTGGAGTGAGGTACAGGAGTGGAAGTCATACACCATGGAGTGAGGTACAGGAGTGGATGTCATTCCCCGTGGAGTGAGGTACAGGAGTGGATGTCATTCCCCATGGAGTGAGGTACAGGAGTGGGTGTCATTCCGCATGGAGTGGGGTACAGGATTGGATGTCATTCCCCATCGAGTGAGGTACAGGAGTGAGTGACATTCCCCATGGATTGAGGTACAGGAGTATATGTCATACCCCATGGAGTGAGGTACAGGAGTGAATGTCATTCCCCATGGAGTGAGGTACAGGAGTGGGCGTCATTCCCCATGGAGTGAAGTGCATTGGTGGACGTCATTCCCCATGGAGTGAGGTACAGGAGTGGACGTCATTCCCCATGGAGTGAGGTACAGGAGTGAACATCACTTCCCAAGGAGTGAGGTACAGGAGTGGATATCATTCCCCATGGATGGAGGTACAGGAGTGGATGTGATTCCCCATGGAGTGAGGTACAGGAGTGGATGTCATTCCCCACGGAGTGAGGTACAGGAGTGGATGTCATTCCCCATGGAGTGAGATACAGGAGTGGATGTCATTCCCCTTGGAGTGAGGTACTGGATTGGATGTGATTCCCCATGGAGTGAGGTACAGGAGTGGATGTCATTCCCCATGGAGTGAGGTACAGGAGTGGATGTGATTGCCCTTGGAGTGAGGTACAGGAGTGGATGTCATGCCCCATGGAGTGAGGTACAGGAGTGGATGTCATTCCCCATGGTGTGAGGTACAGGACTTGGTGTCACTCCCCATGGAGAGAGGTACAGCAGTGGATGTTATTCCCCTTCGAGTGAGGCACAGGAATGGATGCCATTCCCTTTCGAGTGAGGTACAGGAGTGCATGTCATTCCCCATGGATTGAGGTACAGGAGTGGATGTCATTCCCCATGGAGTGAGGTAGAGGAGTGGATGTCATTCCCCATGGAGTGAGGTACAGGAGTGGGTGTCATTCCCCATGGAGTGAGTTATAAGAGTGGACATCATTCCCCATAGTATGAGTTATAGGAGTGGATGTCATTCTGCAAGGAGTGAGGTACAGGAGTGGGTGTCATTCCCCATGGAGTGAGGTACAGGGTTGGACGTCATTCCCCATGGAGTGAGGTACAGGAGTGGACGTCATTCCCCATGGAGTGAGGTAAGGTGTAGACGTCATTCCCCAAGGAGAGAGGTACAGGAATGGACATCATTCCCCATGGAGTGAGGTACAGGAGTGGACATCATTCCCCATGGAGTGAGGTAAGGAGTGGACGTCATTCCCCATGGAGAAAGGTACAGGAGTGGACATCATTCCCCATGGAGTGAGGTACAGGAGTGGATGTCGTTCACCGTGGAGTGAGGTACAGGAGTGGATGTCATTTCCCTTGGAGTGAGGTACAGGAGTGGATGTCATTCCCTGTGGAGTGAGGTACAGGAGTGGATGTCATTCCCCATGGAATGAGGTACAGTAGTGGATGTCATTCCCCATGGAGTGAGGTACATCAGTGGATGTCATTCCCCGTGGAGTGAGGTACAGGAGTGGATGTCATTCCCCGTGGAGTGAGGTACAGGAGTGGAAGTCATACACCATGGAGTGAGGTACAGGAGTGGATGTCATTCCCCGTGGAGTGAGGTACAGGAGTGGATGTCATTCCCCGTGGAGTGAGGTACAGGAGTGGATGTCATACACCATGAAGTGAGGTACATGAGCGGATGTCATTCCCCTTGGAGAGAGGTTTCGGAGTGGATGTCATTCCTCATTGCTGAGGTACAGGAGTGGATGTCATTCCCCATGGATAGAGGTACGGGAGTGGATGACATTCCCCATGGAGTGAGGTACAGTACTGCATGTCATTCCCCATGGAGTGAGGTACAGGAGTGGACATCTTTCCCAATGGAGTGAGGCACAGGAGTGGATGTCATTCCCCATGGAGTGAGGTACAGGAGTGAATGTCATTACCCATGAAGTGAGGTGCAGGAGTATATGTCATTCCCCATGGATTGAGGTACAGGAGTGGATATCATTCCCCATGGCATGAGGTACAGGAGTGGATGTCATTCCCTGTGGAGTGAGGTACAGGAGTGGCTGTCATTCCCCATGGAGTGAGGTACAGGAGTGGATGTCTTCCCCTGTAGAGTGAGGTGCAGGAGTGGATGTCATCCCCCATGGAGAGAGCTACAGGAATGGATGTCCTTCCCCGTGGAGTGAGGTACAGGAGTGGATGTCACTCCCCATGGAGTGAGCTACAGGAGTGGATGTCATTCCCCATGGAGTGAGGTACAACAGTGCATGTCATTCCCCGTGGAGTGAGGTATAGAAGTGGATGTCATTCCCCATGGATAGAGGTACAGGAGTGGATGTCATTCCCCATGGAGTGAGGTACAGGAGTGGATGTCATTCCCCAATGGAGTGAGGTACAGGAGTGCACATCATTCCTCGTGGAGTGAGGTACAGGAGTGGATGTCATTCCCCATGGAGAGAGGTACAGGAGTGGATGTCATTCCCCGTGGAGTGAGGTACAGGAGTGGATGCCATTCCCCGTGGAGTGAGGTACAGGAGTGGATGTCATTCCCCATGGAGTGAGGTACAGTAGTGGATGTCATTCCCCATGGAGTGAGGTACATGAGTGGATGCCATTCCCCGTGGAGTGAGGTACAAGAGTGGATGTCATTCCCCGTGGAATGAGGTACAGGAGTGAATGAGATACACCATGGAGTGATGTACATGAATGGATGTCATTCCCCAAGGAGAGAGGTACAGGAGTGGATGTCATTCCCCATGGAGTGAGGTACAGGAGTGGATGTCATTCCCCGTGGAGTGAGGTACAGGAGTGGATGTCAATCCCCGTGGAGAGTGGTATAGGAGTGGATGTCGTTCCCCATGGTTAGAGGTGCAGGTGTGGATGTCTTTCCCCATGGATAGAGGTACGGGAGTGGATGTCTTTCCCCAGGGAGTGAGGTACAGGAGTGCATGTCATTCCCCATGGAGTGAGGTACAGTAGTGGACATCATTCCCAATGGAGTGAGGTACAGGATCGGATGTCATTCCCCACGGAGTGAGGTACAGGAGTATATGTCATTCCCCATGGATTGAGGTACAGGAGTGGATGTCATTCCCCATGGAGTGAGGTACAGGAGTGGGCGTCATTCCCCATGGAGTGAAGTGCAGTAGTGGACGTCATTCCCCATGGAGTGAGGTACAGGAGTGGACGTCATTCCCCATGGAGTGAGGTACAGAATTGAACATCACTTCCCAAGGAGTGAGGTACAGGAGTGGATATCATTCACAATGGATGGAGGTACAGGAGTGGATGTGATTCCCCATGGAGTGAGGTACAGGAGTGGATGTCATTCCCCATGGAGTGAGGTACAGGAGTGGATGTCATTCCTCGTGGAGTGAGGTAAAGGACTGGATGTCATTCCCCTTGTAGTGAGGTAAAGGAGTGGACAGCATTCCCCATGGAGAGGTGTATAGGAGCGGATGTCATTCGCATTGGAGTGAGGTAAAGGAGTGGACGTCATTCCCCATGGAGTGAGGTAAAGGTGTGTATGTCATTCCCCATGGAGTGAGGTAAAGGAGAGAATGTCATTCCCCTTGGAGTGAGGTACAGGAGTGGATGTCATTCCCCATGGAGTGAGGTACAGGAGTGGGTGTCATTCCGCATGGAGTGGGGTACAGGATTGGATGTCATTCCCCATCGAGTGAGGTACAGGAGTGATTGACATTCCCCATGGATTGAGGTACAGGAGTAGATGTCATACCCCATGGAGTGAGGTACAGGAGTGGATGTCATTCCCCATGGAGTGAGGTACAGGAGTGGGCGTCATTCCCCATGGAGTGAAGTGCATTGGTGGACGTCATTCCCCATGGAGTGAGGTACAGGAGTGGACGTCATTCCCCATGGAGTGAGGTACAGGAGTGAACATCACTTCCCAAGGAGTGAGGTACAGGAGTGGATATCATTCCCCATGGATGGAGGTACAGGAGTGGATGTGATTCCCCATGGAGTGAGGTACAGGAGTGGATGTCATTCCCCACGGAGTGAGGTACAGGAGTGGATGTCATTCCCCATGGAGTGAGATACAGGAGTGGATGTCATTCCCCTTGGAGTGAGGTACTGGAGTGGATGTGATTCCCCATGGAGTGAGGTACAGGAGTGGATGTCATTCCCCATGGAGTGAGGTACAGGAGTGGATGTGATTGCCCTTGGAGTGAGGTTAAGGAGTGGATGTCATGCCCCATGGAGTGAGGTACAGGAGTGGATGTCATTCCCCATGGAGTGAGGTACAGGACTTGGTGTCACTCCCCATGGAGAGAGGTACAGCAGTGGATGTCATTCCCCTTCGAGTGAGGCACAGGAATGGATGCCATTCCCTTTCGAGTGAGGTACAGGAGTGCATGTCATTCCCCATGGATTGAGGTACAGGAGTGGATGTCATTCCCCATGGAGTGAGGTAGAGGAGTGGATGTCATTCCCCATGGAGTGAGGTACAGGAGTGGTTGTCATTCCCCATGGAGTGAGTTATAAGAGTGGACGTCATTCCCCATAGTATGAGGTATAGGAGTGGATGTCATTCTGCAAGGAGTGAGGTACAGGAGTGGGTGTCATTCCCCATGGAGTGAGGTACAGGGTTGGACGTCATTCCCCATGGAGTGAGGTACAGGAGTGGACGTCATTCCCCATGGAGTGAGGTAAGGAGTAGACGTCATTCCCCAAGGAGAGAGGTACAGGAATGGACATCATTCCCCATGGAGTGAGGTACAGGAGTGGACATCATTCCCCATGGAGTGAGGTAAGGAGTGGACGTCATTCCCCATGGAGAAAGGTACAGGAGTGGACATCATTCCCCATGGAGTGAGGTACAGGAGTGGATGTCGTTCACCGTGGAGTGAGGTACAGGAGTGGATGTCATTTCCCTTGGAGTGAGGTACAGGAGTGGATGTCATTCCCTGTGGAGTGAGGTACAGGAGTGGATGTCATTCCCCTTGGAGTGAGGTACAGGATTGGATGTCATTCCCCATGGAGTGAGGTACAGGAGTGGATGTCATTCCCCATGGAATGAGGTACAGTAGTGGATGTCATTCCCCATGGAGTGAGGTACATCAGTGGATGTCATTCCCCGTGGAGTGAGGTACAGGAGTGGATGTCATTCCCCGTGGAGTGAGGTACAGGAGTGGAAGTCATACACCATGGAGTGAGGTACAGGAGTGGATGTCATTGCCCGTGGAGTGAGGTACAGGAGTGGATGTCATTCCCCGTGGAGTGAGGTACAGGAGTGGATGTCATACACCATGAAGTGAGGTACATGAGTGGATGTCATTCCCCTTGGAGAGAGGTTTCGGAGTGGATGTCATTCCTCATTGCTGAGGTACAGGAGTGGATGTCATTCCCCATGGATAGAGGTACGGGAGTGGATGACATTCCCCATGGAGTGAGGTACAGTACTGCATGTCATTCCCCATGGAGTGAGGTACAGGAGTGGACATCTTTCCCAATGGAGTGAGGCACAGGAGTGGATGTCATTCCCCATGGAGTGAGGTACAGGAGTGAATGTCATTACCCATGAAGTGAGGTGCAGGAGTATATGTCATTCCCCATGGATTGAGGTACAGGAGTGGATATCATTCCCCATGGCATGAGGTACAGGAGTGGATGTCATTCCCTGTGGAGTGAGGTACAGGAGTGGCTGTCATTCCCCATGGAGTGAGGTACAGGAGTGGATGTCTTCCCCTGTAGAGTGAGGTGCAGGAGTGGATGTCATCCCCCATGGAGAGAGCTACAGGAATGGATGTCCTTCCCCGTGGAATGAGGTACAGGAGTGGATGTCACTCCCCATGGAGTGAGCTACAGGAGTGGATGTCATTCCCCATGGAGTGAGGTACAACAGTGCATGTCATTCCCCGTGGAGTGAGGTATAGAAGTGGATGTCATTCCCCATGGATAGAGGTACAGGAGTGGATGTCATTCCCCATGGAGTGAGGTACAGGAGTGGATGTCATTCCCCAATGGAGTGAGGTACAGGAGTGCACATCATTCCTCGTGGAGTGAGGTACAGGAGTGGATGTCATTCCCCATGGAGAGAGGTACAGGAGTGGATGTCATTCCCCGTGGAGTGAGGTACAGGAGTGGATGCCATTCCCCGTGGAGTGAGGTACAGGAGTGGATGTCATTCCCCATGGAGTGAGGTACAGTAGTGGATGTCATTCCCCATGGAGTGAGGTACATGAGTGGATGCCATTCCCCGTGGAGTGAGGTACAAGAGTGGATGTCATTCCCCGTGGAATGAGGTACAGGAGTGAATGAGATACACCATGGAGTGATGTACATGAATGGATGTCATTCCCCAAGGAGAGAGGTACAGGAGTGGATGTCATTCCCCATGGAGTGAGGTACAGGAGTGGATGTCATTCCCCGTGGAGTGAGGTACAGGAGTGGATGTCAATCCCCGTGGAGAGTGGTATAGGAGTGGATGTCGTTCCCCATGGTTAGAGGTGCAGGTGTGGATGTCTTTCCCCATGGATAGAGGTACGGGAGTGGATGTCTTACCCCAGGGAGTGAGGTACAGGAGTGCATGTCATTCCCCATGGAGTGAGGTACAGTAGTGGACATCATTCCCAATGGAGTGAGGTACAGGATTGGATGTCATTCCCCACGGAGTGAGGTACAGGAGTGGATGTCATTCCCCATGGAGTGAGGTACAGGAGTATATGTCATTCCCCATGGATTGAGGTACAGGAGTGGATGTCATTCCCCATGGAGTGAGGTACAGGAGTGGGCGTCATTCCCCATGCAGTGAAGTGCAGTAGTGGACGTCATTCCCCATGGAGTGAGGTACAGGAGTGGACGTCATTCCCCATGGAGTGAGGTACAGAATTGAACATCACTTCCCAAGGAGTGAGGTACAGGAGTGGATATCATTCACAATGGATGGAGGTACAGGAGTGGATGTGATTCCCCATGGAGTGAGGTACAGGAGTGGATGTCATTCCCCATGGAGTGAGGTACAGGAGTGGATGTCATTCCCCATGGAGTGAGATACAGGAGTGGATGTCATTCCCCTTGGAGTGAGGTACAGGAGTGGATGTGATTCCCCATGGAGTGAGTTACAGGAGTGGATGTCATTCCCCATGGAGTGAGGTACAGGAGTGGATGTGATTGCCCTTGGAGTGAGGTACAGGAGTGGTTGTCATGCCCCATGGAGTGAAGTACAGGAGTGGATGTCATTCCCCATGGAGTGAGGTACAGGACTTGGTGTCACTCCCCATGGAGAGAGGTACAGCAGTGGATGTCATTCCCCTTCGAGTGAGGCACAGGAGTGGATGCCATTCCCTTTCGAGTGAGGTACAGGAGTGCATGTCATTCCCCATGGATTGAGGTACAGGAGTGGATGTCATTCCCCATGGAGTGAGGTAGAGGAGTGAATGTCATTCCCCGTGGAGTGAGGTACAGGAGTGGGAGTCATTCCCCATGGAGTGAGTTATAGGAGTGGACGTCATTCCCCATAGTATGAGGTATAGGAGTGGATGTCATTCTGCAAGGAGTGAGGTACAGGAGTGGGTGTCATTCCCCATGGAGTGAGGTACAGGGTTGGACGTCATTCCCCATGGAGTGAGGTACAAGAGTGGACGTCATTCCCCATGGAGTGATGTAAGGAGTAGACGTCATTCCCCAAGGAGAGAGGTACAGGAATGGACATCATTCCCCATGGAGTGAGGTACAGGAGTGGACATCATTCCCCATGGAGTGAGGTAAGGAGTAGACGTCATTCCCCATGGAGAAAGGTACAGAAGTGGACATCATTCCCCATGGAGTGAGGTACAGGAGTGGATGTCGTTCACCGTGGAGTGAAGTACAGGAGTGGATGTCATTTCCCTTGGAGTGAGGTACAGGAGTGGATGTCATTCCCTGTGGAGTGAGGTACAGGAGTGGATGTCATTCCCCTTGGAGTGAGGTACAGGATTGGATGTCATTCCCCATGGAGTGAGGTACAGGAGTGGATGTCATTCCCCATGGAGTGAGGTACAGTAGTGGATGTCATTCCCCATGGAGTGAGGTACATGAGTGGATGTCATTCCCCGTGGAGTGAGGTACAGGAGTGGATGTCATTCCGCGTGGAGTGAGGTGCAGGAGTGGATGTCATACACCATGGAGTGAGGTACAGGAGTGGATGTCATTCCCCGTGGAGTGAGGTACAGGAGTGGATGTCATTACCCGTGGAGTGAGGTACAGGAGTGGATGTCATACACCATGCAGTGAGGTACATGAGTGGATCTCATTCCCCTTGGAGAGAGGTATAGGAGTGGATGTCATTCCTCATTGCTGAGGCACAGTAGTGGATGTCATTCCCCATGGATAGAGGGACGGGAGTGGATGACATTCCCCATGGAGTGAGGTACAGGACTGCATGTCATTCCCCATGGAGTGAGGTACAGGAGTGGACATCTTTCCCAATGGAGTGAGGCACAGGAGTGGATGTCATTCCCCATGGAGTGAGGTACAGGAGTGGCTGTCATTCCCCATGGAGTGAGGTACAGGAGTGAATGTCATTACCCATGAAGTGAGGTGCAGGAGTATATGTCATTCCCCATGGATTGAGGTACAGGAGTGGATATCATTCCCCATGGCATGAGGTACAGGATTGGATGTCATTCCCTGTGGAGTGAGGTACAGGAGTGGCTGTCTTTCCCCATGGATAGAGGTACAGGAGTGGATGTCATTCCCCATGGAGTGAGGTACAGAAGTGGATGTCATTCCCCAATGGAGTGAGGTACAGGAGTGCACATCATTCCTCGTGGAGTGAGGTACAGGAGTGGATGTCATTCCCCATGGAGGGAGGTACAGGAGTGGATGCCATTCCCCGTGGAGTGAGGTACAGGAGTGGATGCCATTCCCCGTGGAGTGAGGTACAGGAGTGGATGTCATTCCCCATGGTGTGAGGTACAGTAGTGGATGTCATTCCCCGTGGAGTGAGGTACATGAGTGGATGTCATTCCCCGTGGAGTGAGGTACAGGAGTGGATGTCATTCCCCGTGGAGTGAGGTACAGGAGTGGATGTCATACACCATGGAGTGAGGTACAGGAGTGGATGTCATTCCCCGTGGAGTGAGGTACAGGAGTGGATGTCATTCCCCGTGGAGTGAGGTACAGGAGTGGATGTCAAACACCATGCAGTGAGGTACATGAGTGGATGTCATTCCCCTTGGAGAGAGGTGTAGGAGTGGATGTCATTCCTCATTGCTGAGGTACAGGAGTGGATGTCATTCCCCATGGATAGAGGTACGGGAGTGGATGACATTCCCCATGGAGTGAGGTACAGGACTGCATGTCATTCCCCATGGAGTGAGGTACAGGAGTGGACATCTTTCCCAATGGAGTGAGGCACAGGAGTGGATGTCATTCCCCATGGAGTGAGGTACAGGAGTGGCTGTCATTCCCCATGGAGTGAGGTACAGAAGTGAATGTCATTACCCATGAAGTGAGGTGCAGGAGTATATGTCATTCCCCATGGATTGAGGGACAGGAGTGGATATCATTCCCCATGGCATGAGGTACAGGAGTGGATGTCATTCCCTGTGGAGTGAGGTACAGGAGTGGCTGTCATTCCCCATGGAGTGAGGTACAGGAGTGGATGTCATCCCCTGTAGAGTGAGGTGCAGGAGTGGATGTCATCCCCCATGGAGAGAGCTACAGGAATGGATGTCCTTCCCCGTGGAGTGAGGTACAGGAGTGGATGTCATTCCCCATGGAGTGAGCTACAGGAGTGGATGTCATTCCCCATGGAGTGAGGTACAACAGTGCATGTCATTCCCCGTGGAGTGTGGTATAGAAGTGGATGTCATTCCCCATGGATAGAGGAACAGGAGTGGATGTCATTCCCCGTGGAGTGAGGTACAGGAGTGAATGAGATACACCATGGAGTGATGTACATGAATGGATGTCATTCCCCAAGGAGAGAGGTACAGGAGTGGATGTCATTCCCCATGGAGTGAGGTACAGGAGTGGATGTCATTCCCCGTGGAGTGAGGTACAGGAGTGGATGTCAATCCCCGTGGAGAGTGGTATAGGAGTGGATGTCGTTCCCCATGGTTAGAGGTACAGGTGTGGATGTCATTCCCCATGGATAGAGGTACAGGAGTGGATGTCTTTCCCCAGGGAGTGAGGTACAGGAGTGCATGTCACTCCCCATGGAGTGAGGTACAGTAGTGGACATCATTCCCAATGGAGTGAGGTACAGGATTGGATGTCATTCCCCACTGAGTGAGGTACAGGAGTGGATGTCATTCCCCATGGAGTGAGGTACAGGAGTATATGTCATTCCCCATGGATTGAGGTACAGGAGTGGATGTCATTCCCCATGGCGTGAGGTACAGGAGTGGGTGTAATTCCCAGCGAGTGAGGTACAGGAGTGGATGCCATTCCCCGTGGCGTGAGGTACAGGAGTGGGTGTCATTCCCCATGGATAGAGGTACAGGAGTGGATGTCATTCCCCGTGGAGTGAGATACAGGAGTGGATGTCATTCCCCGTGGAGTGAGGTACAGGAGTGGAATTCATTCCCCATGGAGTGAAGTACAGGAGTGGGTAACATTCCCCATGGTGTAAGGTACAGGAGTGGGTGTCATTCCCCATGGAGTGAGGTACAGGAGTGGATGTCATTCCCCATGGAATGAGGTACAGGAGTGGACATCATTCCCCTTGGTGTGAGGTACAGGAGTGGATGTCATTCCCCATGGAGTGAGGTAAAGGAGTGGATATCATTCCACATGGAGTGAGGTACAGGACTGGGTGTCATTCCCCATGGAGTGAGTTACAGGAGTGAATGCCAATCCCCTTGGAATGAGGTACAGGAGTGGGTGTCATTCCCCATGGCGTGAGGTGCAGGAGTGGGTGTCATTCCCCATGGCGTGAGGTACAGGAGTGGGTGTCATTCCCCATGGAGTGAGGTACAGGAGTGGATGTCATTCACCATGGAGTGAGGTACAGGAGTGGGTGTCATTCCCCATGGAGTGAGGTACAGGAGTGGGTGTCATTCCCCATGGAGAGAGGTACAGGATTGGATGTCATTCCCCATGGATAGAGATACAGGAGTGGATGCCATTCCCCATGGCGTGAGGTACAGGAGTGGGTGACATTCTCCATGGAGTGAGGTACAGGAGTGGGTTTCATTCCCCGTGGCGTGAGGTACAGGATTGGGTGTCATTCCCCATGGATAGAGGTACAGGAGTGGAGGTCCTTCCCCATGGAGTGAGGTGCAGGAGTAGATGTCATTCCCCATGGAGTGAGGTACAGGAGTGGATGTCATTCCCCGTGGAGCGAGGTACAGGTGTGGATGTCATTCCCCATGGAATGAGGTACAGGAGTGGGTGTCATTCCCCATGGATAGAGGTACAGGAGTGGATGTCATTCCCCTGGAGTGAGATACAGGAGTGGATGAAATTCGCCATGGAGAGAGGTACACGAGAGGATGTCATTCCCCATGGCATGAGGTACAGGAGTGGATGTCATTCCCCATGGAGTGAGGTCCAGGAGTGGATGTCATTCCCCATGGAGTGAGGTACAGCAGTGGATGTCATTCCCCTTCCATAGATGTACAGGAGTGGATGTCATTCCCCATGGAGTGAGGTACAGGAGTGGATGTCATTCCCCAAGGAGTGAGGTACAGGAGTGGGTGTCCTTCCCCTTGGAATAAGGTACAGGAGTTGAAGTCATTCCGCATGGAGTGAGGTACAGGAGTGGATGTCATTCCCCATGGAGTGAGGTACAGGAGTGGATGTCATTCCCCATGGCGTGAGTTACAGGAGTGGGTGTCATTCCCCATCGAGTGAGGTACAGGAGTGGGTGTCATTCCCCATGGAGTGAAGTACAGGAGTATATGTCATTCCCCATGGATTGAGGTACAGGAGTGGATGTCATTCCCCATGGCGTGAGGTACAGGAGTGGGTGTAATTCCCAGCGAGTGAGGTACAGGAGTGGGTGTCATTCCCCGTGGCGTGAGGTACAGGAGTGGATGTCATTCCCCGTGGAGTGAGGTACAGGAGTGGATGTCATTCCCCATGGAGTGAGGTCCAGGATTGGGTGTCATTCTCCAAGCCATGAGGTACAGGAGTGGATGTCATTCCTCATGGATTGAGGTACAGGAGTGGAATTCATTCCCCATGGAGTGAAGTACAGGAGTGGGTGTCATTCCCCATGGAGTGAGGTACAGGAGTGCGTGTCATTCCCCATGGAGAGAGGTACAGGAGTGGATCTCATTCCCGTGGATAGAGGTACAGGATTGGATCTCATTCCCTAGGAGTGAGGTACAGGAGTGGATGTCATTCCCCATGGAATGAGGTACAGGAGTGGATGTTATTCCCCATGGAGTGAGGTCCAGGATTGGGTGTCATTCTCCAAGCCATGAGGTACAGGAGTGGATGTCATTCCTCATGGATTGAGGTACAGGAGTGGAATTCATTCCCCATGGTGTAAGGTACAGGAGTGGGTGTCATTCCCCATGGAGTGAGGTACAGGAGTGCGTGTCATTCCCCATGGAGAGAGGTACAGGAGTGGATCTCATTCCCGTGGATAGAGGTACAGGATTGGATCTCATTCCCTAGGAGTGAGGTACAGGAGTGGATGTCATTCCCCATGGAATGAGGTACAGGAGTGGACGTCATTCCCCATGGAGTGAGGTGCATGCGTGGATGTCATTCCCCATGGAGTGAGGTACAGGAGTGGATGTCATTCCCCATGGAGTGAGGTACAGGAGTGGATGTCATTCCCCATGGAATGAGGTACAGGAGTGGACATCATTCCCCTTGGTGTGAGGTACAGGAGTGGATGTCATTCCCCATGGAGTGAGGTAAAGGAGTGGATATCATTCCACATGGAGTGAGGTACAGGACTGGGTGTCATTCCCCATGGAGTGAGGTACAGGAGTGAATGTCAATCCCCTTGGAATGAGGTACAGGAGTGGGTGTCATTCCCCATGGCGTGAGGTGCAGGATTGGGTGTCATTCCCCATGGAGTGAGGTACAGGAGTGGATGTCGTTCCCCATGGATAGAGGTACAGGTGTGGATGTCTTTCCCCAGGGAGTGAGGTATAGGAGTGCATGTCATTCCCCATGGAGTGAGGTACAGTAGTGGACATCATTCCCAATGGAGTGAGGTACAGGATTGGATGTCATTCCCCACGGAGTGAGGTACAGGAGTGGATGTCATTCCCCATGGAGTGAGGTACAGGAGTATATGTCATTCCCCATGGAGTGAGGTACAGGAGTGGATGTCATTCCCCACGGAGTGAGGTACAGGAGTGGATGTCATTCCCCATGGCGTGAGGTACAGGAGTGGGTGTAATTCCCAGCGAGTGAGGTACAGGAGTGGGTGTCATTCCCCGTGGCGTGAGGTACAGGAGTGGGTGTCATTCCCCATGGATAGAGGTACAGGAGTGGATGTCATTCCCCGTGGAGTGAGGTACAGGAGTGGATGTCATTCCCCGTGGAGTGAGGTACAGGAGTGGATGTCATTCCCCATGGAGTGAGGTCCAGGATTGGGTGTCATTCTCCAAGCCATGAGGTACAGGAGTGGATGTCATTCCTCATGGAGTGAGGTACAGGAGTGGAATTCATTCCCCATGGAGTGAAGTACAGGAGTGGGTAACATTCCCCATGGTGTAAGGTACAGGAGTGGGTGTCATTCCCCATGGAGTGAGGTACAGGAGTGGGTGTCATTCCCCATGGAGAGAGGTACAGGAGTGGATCTCATTCCTGTGGATAGAGGTACAGGAGTGGATGTCATTCCCCATGGAGTGAGGTACAGGAGTGGATGTCATTCCCCATGGAATGAGGTACAGGAGTGGACATCATTCTCCATGGAGTGAGGTACATGCGTGGATGTCATTCCCCATGGAGTGAGGTACAGGAGTGGATGTCATTCCCCATGGAGTGAGGTACAGGAGTGGATGTCATTCCCCATGGAATGAGGTACAGGAGTGGACATCATTCCCCTTGGTGTGAGGTACAGGAGCGGATGTCATTCCCCATGGAGTGAGGTAAAGGAGTGGATATCATTCCACATGGAGTGAGGTACAGGACTGGGTGTCATTCCCCATGGAGTGAGGTACAGGAGTGAATGTCAATCCCCTTGGAATGAGGTACAGGAGTGGGTGTTGTTCCCCATGGCGTGAGGTGCAGGATTGGGTGTCATTCCCCATGGAGTGAGGTACAGGAGTGGGTGTCATTCCCCATGGATAGAGGTACAGTAATGGATGTCATTCCCCATGGATAGAGGTACAGTAATGGATGTCATTCCCCATGGTGTGAGGTACAGGAGTGTGTGTCATTCCCCATGGAGTGAGGTACAGGAGTGCATGTCATTCCCCATGGAGTGAGGTACAGGAGTGGGTGTCATTCCCCATGGAGTGAGGTACAGGAGTGGTTGTCATTCCCCATGGAGAGAGGTACAGGATTGGATGTCATTCCCCATGGATAGAGGTACAGGAGTGGATGCCATTCCCCATGGAGTGAGGTACAGGAGTGGGTGCCTTTCCCCATGGCGTGAGGTACAGGAGTGGGTGACATTCTCCATGGAGTGAGGTACAGGAGTGGATGTCCTTCCCCATGGAGTGAGGTGCAGGAGTAGATGTCATTCCCCGTGGAGTGAGGTACAAGAGTGGATGTCATTCCCCGTGGAGCGAGGTACAGGAGTGGATGTCATTCCCCATGGAATGAGGTACAGGAGTGGGTGTCATTCCCCATGGATAGAGGTACAGGAGTGGATGTCATTCCCCTGGAGTGAGATACAGGAGTGGATGAAATTCGCCATGGAGAGAGGTACACGAGTGGATGTCATTCCCCATGGCGTGAGGTACAGGAGTGGATGTCATTCCCCATGGAGTGAGGTACAGGAGTGGATGTCATTCCCCATGGAGTGAGGTGCAGGAGTGGATGTCATTCCCCTTCCATAGAGGTACAGGAGTGGATGTCATTCCCCATGGAGTGAGGTACAGGAGTGGATGTCATTCCCCAAGGAGTGAGGTACAGGAGTGGGTGTCCTTCCCCTTGGAGTAAGGTACAGGAGTTGAAGTCATTCCGCATGGAGTGAAGTACAGGAGTGGATGTCATTCCCCATGGAGTGAGGTACAGGAGTGGATGTCATTCCCCATGAAGTGAGGTGCAGGAGTATATGTCATTCCCCATGGATTGATGCACAGGAGTGGGTGTCATTCCCCGTGGCGTGAGGTACAGGAGTGGGTGTCATTCCCCATCGAGTGAGGTACAGGAGTTGGTGTCATTCCCCATGGAGTGAGGTACAGGAGTGGATGTCATTCCCCATGGCGTGAGGTACAGGAGTGGGTGTAATTCCCAGCGAGTGAGGTACAGGAGTGGGTGTCATTCCCCGTGGCGTGAGGTACAGGAGTGGGTGTCATTCCCCATGGATAGAGGTACAGGAGTGGATGTCATTCCCCATGGATTGAGGTACAGGAGTGGATGTCATTCCCCGTGGAGTGAGGTACCGGAGTGGATGTCATTCCCCATGGAGTGAGGTCCAGGATTGGGTGTCATTCTCCAAGCCATGAGGTACAGGAGTGGATGTCATTCCTCATGGAGTGAGGTACAGGAGTGGTTGTCTTTCCCCATGGAGTGAGGTACAGGAGTGGATGTCTTTCCCCGTGGAGTGAGGTACAGGAGTGGGTGTCATTCCCCATGGAGTGAGGTACAGGAGTGGATGTCTTTCCCCATGGAGTGAGGTACAGGAGTGGGTGTCATTCCCCATGGAGTGAGGTACAGGAGTGGGCGTCTTTCCCAATGGAGTGAGGTACAGGAGTGGATGTTTTTCCCATGGAGTGAGGTACAGGCGTGGATGTCTTTCCCCATGGAGTGAGGTACAGGAGTGGGTGTCATTCCCCATGGAGTGAGGTACAGGAGTGGATGTCTTTCCCCATGGAGTGAGGTACAGGAGTGGTTGTCTTTCCCCATGGAGTGAGGTACAGGAGTGGTTGTCTTTCCCCATGGAGTGAGGTACAGGAGTGGTTGTCTTTCCCCATGGAGTGAGGTACAGGAGTGGTTGTCTTTCCCCATGGAGTGAGGTACAGGAGTGGATGTCTTTCCCCATGGAGTGAGGTACAGGAGTGGTTGTCTTTCCCCATGGAGTGAGGTACAGGAGTGGTTGTCTTTCCCCATGGAGTGAGGTACAGGAGTGGATGTCTTTCCCCATGGAGTGAGGTACAGGAGTGATTGTCTTTCCCCATGGAGTGAGGTACAGGAGTGGATGTCTTTCCCCATGGAGTGAGGTACAGGAGTGGTTGTCTTTCCCCATGGAGTGAGGTACAGGAGTGGATGTCTTTCCCCGTGGAGTGAGGTACAGGAGTGGGTGTCATTCCCCATGGAGTGAGGTACAGGAGTGGATGTCTTTCCCCATGGAGTGAGGTACAGGAGTGGTTGTCTTTCCCCATGGAGTGAGGTACAGGAGTGGTTGTCTTTCCCCATGGAGTGAGGTACAGGAGTGGTTGTCTTTCCCCATGGAGTGAGGTACAGGAGTGGATGTCTTTCCCCATGGAGTGAGGTACAGGAGTGGATGTCTTTCCCCATGGAGTGAGGTACAGGAGTGGATGTCTTTCCCCATGGAGTGAGGTACAGGAGTGGATGTCAGTGCTCAATTACCAACTTTGGGAAATTAGTCGTGAAAGGCAAAGTCAACTAAAGAATGAGAAAGACTGTTGTGTCTTTAAAAACAATGCAACATTGGAAGATGCATCAACATGTTCCATTGCATCATTTGCCTGTGACATTGTGATCAAAGTCATATCTTTGTTTTCTCTGTTCCTAATCACAAAATGTTTACTATTCTTCATGAAGACAGTGGCCCTTTAATTTTATTGGAACTCTTTGCAGATTTTTTGATCTTCTCCTCAATTTTCTTCACTCTCATTACATTTTCTTATTTTTTACATCTTTCTCCAGTGTTAATTTTGTTTCAGCATGTTCTCTTTTTGATCTCACCTGCCTTACTGCCCGATCAGCCTCCATTCTTCCCTGCTCCTTACTTGTTATGTCTTCATATGTAGCTCAGTCTCTATTCAATTACCTTCCTCAGTCTTTAATTATTGTTTGCAGTCTCATTCCTTCAAACGTTTACAGCTGCCCTTTCTGCACATGATCATAGAGCGTGCCTTCTGTGTGTGCATCTTTGTTTTGGCAGTAGGATAAAGTTATTATGATGAGATCAATGTGAAATTCTATGCAGAAGTAGCTATTTAGAAGCATACTGGTTTGATATAGATAGGTATTTTCTGAACTTTTAAAAAATACTTTCTCTTTAATACAGGTAGTGTTGAGTTATACTTCTGGCTCTCCATCCATCTCTGGTCACAGTGCCAGTCAACACATTGCCTGTTTACACAGAGACATGGCTCAACTCCTCAGTAATCACAGCCAAGGAAAGCTGTGAGAGAAGCAGTTGCCAGCTCGTCAATGACCCCATAGATGTATTTGCTGACTTGTCAAAAATTAAACCAAAAGTGTAAATGAATAGCAAGAAAATGGCAACCAGGTCTATATTTGATGATGACAACCAAACGGCCATTACATTTTTAATATTAGTGAAGATCCGATAGAATAGTCAGATCATTGTTAACATTAATGAGGGAAGCTGTTCCATTCTCTACCATAATCCCTCACACAAATAACAAAAGATGATGTTTTAAAAATGAAGTTTATAATGCTCTCACACAGCTTGTTAGAATTTGGTGCGCTGTCAGATCGATAAACTTACCACCTCGCCATGCTGCAACTTTGGTACTGATGTGATTCAGAAACCATGCAGGATTGGTATGGAAACTGCAGTATAACCAGAGATTTTTGGGGACCCCTTGCAAAAGCTGTCCTGTGGCCCCATTTCTGAATACAGTAGTCCTTCAAGAACTGAAGGTGTGGGCTGTTATTCTATTTTCAGGACACACATACTCCTGGAAAATTCAGAGATTTGCATGCAACAAGGTATAAGTAAGGAAAATAAAGTGGATGGGGAAAATAGTTATGTTTGAAGAAAGACATTGTTGAAAAGAATTAATTTTCATGTAAAAAGGTGGGTGTTTGTGATATTCTTGGATATCTACTGTAAGGTCCTGTTGCATCCTTTCTCAGTGGACTTCACCAGCCATACATATTTTGGGGGGTATGGTAGTGTAATGGTTAAGCTCCTGGACTAAATACTTCGGTAGAACGTGAGTTCAAATCCCACCATGGCTATTAGAGAATTTGAATTCTGTTTTTGAAAAATCTTACAATAAATAAATGGTATCAGTAATAGTGACCATGAAGCTGACAGAGTGTCATAAAAACCTAACTGGTTCACATAAGAACATAAGAATGAGAAGCAGGAGTAGCCCATATGGCCCCTCAAGCCTTCTCCGCCATTCAATAAGATCATGGCTGATCATTGACCTCAACTCCACTTTCCCGCCCCATCTCCATAAACCCTGATTCCCCTAGAGTCCAAAAATCCATCTATCTCAGCCTTGAATATACTCAAAGACTCAGCATCCACAGCCCTCTGGGGCAGAGAATTCCAAAGATTCACAACACTCTGAGTAAAGAAATACCTCCTCACCTCAGTCTTAAATGGCTGACCCCTTATCCTGAGACAATGCCCCCTAGTTCTAGGCTCTCCAGCCAGGGGAAACAACCTCTCAGCATCTACCCTGTCAATCTCCCTCAGAATCTTATATGTTTCAATGAGACCACCTCTCATTCTTCTAAACTCCAGAGAGTATAGGCCCAATCTCTCCTCATAGGACACCCCTCTCATCCCAGGGATCAATCTAGTGAACCTTCGTTGCACCGCCTCTAAGGCATGTATGTCCTTTCTCAGATTCACCAATGTCCTTTGGCAAGGAAACCTGTCCTATAAGTGACTACAGTCCCATGCCAACATGATTGACTCTTGATTGCCCTCTGAAGTGGCCTGGTAAGCCACTCAGTTGTATCAAACGGCTACAAAGAAAAAGCTCAGTGGTTCCAGAAAAAGGCCCACTACCACCCTCTCAGGGCAACTAGGGATGGGCAATAAATGCTGGCCTTGCCAGCAATGCTCAGAAGGAATAATAAATAAAAATACCTCTAATTCTAGATTACTACTTGTTCCCCACTCACTCATCTTTGGAGGCTAATCTATTGGTCATCGCACCTTTGCACTCTGGAATTCTCTCTCAAAATCACTAAACTCTGCCACTTGCCTTTCTGCCACCAAAAGCTCTTTAGAAACCCTTTGACTGAGGCTTCCCTCTGCCCTCCACCCACCTTCAAATATCTCCTTTTCCTACGCAGTGTCCACCCCTCCACATTATGAAGTATTCTGAGAAAACATTGCCCATGGGGTGTGCTTTCTGAGTACTTCTCCTTGTTGTTACTTAATTTCATTAATCATGGTTTTAGGTGGAGGAGGCAATTTGAAAAAGATTTGCAAAATTGGACAGGTTGGGCTCCAATAGTCGAACAAAATGGAAATAAGCATTCTGTTCGTTTGGCTAATTCAATTCCTGACATTTCCAACTTAATACCACTGTAATTAAATTCCAAAGCTACCCAGGGAAGCTGCAGAAAGACCTTGTCTTCAACTGTCAGCTGAGGGTGATTAGCTCTGTTGGTCTTTATTTTGCCCCATACCTCAGGGCTACATCTCACTTAAAACTATTGTCCAGTTTCAGTCTCTGGGATCCTGGGGGGATGCACACTCTGTTTGGGACACAGAGATACAAATGTGATTCTGTGCTCAACGACAACAGATCCTGAGATAAGCTTGAGTTAATTTATTTAAAACAAATAGGATATAATGTATGCATACAAACTTGTGGAAATTATCACAGAAATCACAGAAACCCCACAGTGCAGATAGAGGCCATTTCGGCCCATCGAGCCTGCACCAACACATATCCCACCCTATCCCCGTAACCCCTACACCAACACATATCCCACCCGATCACCGTAACCCCTACACCAACACATATCCCACCCTATCCCCGTAACCCCATGTATTTAATCCCCCTAACACTAAGGGTCAATTTATCATAGCCAATCAACCTTACCCGCACATCTTTGGACTGCTGAAATGCAAAGTAACAGATGCAAAACAAATTGCCTCAAAACCATGTAATTGTAATTTCACTCAGGTTGATGAATAATTAATGGACCAGAACTTCGGGTCCCCACGGGTGAGTACACGCTGGGTACTCACGCGTAGGCCCAACGAAACTGCCGGTTTTGTGCATGCACTGCGCATGCGCGGGAAACCGGAACTTCCGTTCCCTTAAAGGAAGGGATTCACAGGTCGAACGCGTGCGCCAGAGAGGCAGCGCGTACGCCTGGAACTTCCGTTTTTTTTGCAGGTTTCTCCGGGAGGGTAAGTCTCCAAGAGCTACGCTTTTAAAAGCAGACGCAAGGCCTGCTTTTAACAAGGTAAAATTAACAAGGTGAATTAAGTAAAATTAAAACATTTTTTCCACAGGTTTATTATTTTTAAATACTTTAAAGAAAGGTAAGTTTATTTTTAGCCCTTTTAGAAACTGTAATTAATTTTTTCAAAAATTTAAATTATTGTTTAAAATAGTTATTTTATGCAATTTATAGTTATTTTAAAAATGTGATTTAAAAAAATATTTATTTGAAGTTTTAGTTATGTTTTGGGGCTGAATTGTATTCATAGATTTGACAGGCCTTCCTGTCAAATCTATGAATACAGATCCCCTGCTACCATTGGCTCTCCATGGCCCACGTGATCCCAGGGGACGCTTCGAACTAACTGCACCCCTGGGGTACACAAGCACTGCGCGCCGGCAGTTGGAGCAGGCCCAGGATCGGAATCCCACGCGGGTCCACAGCTCAATGGCTGGCGCACAAGGTAAGTGCAGGTCGGAGGCTTGCACCCGCGGGAAGCCTCCGACACGAATTTCTGGGCCAATGCAGATACCACAACTAGATGCACTAGGGAAAACAAAGCAATCAAATAAAGGGTTCGTTTTTGAAAAGAAAATTATTTCAAATGGTAAAAACATTGGTATAAGATATCAAAAAGGCTTTAACAGTGAAAGCTTATCGCTGGGTCTGTTGAGATTGTACTTCACACTTTTACACCAAAATAGATTGTGATCTATCCTCAGATTCATAAAGAAAACATATACATGCCCACGCTAACAGAGTGAATTCAATGTACCAATCACTCAGCTCAATGTCTGGGGTCTTCCTGCAATCGTAGAATTTGCAAGAGCTTAAGCCAGTTCTGAATAAAACTAGGTCATAAAATATGCTCCTGAATAAGATGTGGCATAAGCTTTTGATCACCTTTTAAAGGCCAAGTTAAAAATGATCAGACAACAGGGTGGAGATAAATAGACAAAAGATGCTGAAAAACTAAAAGAAAAATATAAGAGGCTGGAAATGCTGCTGTTTCTCAGCATCTGAAAAGCATTAATTGTTTGCCAAAGGGAGGTGTGTTGACCTCTGTTTGTGGATGCTGGTGTTCCGATACCAGTGGGTAGGCAGCGTGCAGCCTGAACTACCTGGCATTCCTCCATTGGTCCTCTTCTTCTAAATACCTCAGCAAGGAAATTCCATTGATGTCTGTAATGGTGCTGCAGCAGGAAATAAACAACTGAAGAAAGGTAGTTGTGAAATGGCTGAATACACTTACCTTAACGTTACCGTATCATCTTCACGACCCTCTGTGTACTTATGCCTATATCACACATGCATGGTTTAGATCTGCCATCCGACATGAATGCAAGCGGGAAATAACAGACAGGCACGCCCTGAAATTAATATTTAAATGAAACCACTCGCTTGTTTGAGGTGGGCAATTCCACCGTCACTGGTCCCACCGCGAGAAACTACAATGGGTGCAAAGTAGGAGGAGCACTGCTAGGACAAAACTCGTCCATTTTCCACAACAAGGGGTGATCGGCAGTGTAAAGTCCAGGCAACAGTGTCTGTTGTCCATGCACTTGTGGCTGCTGAAATATGCAATTGTGTGCAGGCGGTAAGTAAAAACTGTATTCATTGCAACAGAGATCATGCAATCATTGCTTTGTGCAGTCATAAATTTCAGCACTAACTTCAGAAGTAAATGACGCTGTTGTTGTGCAAAAACATGGTTAATGTATTTTTTATCAAGAAATCAAAGCGAAGGCCTGTAGTGAGAGAAGTAGCAGAGAAGCCTGGTAAATCGAGAAGCACTGGTTAGGTGAGGAACAGCCTGGGTTTTAAAAGATTGTGGATTGCTGAGGTAAGGGAACTGCATTCTACAATGCACCCAGACTAACTGGCTTGTTACCTTAAACCTTCATTGAAAAGCAATGGACTGTGTCCTTTGCATGATGTGGCAAACAGTTCAAACAGTTTGAACACTTCACCTCCAATAAATACGATCCAAAGGAAGTGTCAGCCTGGCTGCTTTATAATCTCTGCTCAGACCTCATTGTTCCATGGTTCAAACAGGGAGGTCCTTCAGATAAACAAGCTTGCCTCCAGTGGGGTTTGACACCTGTCTCTGTGGGCAGATAGGGTGTCACATTTCTTTGTAGTCAAACAAGCTGCTTTGTGACAGAGAGACCTGCGGCTTAACATGCTCACTGACATATCTCCAAGACGCAAGTGTCAAAATACACAGGTTGCTGTAAGCACTGATGCACCCACTTTAAGACTGGTGTCATTCACACAAGACGTGGTCAGTGTGCGTATATAAAGAGGAGGCTGGATGATGTATTTGGCTCACCAATAACACCTTCACGTTGCTGCTGCTTTGCATTACTACAAATTATTGAAATGTGTGGTTTGACATAAGCAAAGATAGCAATCTGAACCCCAGGTTGGAGAGTATGTGCTGCACTAACTATCCTGCAATGCTCAACTATGGCCAATTGCAGCTTGAGTTCTCAGAGCAGGTTGTTCAGCTTAGTCCCAGGAGCAGAGTTACTGTAAACATCAGCCTGTTACCAAGAGATCACAACTGGGCATTCAAATTTATTTTCAGACTTTCACCTGAAATCCTTTTACTGAAATCTGTGATTTCTCTTGTTGCAGATATGGTTGAGAACACATTGAAATAATGCATGTTTTTAATGCTTTTGTACTTTTCCTGTGCATATCTTACACATACACAGATCCACACTCGAACTAATAGGGCAATATTAATTTTAAAAGGGATGTCATGCTCCTTCCCCTTGTAGGAGTCTCTGCACTCCTAACAAAGAATCTATAACTTACTGGAAGTTAACAAACTGAATTTATTGTCTAAGAACTTTACAAAACAAGAAACTACAGGAGAAGCTCAAAACAGGTCTTTTCTCTTTCAACCCACACGAGGACTCCTGGTCCCGCCCTCTACCTCTGACATCATGACGTCATCACGTTTCCCGCCGAAGGGGACGTCACGTGACCCACGTGATGACGTCATCACGTCAGATCGCGATGTTGTCGATCTAGCTCTGTTTAACCAGAGCCAACTTGAAAGGTAATAACATTGGTTACAGACAATTAATGCTAGAGGTAATAACATTGGTTACAGACAATTATGTAAGTCACTTAGTGGTTTTGCCACATACGCCCCCCCAGAATTGTCTTTAACGAAAAGGGTCAATCGCTGAGGAGGTCGGACAAGTCTGTTGGACCGACTCCGAAATTCCCGGAAGCACCGATCGCCATCACAGCAGCGGGGGAAGTACCGGGACCGGCGTGCATGACTCGCGGCGGTCTATTCGACGGTCTGGTAACGAAAGTGCACGGCGAGTGGCAGCAGCGGGCTTTCGGGCCGAAACGAGCGTGGTAATAGCAGAAACCGGTCGTCGGAGGCGCCTTTGTCGGAGCCGGGGCCGGGCTCTTCGTGGCGGGGCGTTGCGCGAGGGCGCAGTATTGTTGCCGGACCGCGTAAATCTTATCCGCCTCTTCGGCGAGTGCGACGCAGTCTGCAGTTTCTGCTCGGGCGAGGGACGCCTGTACTTGCTCAGGAAGTTGAGTAAAGAACAGTTCGTGAAACAGAAAGCACTGGGGCTCGGACCCCAGGAGGGTCAGCATGTGACTCATCATTTCCGAGGGTTTGGAGTCTCCTAACCCTGGTAGAATCAGTAAACGGCGAGCGCGCTACGCTTTGGTGAGACCAAATACCTGCAGCAATCGTGTCTTGATGGCAACATACTTGTCAGCAGTCGGAGGACTCTCCAGCAGGCTGATGATTCTCGACGCCGTCGAGCTCTCGAGGGCGGAGACCACGTGGAGATATCTGGTCTGATCCTGAACGATGTTGCGGAGCTCAAATTGTGACTCGGCTTGCACAAACCAAGAGGCTGCCTGTTGTTCCCAGAATTGGGGGAGCTTCAAGGCCACTGCGTTGGCCTCCATCACTGGCCTGTGTTCGGCGTTCACTACGAAAAACGATCGCGAGGAATCGGGGTCACCAATGTAGGAGTCTCTGCACTCCTAACAAAGAGTCTATAACTTACTGGAAGTTAACAAACTGAATTTATTGTCTAAGAACTTTACAAAACAAGAAACTACAGGAGAAGCTCAAAACAGGTCTTTTCTCTTTCAATCCACACGAGGACTCCTGGTCCCGCCCTCTACCTCGGACGTCATGACGTCATCACGTTTCCCGCCGAAGGGGACGTCACATGACCCACGTGATGACGTCATCGCGTCAGATCGCGATGTTGTCGATCTAGCTCTGTTTAACCAGAGCCAACTTGAAAGGTAATAACATTGGTTACAGACAATTAATGCTAGAGGTAATAACATTGGTTACAGACAATTATGTAAGTCACTTAGTGGTTTTGCCACATACGCCCCCCCAGAATTGTCTTTAACGAAAAGGGTCAATCGCTGAGGAGGTCGGACAAGTCTGTTGGACCGACTCCGAAATTCCCAGAAGCACCGATCGCCATCGCGGCAGCGGGGGAAGTACCGGGACCGGCGTGCATGACTCGCAGCGGTCTATTCGATGGTCTGGTAATGAAAGTGCACGGCGAGCGGCAGCAGCGGGCCTTCGGGCCGAAACGAGCGTGGTAATAGCAGAAACCGGTCGTCGGAGGCGCCTTTGTCGGAGCCGGGGCCGGGCTCTTCGTGGCGGGGCGTTGCGCGAGGGCACAGTATTGTTGCCGGACCACGTAAATCTTATCTGCCTCTTCGGCGAGCGCGACGCAGTCTGCGGTTTCTGCTCGGGCGAGGGACGCCTGTACTTGCTCAGGAAGTTGAGTAAGGAACAGTTCGTGAAACAGAAAGCACTGGGGCTCGGACCCCAGGAGGGTCAGCATGTGACTCATCATTTCCGAGGGTTTGGAGTCTCCTAACCCTGGTAGAATCAGTAAACGGCGAGCGCGCTACGCTTTGGTGAGACCAAATACCTGCAGCAATCATGTCTTGATGGCGACATACTTGTCAGCAGTCGGAGGACTCTCCAGCAGGCTGATGATTCTCGACGCCGTCGAGCTCTCGAAGGCAGAGACCACGTCTGATCCTGAACGATGTTGCGGAGCTCAATTGCGCCTCGGCTTGCACAAACCAAGAGGCTGCCTGTTGTACCCAGAATTGGGGGAGCTTCAAGGCCACTGCGTTGGCCTCCATCATTGGCCTGTGTTCGGCGTTCACCGCGAAAAATGATCGCGAGGAATCGGGGTCACCAATGTAGGAGTCTCTGCACTCCTAACAAAGAGTCTATAACTTACTAGAAGTTAACAAACTGAATTTATTGTCTAAGAACTTTACAAAACAAGAAACTACAGGAGAAGCTCAAAACAGGTCTTTTCTCTTTCAATCCACACGAGGACTCCTGGTCCCGCCCTCTACCTCTGACGTCATGATGTCATCACGTTTCCCGCCGAAGGGGACGTCACGTGACCCACGTGATGACGTCATCACGTCAGATCGCGATGTTGTCAATCTAGCTCTGTTTAACCAGAGCCAACTTGAAAGGTAATAACATTGGCTACAGACAATTAATGCTAGAGGTAATAACATTGGTTACAGACAATTATGTAAGTCACTTAGTGGCTTTGCCACACCCTCCCCCTTCCCACCAAATTTCTTCTTCTCTCCTGAAGGCACTGACAGGGTCTGATGAAGGGAGGAACTGAAAGAAATCAGTATTTGTAGGGAAATGGTGTTAGGGAAATTGACGGGATTGAAGGCCGATAAATCCCCAGGGCCTGATAATTTACATTCTAGGGTACTTAAGGAAGTGGCCCTAGAAATAGTAGATGCATTGCTGATCATCTTTCAACATTCGATGGAATCTGGAACAGTACCCATGGATTGGAGGGTAGCTAATGTTACCCCCCTATTCAAAAAAGGTGGTAGAGAGGAAACGGGGAATTATAGACCAGTAAGCCTGACATCAGTAGTGGGGAAAATGCTAGAGTCCATTATAAAAGATGTAATAGCAGAGCACTTGGAAAACAGTGACAGGATCGGACAAAGTCAACATGGATTTACAAAAGGTAAATCGTGCTTGACTAATCTACTGGAATTTTTTGAGGATGTAACTGGTAAAATAGATAAGGGAGAACCAGTGGATGTGGTGTATTTGGACTTTCAAAAGGCTTTCGATAAGGTCCCGCCTAAGATATTAGCGTGTAAAGTTAAGGCACATGGGATTGGGGTCAAGGTATTGACTTGGATAGAGCACTCGTTGGCAGACAGAAAGCAAAGAGTTGGAATAAACGGGTCTTTTTCCGAGTGGCAGGCAGCGACTAGTGGGGTACCGCAGGGATCGGTCCTTGGACCCCAGCTATTCACAATATATATTAATGATCTGGACAAGGGAACCAGATGTAATATCTCCAAGTTTGCAGACGACACAAAGCTGGGTGGGCGTGTGTGCTGTGAGGAGGATGCCGAGAAACTCCAGGATGATTTGGACAGGTTGGGTGATTGGGCAGAAGCATGGCAGATGCAATATAACGTGGATAAATGCGAGGTTATCCACTTTGGTGTCAAAAACAGGAAGGCAGATTATTATCTGAATGGCAATAGATTGGGAGAAGGGGAAGTGCAATGAGACCTGGGTGTCCTTGTGCACCAGTTCAATTCAAGTTTATTTGTCATATATGCAGCAAACGTGTGTACTGCACAATGAAATGTTCATTTTTACGAGTCCTCCCAACATTGGAATAAATATGGCATAGCAATGATAAAAATACTAATAGAAATACAGTAATAATAAATAAAACAACAGTAATAAATAATAATAAATTATTCGTTCATGAGTCTTATGGCCTGGGGTAGAAGCTGTTTTGAAACCTGCTGGTACGAGACCGTATGCTTCGATACCTCTTACCGGACGGGAGCAGGGCGAAGAGGTTGTGGCTGGGGTGGCTCGCATCTTTGATTATTCTCAGGGCCTTCCCCCGGCACCTCTCGGGGTAGATATCCTGGACAGCAGGTAGTTTAATTCCTATAGTATGTTGTGCAGCTTTCACCACCATCTGTAGAGCCTTGCGGTCTGTGGCGGTGCAGCTGCCATACCAGGTAGTGATGCAGCCGGACAGGATACTCTCAATGGTGCACCGGTAGAAGTTGGTGAGAATCAGTCGTTGAAGATAAGCATGCAGGTGCAGCAGGCAGTTAAGAAGGCAAATGGTATGTTGGCCTTCGTAGCGAGAGGGTTTGAGTACATGAACAAGGATGTCTTGCTGCAGTTGTACAGGGCCTTGGTGAGACCACATCTTGAGTATTGTGTGCAGTTTTGGTCGCTTATCTGAGGAAGGATGTTCTTGCCATGGAGGGAGTGCAGCGAAGATTCACCAGGCTGATACCTGGGATGGCAGGAATGACGTATGAGGAGAGATTGGGTCAATTGGGCGTATACTCGCTGGAGTTTAGAAGAATGAGAGGGGATCTCATTGAAACTTATAAATTTCTGACAGGACTGAACAGACTAGATGCAGGAAGGATGTTCCCGATGGTCGGGGAGTCCAGAACCAGGGGTCACAGTCTAAGGATAAGGGGTAAGCCATTTAGGACAGAAATGAGGAGGAATTTCTTCACCCAGAGAGTGGTGAACCTGTGGAATTCTCTACCACAGAAGGCAGTAGAGGCCAATTCATTAAATATATTCAAGAAGGAGTTCGATATATTTCTTAAGGCTAAAGGGATCAAGGGATATGGGGAGAAAGCAGGGACAGGGTACTGAATTTGGATGAGCAGCCATGATTGCATTGAATGGCGGAGCAGGCTTGAGGGGCCGAATGGCCTACTCCTGCTCCTATCTTCTATGACTGGCACTGAGGTATGTTAATCCGGATGTCGGCTTCCTTTGGCACTTCATCTATGTGTCCATTCTTCACTAGACAGTAAAGGGCAAATTGAGAGAGGCTGTGATCGCGGTGCTGAGTCTCACTAGATGGTTGGAGGTGGGACTATAACACTATAGCCCTGATTCTCCGGCGCGACTCCCTGCGAGAGCGTAGCCTCATTCAATTTGCCCTTAAGTGTCAGTAGGCTCGTAGACCATAGGAAGGATTTGCAGCTGTACCCAATTCTGTCCTCATCCGGTGTCCACATGTGCACTTCCCAGTAAAAGCCATTGAATATCAATCAGCAGCTAGAGTGGCTGATTTCCCCCATTCCCAGCCCAAGGGCATTCTATCTGAGGGCAGCTAACTCAGCACAGATCAGGAATACTTTATGGGTCAGTTCAACACTGAGCCATTGGGAAATAGGACAACACATTCTGTGCCCTAATACAATGGGAATTTCTTCTATTTTGCAATTTAGCTAATTTACCTAAAAAAAAGAAATCGCTGAATTGCATAGTTCCAGTTGGTTTGATTCCAGGGCTAACTGAATTACGGCTAACATGGGAACAAATAACATAATCAATATATGTAATGTGATGAACATTGTTTAACACTCTGGACAATTTTTCCAGTGGTCATCCAACTCTCCGTATCAGAGAAATGCTGGGACTGATTTTCCTTTGCCTTGCTCCTAAACAGAACCCAAAAGTGGGAGCTAATGGCCCAGTAATTCCGGGCACAACGCGTGAGTAAGGACGGGGTACTCACGCGTGTGCCCGGAGGAATTGCCGGTTTTCAGCATGCACAGCGCGGCAGGACCTCAAGCGGGCCAGTGAGAGGAAATGCAATGCGGGCCAGAATTAAAATGTCAGCGCGCCGGGTAAGTGAACATCGGGGGCTTGCACGCGCGGCAAGCTCCCGATCCTAATTTCAGGGCCAATACTTTGCTACTAAGTGTCAGAGCCCTCTGCACACAAACTTCCTCTAATAGCACAGAGTGCAGTTCAAGACAAACACTTCCTAGAAAAACCGAGTGCTATTGATCCCGAGCTCCCATATAGGTGCTGTCTGTCTTAAGGGACAGGCTGGTTTTGCCAAGTCCTTCATTTTTGGCTTTTTGAAGAAAACATGTTTTTTCTACTCATGTACTTGTTGCACAATGCGTATTCCTTTACGTTTAGTGAAGGGGGCAGTGTTCAGTATTATACCATCTGCTTTTTTGTGATATGGCTTATTTGGAGGCAGACAAGGGGAAACGACCACAAAAACACCTGACAGCTGCTGAAGTCATTCACACCGCCATTTCCTGAGACTCAAACACTGTTTTCCTACCACAGATTTAGAAACCCCTCCCTCTTCCTGATGGTTCCAACTGCCCCACGCCAACAGGAATAAAAAGAGAAGCTATACAGTCGAACCATCACCCTCTTCCTATTGCTGCAGCACCTTTTTTTCATACCCGCACCTGATAGCCCTCTTGCACTACCTACTGCCTGGCACTATGGTGCCAGCCTCTTTCCAGATCACTTCAAGTCAGACTATAGGGGTTCCTGGACTGTTGCTTGGGGCACTGCTGCTGTCTCACCCCTGGAACAACAGTGCATACCCAGGTGACGGAACCTTCAAATGCAGTTTCCGGCCCACATATATTAATTTAAAATCTTACCATTCTCCATCAGAAGGTATCCAGATAATAATCCTGCCTCATTATTGAAGATAAAATCCTTCTGGCTCTCCCATGGGACTTTAACTGTGCCTGCCCCTTTAAGGAAAACTGAGGGAGTTTCAAAAACATCAAAAAGAACAGTAAGGTATTTTACAAGGCCCTAGTAATTATTTTTCAGGGCTCCATTGCATGTGGATGTGTGCCAGAGGATTGGAGTGAGGCCAACTTAGTGCCCATTTTTTAAAAAGGGAGACAGAGCGAATCTGGGTAATTACAGGTTGGTTAGCCTACCATCAGCACTAAGAAACATTTTAGTGTCTTTAATTAAGGATGAAATCACCATGTATCTAGATAAAGAGAAAATAGTTAGTAGCCACTGCGGATTTCAAGAGGGATGATCGTGCTTGACAAACCTCATAGAATTCTGTGAAGTGGTAACAGAGATGATAGATGGGGGAAATGCAGAGGAAGTATTTCACATAGACTTTAGGAAAACTTTTACAAATACTTTTACACTTTTTTGATGTCAGCATGTACACAATATTGTGTCACATTGCTGATAGAAGGATATTTTGAGCCAAGGGCTTTTTGAGTAATCAGATATTGGATGATTGACTTTATAGGTCCATTATCAGGTGGTTCTTATGGTCATTACATCTATGGAGTAACTAGAAAAGACTGGAATGTGTGTTGTTTGGAGAACGCCAATGAGTGCGGTGATATAAGTCTGGTACAGTTCTGCATGTGAGGGGTTTATATCTTATTTGTGTTTTTAGCCCTGTACTGCTTTTGGGTCCAGAAATCATTTACATTTATTAAACCAGAGAAAATAGATTAGCAATAATTCTTTTGACTAATCTCGGTTTACTCCAGTTTCTTTTTAAGTATTGAGCGTAACCATGGGGTGAATTAATGATACGTAGAATGCAGTAGTAAATGAAGTTATTAAGTAGTACACCGATTTGTGACTGAAACTTCCCAGCATGAGAAGACAGAGATTTCCATCCCGTCCTTTCAAAGATTCACATTAACTCACTCTTTGGGCTGTAATTTGCCAGGTCCGAGGAGGCGGAATTGGAGGCAAGTGAGGTGTTAAAATCGCAAAAAATGGCGGGTGGCTCCGATCCCACCTCTGAGCAATTTTCCCACATTCGTGGGTTCAGACCCCATTTCCATCCCATCTCCAAGAGGCGGAATAGGCCCTTAAGGCCCTTAACAACCACTTAATTGCATCTATAATCCCATTTTGAGAGGCCTTTCTGATTCTAACACATTTCCCTCATCCTACACGCCTCCTCTGGAACACGCCAGGTAATGCTGGTGGCCTCACAAGTGGATTGCTTACTAACAGCTGCAGCTCCAACATTAAAAAGCAGTTTTCACCAATGACTACTTGCAGTTGGCAGAACTTTGTTGTCTCAGGTCTGGGGGAACTTTTAGCAGGCCTACTCATTGTTGTGGAAGTTTGGAGCCTGACACCCATCTCCAGTGTGACCTGCTGGGAAACCCCTCTCGCCACCTTGACTGAGCGCTTCCTCAACTGAGGTATATAGCAGAAGCATGGCGACCATTTATTTCCTTTCCTCCTGGACATCAGATTCGGGTGAAGACCAGCTGTGGCAGCAGCAGAACCATGAACAACAGCAGCACCAACAGCAGCAGCAACAACAGGAGTGCCAAGCTGCTGCTCACCCCCCTGAAGCTGCACAGGCCAGAAGGCGACAGCGCGCGACCACACTGCTGCCCGGGATGCAAGGGACGCACTCATGTTGGCCAGATTTGCTTAGTCTGCACAATCAAACACTTTTGCCTCGCACCTTCTTACCAGAGCATCGACAATGGCCAAGAGCCTGCGGATTCCTATCACTCTGAGCACCATATTGAAATTGCAAGTCGCTCTAAGCCGTCAATGCGGAAGCACCATTTGCGAAATGACACAGGCTACAACTTCAACAGTTTGCCATCAGAAATTTTTATCACAACAAGCAACTGATGGCATTTCAGAAAGAAGCACAACATAATACCCAAGTGACTACCCTTGTGACTACTTGTGCATTATTTTCCTCTTACGCATGCTCCTATGTGGTGCTTCCCCTGTGGCTTCAGCAGATGTGAAGGCCCCTTGCTCACTTTCTTGCTGCTCCTGTCTTGACACCTTTGGCATCCGTCCTCTTGGGTTGCGAATCTGTGAGGGCTCAGCAACAGTCTGCTGTTCCTGTGGCTGTGCAGGGGATAAGACGCCCATCTCAGTTGGATGAGGACACTGATGCGGCTCTGACTGAGGGCTTTGCAGTGGCATGGTCGTGTAAGTGCTTGGAGAGGAGCCCCCACTTCTTTGTTGTCTGCCACCAACTGAAGGGATAACTACTAGTCCTAGCCCCTTTAGGGCTACCCCGGATGAGGCATATTCCTCAGACATTCACTGTCAACTAAAGTTTGAGGTAGCCGAATCCTAAAGACACGTAATTGGGTCTAAAAGTCCGGACTATCTCTCCCTAAAGGAAAGGAACAACCTGAAAATGTTACCATCCTCCAGATAGCACTTTTAATAAGTTTAGCAAGACTGTAACGTTCCGGATATTATGAGGGTCCGGAAAACTCCCCCAGAATTCTGCAACTCCTCACCAGTGTACAGAGATTGAGTTCGCGAGTTTGATACAGAATGTGAGACAATTCTAAAAATATATAGATTTATTAAAGAACCGACATATAATTTACAGTTGGTGAATCAATCACAACATTAACAGTTCCATAAAAAGAAAGCTTATAATTCTATTATCAGAGAACCTACTCTCAAATCTTAACTTCGCTACAGTTTTACAGTTCTTAGTTTTATCCACCAAAATCAAATACAGTACCTTTGATCCCCGAGGTACAAAGAGTTGGAGACTTACAGAGCTGGCTCTGAAGCCGAGAATCACTTTACCTCTTTAAGCGAGTCTACTATCCCATTTGAGAGTTCAATATTTATACCCTTTTCCAGTGGTATTTCCTTAAAGGTTTTCTGCTGATGTAAGCTAATTATCTCAAGTCATGTTTCTGCTGACCCCTGCAATTCTTACAGTCATTTCAGCTGGCAGCACTACACAACCACTACTCTCCTCTAGGTGTTCTAAATTTATCATTCAAAACAGTGTAACAGCAGGTGCGCTTTACTTGGTATCATTTTTACGAAGGCAGATGTTTGTTACTTTTATGTGCTTCTTTACAAAGTGTAAATTAGAACTGTTCTGGACTTATTACATGCAGATAGCACCCTCTAGTGGTAGTTATTGTACAGCAGTGTTAGTGTATAGCAGTATGTTATTTGACCTTCTTCCTGTTTGACCTGGAAGTAGTATTCCAGAGAGTGTTTCTGCTGAGTTATGAAGAAAGCCACATGAGGGATTCTCAATCCTATTGCATCCCTTCTTATACGCTAGGCAAGACGCAATGCCTGTGAGTATCCTTGCTTAGTAACATGATAACAGCCTTGTCAGTGTAGTATTTTGACAATACTTTGTCTATAAGAAGTTATTAGCTGTTAGTTACCGAGGTTTAGCTTCAGTGCTATTTAGTTATACAATCAGTCTATTCTGTTGTCATAAACATGTTTATATCTTATGTAACATCTAATGTATAGTACTCAGTTCTATATACAAAACATACTTTGTCTCTGTTTACAGTTTCACAAAATAAATTCAAGTAAAGCTTCAAAACAGTAACCTGCTTAACGAGGAATTATTTGAATGAGTGTTTAGCTGGCTGGATAACTAGATAGGAGTACGTCTAGCGAGACCAGTACAGTGAAAAGACAGCATTACGGCTAGCTGTAAAGAGAGGAGATCCTCCATGTGGAGCAGCAAGACGCAGAGTAGGCCATCACGACAGAGCCAGCTTAAGTCTTCACCTTGTACATCACACTTACTGTTGTGTATGTACCTTTAAGGGAAGAACTGGTTTTAGACTGCAGTACCGGCAGTGACCACCCCTGTATAAAAGGCCCTAGCAGGCTTCTGTATTTCAGTCTGACGTTGCCCTCCTGTTCAGTAAAGTACCTGTTAAACTGTTCTCCCGAAGTCCGTGTATTATTGAGGCGCGGACTTTACAGTGGCGACGAGTAAGTTCGAACTCACCTGCAGTGTGGCACCATCTCACGGGGATCTCGCCCTGAGAGGAGGTTTCTTGGAGGTCGTAGTCTGAGCAACGGGCGTCGACCGCGGGAAACCGCCCAAAGAATTCATCGGTGTTCGGAGAATTGCGGGAGAGACTGTAGAGACCTGTGCTTGGCTCCCCAGTTAAGGTGTTCCAGCAAATCGTGCTGGTAGCAGGTAGTGCGCTGACCCTTCCGGACTGCGACGGGCTCAAGCTCGATCGAGCGGCTCTACAAAACGGGCCGTGCAGCATCGCCGGGAAAAGAAAACAAGAGAGAGAGAGGGTGGAGCGCACAGGGCGTGGTCGGTGCTCAAGAACCGGGCAGCGGAGAGAAAATAAACGGGGGGGAAGGAAAGCGAGACGCGCTGAAGCCGCGGGTCGCCGCCATTACCCCGTAGAAGGCTAGGAGCAGCGCAGCAGCAAGGGGAAGAAGGAAAAGCGCGGGAGGCGCCATTTTATCCCGTTGGGGAAGGAGGAAAACTGCGGGAGGCGCCATTTTATTCCATTGGGGAAGAAGAAAAAGCGTGGAAGGCGCCATTTTAAATCACCCAAGATGCCGAAAAGTGGCAGTATCACTGCTATCGACAACGAGGTAGAAGACTGGACCATGTATGTGGAAAGAATTGAAGTGTACTGCAAGGCAAATGAGGTGGCCGATGGAAAGAGGGCGTTGGTATTATTGAATTTGATGGGCGCGAGTACGTACGGCCTATTGCGGAATTTAATTACCCCAGCTAAACCAATGGAGAAAAGTTTTGAGGAGATTGCTAATATCTTACAGGAACACGTAAACCCTACACCGCTGCTGATAGCAGAAAGATTCAAGTTCCATAAAAGAAACCAGCACAAAGATGAGAGCAATGCTGACTATCTTACGGAACTACGCAAGTTATCGAAGCACTGCCAGTTCGGAGCAGGACTGGCAGACACCTTACGGGATAAGTTTGTCTGCGGGCTCCAGAGTGAAGGAACGCAGAAACGACTACTTTCAAAAAAGGACCTGACGCTAGAACAGGCTTTCAGCGTGGCAATATCCTATGAAGCAGCAGCACGGGGAGCTGTGGAAATACAACAGAAACCAGAAGAATACAGCGCTAAGGAAATGGCGTATGGAGCAGAAAAGTGCTATCGCTGCGGCAGAACAACCCATGAGCAGAAGGACTGCTGGTTTAAGGACAAAGTATGCAGGCAATGCGGAAAAATGGGACATATAGCAAGAGTCTGCAGGTCGGGAAAGAAAACCAACACGACAAAAACTACTAAGGAACAGTACAGAAAAGTAAAGAAACTGACAGACAGTAGTTCGGAAGATCAGGAGAGTGATAAGGACTCCGGGAGCAGGAGACTAAGTTGTCTAAAGTTACACAACGTGATCGCAAAGGAAGATCACCGAACCATTTGGGTCACCCTCATGATAGCAGGGTCCCCAGTAAAGATGGAATTGGACACAGGATCAGCCCTAACTGTCATGAATCGACGAGACTATGAGCGGCTATTCTCACACATACCCTTAAAGGACACGTCCATTGTATTGAAGACATACACGGGGCAAAAGGTCTACCCAGAGGAAAAATAAGGGTGCCAGTTAAATATAACGGCAAGGAAACACAGAAACTATATATGTATATACTACGAGATGGAGGGCCACCATTATTGGGATGTGAATGGATCCGAAAAATACAATTGGATTGGCATTCCATTCTGGCGCTAACTGTGACTGACAAAAAGGATGATGACGTCGCACCTGGACGTCTGTCACAAATTCTATCTGATGCGGAAGAGGTGTTCCAACAAGGACTTGGGACTCTAAAAGGAGTAAAGGCAACCATAAAGATTGAGGATAACGCAAACCCAAAATTTTTCAAGGCCAGACCGGTGCCATGCGCAATCCGCCCAGCCGTTGAAGCTGAACTGGAGAGTCTGGAGCATTCGGGTGTGCTGTCCAAGGTGGACTGGAGTGAGTGGGCCTCACCCATCATTCCTGTAATGAAGAAAGCATTGAGCAGCACGCCTGGGGAGCCAAAGAAGGTTCGCATCTGTGGGGACTTCAAGGTGACTGTGAACCCAGTCCTGCACACAGTACAGTATCCACTTCCGCGGATAGAAGATATTTTCGCCTCACTATCTGGAGGGAAACGTTTTACAAAGATTGATCTGGCCCAAGCGTATCTACAAATGGAGGTGGAAGAAGCATCTAGAAAATACCTCACGATAAACACTCACAAAGGCCTTTACCAGTACAATCGACTGGTATTCGGGGTAGCATCGGCCCCGGCTATTTGGCAGAGGGCAATGGAACAAGTCCTGCAAGGGATCCCGGGGACCCAGTGTTATTTGGACAACATCCTGGTTACGGGCGAAAATGACAATGAACACCTTGCCAACCTGGAGCAGGTGCTCACGAGATTACAGGAATATGGGCTACGAGCCTACCGCCCCAAATGCGAGCTGATCCTGAGGCAGCTAACAAACTTTTAATTCCCGTTCCACGGCAGAGTCGACTACAGCGCACCAGTGATTACGTGAGCGACCAAGCCGACACACAGTTTAGGAGAGAGAGGGATGAAGACCCGTACATCTCTACAGACTCAAGCACTTCATATAACATGCCCCATGTCATCAATCAAGGTCAAAATGGACAGCGTGCCTCAAGTCACAGGATCCTCCCCTGCAAAACAGAGGACACGGTGCAGAGGAATGGAGCGCTGAAGAGAGAAAGTCAGCAGCAAACCCCCTCTCGTTTCCTTGAGACCCCCAACAGAGCTCCTACTCAAGGCAACCCTGGCACAGGTCCCACCACCTATGACCTTGCCAAATACCTTGCACGCAGCCAGCTGGTGACTACAGGGTTAACCACGTTTGATGATAGACCAGATAATTATTGGACGTGGAAGTCCTCCTTCCACGGTGCCATATCGGGCTTAGACCTGTCGGCAGGAGAAGAGCTCGACCTCCTTATCAAATGGCTCGGCCCAGAGTCTGCCGGACAGGCACGCAGGATAAAAGCGGTCAATGTGGGACATCCGCCAGCTGGGTTGAAGATGGCTTGGGCAAGGCTGGAAGAAAGCTACGGCTCGCCTGAACTCATTGAAAGGGCTCTCTTTGCCAGGTTGTAGAACTTTCCGAAGTTGACAAATAAGGAACCCCAGAAGCTCCGCGACCTTGGAGATCTGCTGTCGGAACTCGAAGCTGCAAAGCAGGACGGCTACCTACCCAGCCTATCATACTTAGACACTTCCAGAGGGGTAAGTCCCATCATTGAGAAGCTTCCATTCAATCTGCAGGAGAAGTGGATATCATTTGGGTCAGAGTTCAAGCTAAAGCACAACGTTACCTTCCCTCCATCCTCTGTGTTTGCCAACTTCATCCGTAAAGAAGCCAAAGCCAGGACCGACCCCAGCTTCAACCTCTTCTCGTCCCACACAGCACTTGCCAGAAGAGACACGTTTGACAGACATGGAAAGACACCAATATCTGTCCACAAAATGCAAGTGTCTTCAACCGAGAACACAAGGGATCAGAAGAAATCTGAGGATATGAGCAAACAATGCCTCATCCACAACAAGCCCCATCCATTAAAGAAGTGCAGAGGCTTCAGAGAGATGTCCCTGGAAGACTGCAAACAGTATCTCAAAGAGAACTCAATGGGCCAGAAATTCCAGGCCAGAAGCGTGAGTACGGTCGGGTTACTCACGCATCTGGCCGTTGGAAATGCCGGCGTTCAGCAGGAACAGCGCATGCGGGGAACGCCGGCATTTCCAGACCCGAGGTCTATTCACAGCGCATGTGACTGCACAGGCAGCGCTTGCGCAGTGAACTTTGTAGATTTCACTGATGGATTCAGTGAGGGTAAGTCCCTAAAACTTGCACTTAAAAAAAGCAAGTGTAAAGCTGTTCATTGGCTGGGGAAGGAGATATATTTTATGGAGGAGCTTATGAAATGCAATATTTAGGTTTGGGAAAGGGAGGGAAGTTATTTTAAGAAATTTTAACTAAGTTTTAAACTTTAATTTTTTTTTTTTAAACGGGTTTTCAGAACGGTAGGTAGAAGGAGCAATTGTGGCTGTGCGAATGGAATGTGAGAATGAGTTATGTATGTATGTCCACATATATTCCTTTACGTATATGTATGTATGTTTTATATTCCTTTACTAATGTGTATGAATGTATATTTTTAATTATGATTTTCCAATAAGTTACTTTCTCTGAAAGTCATAATTAAATAATACATTCATACACATAAGTAAAGGAATATATACATAACACGCAAAGGAATATATACAGACATACATACTTTCAGAAGCTCCACGATAAGAAATATCTTCCTCCGCAGCCTCTGGAGCAACTGTACCCATGCTTTTTTCATGTGTAAGTTGCAATGACTGGACCTCACTGAAAGCATTAATGAAAGCGGCGAATTATACTGCGCACGCGCTGCCTGTGCAGTCGCACGCGTTCTGCCTCTGAACCCCTTCGTTCAGAGGACAGGAAATGCCGGTTTTCCCCACATGCACTGTGCATGCTGAAAACCGGCATTTCATCCGGCCAGATGCGTAAGTACCCCGACCGTACTAGCGCATTTGGAAGGGAATTACTGGGCCAACATTTTACATGTCAATAAAATAAAAAATTTAACAATTGCACAACTTGCCCCCTCGCATCTGCGACTGAGGGTCCAAGGAGGTGCATTGCGCAAGAGGTCATCATCGTACGTATCCTCACACTGTTCCCTTTGGGGAACTGTATGAAGTGGTGGAAGGATTTCTGGCCGTGATTAACGCTCATTCCGTGACCGTAACCATCTTTGAACCAGCCATTAGGGTGGTTAGTCCTATGGCGGGCGGGTTTTACGGGCTCCCACAACCCATCTGAGGGGGGGGGGCCACCAACACCCACGGACGCAAGCATCCCGCTGGATGTCCACCCAGAATTTAAAGTTGGAGCTCCGACTCCACTTGCCGGGACTGTCTGGAGTGGGGTTCAAAACCCTACTCCTTCTGGCCCAGCGGCGGGGATGCTTACTGCTACGCAAAAGGCCCACTCCGCACAAAAGATGACACCCATACGTTTCCTGCGCCTTTTCCCTCCCCGTGACTGGAGCCCTATGCTGCCATTTCACGTTGCTAATTGGATTGGGCCTTTGTCATAGCGGTAGGATCCCCGCCGCTGGGCCAGATCAGGGTAGGGTTTCGAACCCCGCTCCAGACAGTCCCGGCAAGTGGAGTCGGAGCTCCGGCTCTAAATTCTGGGTTGACATCCAGTGGGATATTTGCGTCCGTGGGTGTGGGTGGCCCCCCCTCCTTGTATAGCTTGTGGGAGCCCGTAAAACCCTCCCGCCATAGGACTAACCGCCCTAATGGCTGGTTCAAAGATGGTTACGGTCACGGAATGAGCGTTAATCATGGCCATAAATCCTTCCACCACTTCATGCAGTTCCCCAAAGGGAACAGTGTGAAGACACGTATGACGACGACATTGCTAAATAAATAAATGGAATTAAAAAAATTCTTTTAGGGCTTTTAAAAGTCTTTAAATTGCTTTAATTCTCTTTAAAACTACTTCAGATTACTCAAAATAATGTAAACATTTTAAAAAGTTTATGAAAGTTACCAAAATCTTCAAAAAACTTCCAAAAACCTATTTAAACTGCTGCTTTGCATGTAAAAATGGTTAGCAGCTTGACAGAAACATTGGGGGCGTGTCCAGTGAAACTGAGACCTCAAGGGGCGTGTCTCACTTGCACTGCACGCTCCTGACTTCGCGCTGGCTGCACTCCTGGGCGGCGTGACGTCATACGCTGCCCGGGATTCTTCTTCTGGAAACACGAATTCCAGGCGTCCCTGGAGCTGATCGGCAGTAGCGCGGGGTAAGTGTAAATACGGGGCTTGCACGCGCTGCAAGCCCCGTTCTGGAATTTCTGGGCCTATATGTTTCAAGTGCTGCTCTTCCACGAACCATCTCGCCAAGAACTGCAAGGTAGATGCAAAATGCACAGAATGTGAAAGTGATCGGCACATTTCAGCACTCCACCCAGGCCCAACTCCTTGGAAGTCAGAGTCGTCTCCTCCCTCCTCAGAGCATGGCGGGGAGAGAGAGGGAGCCGCCTATCCGGAGGTTACATCCAAGTGCACCGAGGTGTGTGGAGAAGGACTGAGCGCAAGAGCATGCTCCAAGATATGCCTCGTTAATGTGTACCCCGTAGGACGTCGCCAGGAATCTGAAAAGATGTATGCCATACTAGATGAACAAAGCAATCGTTCTCTAGCAAGATCCGAGTTCTTCGACATCTTCAAGGTCAAAGGAAGTCCATCACCTTACACACTGAAGACGTGTCCTGGACTTTCAGAGAGAGCCGGGAGGAGGGCCTGCGGTTATGTTGTTGAGTCAGCCGACGGGAAGATTAGTCTCCCCCTTCCTACACTCATCGAATGTAATCAAGTCCCTGACAACCGTTCTGAGATTCCCACTCCGAATGCAGCTCATCACCACCGTCATCTGAGACGCATTGCAGACGAGACCCCACCTCTTGATCCAGACGCAGGCACACTCCTGTTGTTGGGAAGGGACATTCTGAGGGTACATAAGATAAGGAAACAGATCAACGGTCCACATGATGCCCCTTTCACCCAAAGGCTAGACCTCGGCTGGGTCGTTGTTGGAGACGTGTGCCTCAGGGGTGCTCACAAGCCATCTCAGGTGAGCACACTCAAGACTTCCATCTTGGAGAATGGTCGTCCAAGCTATCTTGCCCCATGCAGTAGTCAGATCCGAGTGACACAGAAGTTCAGTCATATGGCCCAGCCTCAGAACCCCCCAGCGCTGATCTCCACAAACAGCACACAGATGATGCTCACTGGAGAGAACCCGGGTCAGTCAGTCTTCTGTCGCACCGCCAATGACCACAAATTTGCTCCATCGATCGACAACATGAGATTCCTCCAGATTATGGACAATGAGGTCTTTCGTGACAGCTCTAACAGCTGGGTTGCACCCTTACCCTTCCAAGACCCCAGACGACGGCTGCCGAACAACAGGGAGTATGCCGATAATCGTCTTAACTCACTCCGTCGCACACTAGAGAAGAAGCCAAAGATGAAAGCACACTTCCTAGAGTTTGTCAAGAAAATGCTTGTCAACGATCATGCAGAGCTAGCTCCTCCACTCCAGGAAGGCCAAGAGTGTTGGCACCTCCCCTCCTTCGGAGTCTCTCACCTCAAAAAGCCGGAACAGATCCGCGTGGTGTTTGACTCCAGTGCACCATATCAGGGAGTCTCTCTCAACGATGTACTCCTCACAGGGCCTGATCTCAACAACAGCCTCTTGGGGGTACTCATGAGATTCAGGAAAGAACCCGTCGCCATCACTGCCGATATCCAGCACATGTTTCACTGCTTTGTGGTGAGAGAAGACCACAGAGACTTCCTCCGCTTCCTGTGGTGTCGGGACAATGACCCCAACAGAGACATTGTGGACTACAGAATGCATGTCCATGTCTTCGGGAATAGCCCGCCGCCTGCTGTCACTATATACGGACTAAGGAGGGCTGCCAAGGAAGAAGAAGATGACTTTGGCAGTGATGTGAGAGTTCTACGTCGACGATGCACTGAAGTCATTCCCGACCGAAGCAGAGGCCATCAGTACCCTCGGACGAGCCCAGGAACTACTTGCACTCTCCAACCTCAGGCTACACAAGATAGCCTCTAACAGACCAGCAGTGATGGAGGCATTCCCCCCTGAAGATCGTGCTAAGGATGTCAAGGATCTAGACCTCTTCACTGATGACCTCCCCCTACAGTGTAGCCTAGGACGGTCTTGGAACATAGCAACAGACACGTTCACATTCCAAGCCTTAGATGACAAGAAACCCTTCACACGTAGAGGAGTGCTCTCTACAGTCAACAGCCTATACGATCCTCTCAGCTTCTTAGCCCCTGTCACCATACAAGGCAGGCTGCTCCTCAGGGAACTCTCCACACGTGCTGAAGAGTGGGATTCACCCCTCCCTGAAGAGATGGAAGCAGAGTGGGACAGATGGAGAGACTCACTTCAAGACTTACAGGAGATCCGAATACCTCGCTCCTATACGTCCTTCTCTCCCTCAAATGCTCAATTCAAAGAGCTTTGTGTCTTTGCAGACGCAGCCGCTAAGGCCATTGCAGGTGTGGCTTATCTGAAGGTCACCACTCAAGATGGACAAAGCAAAGTCGGCTTCGTCTTTGGTAAGGCCAAGTTGGCACCCCAGCCAGACCTCACCATACCCAGATTGGAACTGTGTGCAGCAGTATTAGCAGTTGAGATTGCAGAGTTCTTAGTAGAGGAGATTGATCTGAAGTTCTACAGCATTACGTATTATATAGACAGCAAAGTGGTGCTAGGATACATCCATAACCAAAGTAGATGGTTCTACGTATGCGTGAACAATAGGGTCCAATGTATTCAACAGTCAACATCCACCGGCCAGTGGAGGTACGTTCCCACAGACCTGAACTCAGCTGACCATGGGTCTAGATCCGTAACAGCGTCCCTTCTCAGCAGCACGACTTGGCTGTCAGGACCTGCTTTTCTTCAGGATCAGTCCCTGCACTCCTGTGAACTCAATGAGTCATTCAACCTCCTCAACCCTGTTTCTGACTCTGAGATACGCCCACAAGTCACAGCGAACGTTACTCAAATCTCTAAGGACCTGATGAGCACCAAACGCTTCGAGCGTTTCTCCAAATGGAACACTCTCATAAAGACAATAGCATGCCTAACCCACATAGCTCATACCTTCTCCCAACCTACACAAGAGAGTAGCTGCCAAGGGTGGCACATCTGTCGTAAGAGTCCCTCTGAAGAGGAGCTCAAGAGAGCCAAAATCCTTGTGATGAAGAGCATCCAACACGAGTGTTACTCAGAAGAGTTGAAGTGCATAGCAGCAGAACGCAACCTACCCCCTCACAGCAGTCTACAGAAGCTGCACCCTATCATCGACACTGACGGACTTCTCTGAGGTGGTCCTTCTTTTGTCGCCAGAGGACTCCAGTGACAAGTAGAGTTAAGATTATGTGGGGTCATTAACAACCCAGACTGGGAGTGTTCTGGACTTATTACATGCAGATAGCACCCTCTAGTGGTAGTTATTGTATAGCAGTGTTAGTGTATAGCAGTATGTTATTTGACATTCTTCCTGTTTGACCCGGAAGTAGTATTCCAGAGAGTGTTTCTGCTGAGTTATGAAGAAAGCCACATGAGGGATTCTCAATCCTATTGCATCCCTTCTTATACGCTAGGCAAGACGCAATGTCTGTGAGTATCCTTGTTTAGTAACATGATAACAACCTTGTCAGTGTAGTATTTTGACAATACTTTGTCTATAAGAAGTTATTAGCTGTTAGTTACCGAGGTTTAGCTTCAGTGCTATTTAGTTATACAATCAGTCTATTCTGTTGTCATAAACATGTTTATATCTTACATAACATCTAATGTATAGTACTCAGTTCTATGTACAAAACATACTTTGTCTTTGTTTACAGTTTCACAAAATAAATTCAAGTAAAGCTTCAAAACAGCAACATGCTTAACGAGGAATTATTTGAATGAGTGTTTAGCTGGCTGGCTAACTACATAGGAGTACGTCTAGCGAGACCAGTACAAGAACCCTTATACAGGGTGAACTATTGTCTTGTTCCCAAAGGCTCAGACTGTCAGGAGCCTTTAACCTCCTGTTTCAATAAGGTTATTGATTCAGTGTCAACAACTTATTTTATTTCAATAGCCAGAATGCTATCACAGCTTTTTCACAGAGGTTGCCATCCTTTCCACGGAGGTTGTCATCCTTTCCGTGGTGATGCGTTCATGCTCCAATGCCTCCACAAAGGCTCTGCTCATGTTCGCGATGGACTCCTCCATTCGTTCCACACTCGCAGCGACCCTGGATACAAAACCTGCCAGAGACTCCTGCACCTGTTTCTGATGTTCCAGCACCACTCTTCTTCTGGATGGACCCAGAGGGTCGACATGCAGCTGAGTTGAGTTGACAGAGTCCTGTGCCCTCCGATGAGGACTCTCCACTGCTGTCCCTCTCTCCACCATCTGCTGATGCTCACTTGTGAGCTGTGATTCACCAGGTGACAACACTAATCTATGTCCCGAAGGTCCCACCGAGGTGTGAGTGTCTGCGCTGGTGCTGGGTGTGCTGAATTATGCTGACGCTGCGCCCTCAGAGGTTACAGCTTCCTCTGAGGAGTCTTGAGGCTCAGGCTGTTCATCCTGGACAATGGAGACAGGGGCTCTCGATGGCCCTGTGTGGAGTAAAGGAAAGAGTTGGAGATGTGAGGTCAAGTTTACATGCACATTGAATAGTGCAGATGATCGTAAGTCAATCTGTTCGACCATCAGAATCATTATCAGTGACTCATGCAATGTCAATGAGAGAGATGCCAAACTATTCTGTCACCAGCTTGCTGTGATGCGCCCATCTGTCCGTCCCCCACCTGGGAATCGTCCTCGACACCGGCGATTTCCAGGGCCGCCTCCTCCCAGGTGGTGAGCTGAGCTACTGAGGGTGGCCCTCCCCCTGCCCTCGCTCTTTCCCTCTTATTGTGGGCTCTCTTTTCCTACAATGAGGGACACAAGTAGAGTTTGAGTGAGAATGAAGGAGTGAGTGTAGAGAATCCATAGCATAGATGCTTAGAAGGAGACAAAGGTCCCTCCCTGTGTGTTGTAAGTTGTTGTCATTGCATCACAGTGATAGGGCTGCATGGTTGAATAGTTAAGTGAATGTGACCATAGAGAGAGAGGGAATGGGTAAGGGTGCAGGGATGTAAGTGTCAGGTGGGATGTGGAGGAAGAGGTTGGCAAAGCAGAGTGCTGGTGAGGAGAGGCGATGGGGATCAAATTGAGGGTGATGGGAAAGTCATACTCACTTTTCCTGTGCGGAAAAGGTCATGAAACCTCTTCCTGTACTGCAGCCATGTTCTGCGGCTCATAGAGATTGAGTTGACCTCCTGGGCCACTTGCAGCCACACAGCTTTAGTCTGCTGGGGTGGCTTTTTTCTCCCTGAGGAAGGGAAGAGCACCTCCTTATTGGATCTTACTCTCTCCACCAGAGCTTGGAGGGAGGCCTCATCGAAGTGTGGAGCACACTTTGGCCTACTGGTGGACATAGCGGATGAATGAAGGGCTTACAACAATGGTCATAAAGTTTCCAGTCTCCAGAAGAAACAAGGCTGCTTGCAGGCCTTAAATCCAGCAGCACTGATGACGTCATCGGAGGCAACTTTCTGTATGAAAAGACTCATTGGGCCAGGGGTTCCCACACGCTGGAAATCAAGTGCACAATTAGGGCAAAATCTCACTTTTTTCGCACTTCACATCAGAGTCGGGGTCCTGACACGAAAACCACCTGACACGCCCCCAGCCCGCACCCAATGGTAAAATTGAGCCCTTTGACATTGCACTTGATCGCTCAAAGTTACTTTATATTATTTGTTTGTTAAGCAAGTGATCTGAGAATTAAAAATGGAACGGTCTTCCTGACTGTAGATCCATCATTCTGAGAATGAGTTTTCGCAACCGTTTATTTTAATGCAGCTTGTTCACAGGTTTCTTGTAACTAGCAAAATGACAAATATATAGAATCGATTTTATTTTGTGTGCATAATGTTCCCATTATTGTTGGTTGATTTCGCTGAGGAAGAGGTCATTAAAATTATAAGGGCAAAAATTTGTGTTCGCCAAGAGAGCCACCGGCAACTGGAGTTCACGGCCGTCGAAAATGGCCACCACGCTAAGCTGAGTAAAGTCATCTGGGGGTGCTGGAGATTGGTGGCGCAGCGCTTACCTTGCATGCATCGCCATCCTGGTGGCATTAGTGGAGACCTCCGACCCAAAGTTCCTGTCTAGGTGCGACATTGGAGCTTCGCAAAGCCTCTGGGAGTGAGGCTTTGTGCAGGGGGGTCAACACTGCAAAACATGTCCTCTACCCACAGGGGCCAGGAGGCCCTCCAGAAAGAAGTACGTCACCTGTGGGAGTACATCACCGAGGCCGTCACTGCCAGCAGTGTCGCCCCCCACCACCTGACTCCAGTGCCCAAAGAAGCTTCATGGCCTCAGACCACTGGTCAAGGTCAGTGAATGCATCTTCAAATGCCGTCATCTACCAACTGCACCACTAGCCTCACACACTGCTCAATGCATGACCCCTAATCCCTCACCTCTCAACAATTTACACCAATCATGAGGCACATCTCCCATTCCTAGCCACACCTCACCCCCTTAGAAGTGATGGTGCATGCCATTCTTGGCAGAGGTATGGAGGAGCCCTTGGGCAGCGGCGGGGCTAAAAGGATACAAGATGCGAGTATCTCACACGTTATCCTCCTTCAGGCAGCACCTCTTGCTTCCCCCACTCCCCTCATCATAACTCCACCCTTGTGCCTTCCTCATTTCACACACCAAAGAAATGCAGCCTGCCCAGCCAGTGGTTGACAAAGAAGAGGGAGAGGAGAGTGAAGAAGAAGAAGAAGAAGAAGATTGATTTGATACTCTCAGCTATCAGCTCCTCAAGGTCAACCAGCAAGGCCATTTGCAGTGTCCCCCACTGAAAGTCAGCAGCCTTCCACCAGCCATCCTGCAGCCACTGGGGTAACACTGTGTGACATCAGTAGGATAGGCAAAGGCACACACAAGACAGTCACTAAGAGAATGCATAAGGGCGATGAGTTGATTTCTTGATGTCATATTGAACGGATAGGTGTAAAAAGTTTGATTGAAAAGTTTGCTTTGTGGTGGCTTTTATTTCAGTATCGTGGCCAAGTGTTGAGCTCTATTGAAATGTTAGAGTGAGTATGAGATTGTACAGTTGGTAAATTCACTGCCAGCTGTGGAGCTGAGGCACACAGAGCAAGAAGACCCCAGCATGGTCTCTGGTCCATACTGAGCTATCTGATCTTATCCAGGGTGGCAGCTTTGTCTCCCAGAGTTAGGGAATGGGGCAAAAGCAGTTGGAGTTCACGATCGTGTTTGTTTGGAAAGTACATGTGTGACAGGCTTCTCATCAGTTGTGATGTCTTCCCCCTCACCCCTCCCCTGCCCAGTTAGAAAGCCTGCTAACACTCACTGTTTAGACTTGCACGCAAACAATGTCCACTTGGGGTGAGACACTTTAAAGTGGCCTGGGAGCAGTACCCAAGCTGAAGTCAGCACCTTCATGAAAAAAATGGGGAGAAAAACTGGAGGAAAATAAAGAGTTGTTAGAATTGAAAACTAAGTTTTGCTCCATTCTCAGCACAACTTGAGATGGAGGTCAGAGCGCCCAATCCACGGCCGTTCAAATTTTCCCATTGAGTGAGGCTCCACGTTGAGTTACCCTTAAATACTAGCCTTTTCGCCATATTTCAACAAACATTTGCCTATGTAGAGGCTGTCACTGGACTCCAAATCAATTCACTATGTAAATGCTTCTGAGGCATCTCAATGAGACAGGGCACCAAGTAAATGTGTGTATTTCTTTTTTTAATGTTCAAATATTTATTGCATTGATGATAGTTGAAATCAGCCCATGCAATGCAAGAAAAGAGCAGGATCCATTGCTTTATGACAGATAGCTTAAATGGAGTTTCTGCTACATGGATTGGTTTCAATGCTACAACTCCCAGTAGAAAATACTCGCCATGGTTTAACTGACACCTGCAGGGCCTCACTATGAAAGCTTCTCTTCAGCCCAGTATGACTCTCAGAAAACTGTGGCTGTTATACCAATTGCATAGCAGGAAGTGGGGCAAACTATATTTATTTGGCAGAAGACAAAGAATCAAATCCTGAAAACTTTAAGTGGCTATTGTGTCTTGTCTATTTGCCACCCATTCTCACAACTCAGTATGACATTTACAAAATGCATGGTCAGGTTTCTCATCTATGGGCACTATTCTGCAGGGTCCATTAATCATCGTAATTGCTTTAAATTCCAGGGTGACATAGTCACGGTGATGATATTACCTCACTCTTATTTCAGTATCTTGGGGCACTAAAATGTTTTCTTTTCCCCTTTTAAACTTACAACAAAGTTTATACTAACTGTGAGATGAAACTTGACTGTCTCCATGGGATCATAACTTGGTCAATCCTTTCTACTTTTATTTTGAAACATTGGATGAACAAATCCAAATTCAAATTAAACTATAGCCCTGGGGTCTTAATGCTCATTATGTTCTAGGTGGAGTTTTGCTCAGTGATGATTATGGGAATATTATGAATATTTTGAGTTGGCAACAGCTCAGAATCGATATATTGACACCAAGATTAGAAGGGCTCAGCTGCCTTGGCCGCATTGATTGTTTGACTAAGGAATTCCCAGCCAGAGTTCCCCAACCTGCTATGTGAATATGCATTCTGTCAATAATATCAACAGTATAAGGAACATAGGAACAGGAGGAGGCCATTTAGCCCATTGAGCCTGTTCCTCCATTCAATGACATCATGGCTGATCTGCGATCTAACTCCACATATCCCTTAATACCTTTGGTTAACAAATATCTATCAATCTCAAATTTAAAATTAGCAATTGATCTAGCATCAATTGCCGTTTACAGAAGAGAGTTCCAAACTTCTACCACCTTTTGTGTGTAAAAGTGTTTCCTAATTTCACTCCTGAAAGGCCTGGCTCTAACTTTTAGACTATGGCCCCCTAGTCCTAGAATCCCCAACCAGCGGAAATAGCTTCTCTCTATCTACCCTACCTGTTCCCCTTAATATCTTGAAAACGTTAATCAAATCATCCCCTTAACCTTCTAAATTCCAGGGAATATCACGATAATTTGTGTAATCTCGCCTCGTAATTTAACCCTTGAAGTCCGGGTATCATTCTGGTAAACCTACGTTGCACTCCCTCCGAGGCCAATCTATCCTTCCTAAGGTGTGGTGCCCAGAACTGCTCACAGTACTCCAGGTGTGGTCTAACCAGGGCTTTGTACAGTTGTAGCAAAATGTCTACCCCTTTGCGTTTTAGTCCGCTAGATACAAAGGCCAGCATCCCATTAGCCTTTATGATTATTTTCTGTACCTGTTCATGACATAAGATGCTAATTTAGTTAACCATTATTGTATAGAAACATAGAAACATAGAGATAGGAACAGGAGTAGGCCATTCGGCCCTTCGAGCCTGCTCCGCCATTCAATGAGATCATGGCTGATCTTCGTCTGAGATCATAGCTGATCTTACCAGTTCAGTACCCCGTCCCCGCCTTTTCTCCGTAACCCTTAATCCCCTTAGCCTTCAGAAATATATCCAATTCTCTCTTGAAAATATTTATTGAATTAGCCTTCACAGCCCTCTGTGGCAGGGAATTCCACAGGCTCACCACTCTTTGAGTGAAGAAATTCTTCCTCATCTCTGTTTTAAATGATTTGCCCGCTATTTTTAGACTGTGGCCCCTGGTTCTGTGCTCCCCTGCCATTGGAAACATTCTCTCTGAATTCAGCCTGTCCAGGCCTGCCATAATTTTATATGTTTCGATGAGATCCCCTCTCAATCTTCTAAACTCCAGTGAGTACAAGCCCAAACTATTCAATCTCTCCTCGTAGGTCATTCCCGCCATTCCAGGTATCAGCCTGGTGAATCGCCGCTGCACTCTTTCCATGGCAAGAACATCCTTCCGCAGATGGGGCGACCAAAACTGTACACAATACTCCAGATGCGGTCTCACCAGCACCTTGTACAGCTGTAGTAAGGTATCCCTATTCCTATACTCGAACCCCCTTGATATGAAGGCCAACATACCATTTGCCTTCTTAATCGCCTGTTGCACCTGCATGCTCTCCTTCAGTGACTGGTGCACAAGAACACCCAGGTCCCTCTGCACTTCCCCATCTCCCAATCTATTGCCATTTAGATAATAATCCACCCTCCTGTTTTTACCCCCAAAGTGGATGACCTCGCATTTATCCACATTATAGTGCATCTGCCACGTATCCGCCCATTCCCCCAACCTGTCCAAATCGCATTGTAGCCTCCTGACATCCTCATCAGAGCCCACCCCTCCTCCTAGTTTAGTGTCGTCAGCGAATTTGGAAATATTGCATCCAATTCCCTGATCCAGATCATTTATATATATTGTGAACAGCTGGGGTCCCAGGACAGATCCTTGCGGCACCCCGCTGGTCACTGCCTGCCACTCCGAAAACGAGCCGTTTATTCCAACTCTCTGTTTTCTATCCGCCAGCCAGTTCTCTATCCACGTTAATACTTTGCCCCCAATCCCATGAGCCTTAATTTTGCATGATAATCTTTTGTGTGGAACCTTATCGAAGGCTTTCTGGAAGTCAAGGTACACCACATCCACTGGCTCTCCCCCATCTATTTTACCAGTTACTTCCTCAAAAAATTCCAGCAGATTATTCAAACACGATTTACCCTTTGTAAATCCATGTTGACTCTGTCCGATCCTTTCCCCATTTGTCAAGTGCTCCGCTATTTTATCCTTAATAATGGACTCTAGCATTTTGCCCACAACCGATGTAAGGCTTACTGGTCTATAATTCCCTGCTTTCTCTCTACCCCCCTTTTTAAATATTGGGGTAACATTAGCTACCCTCCAATCCACGGGTACTGTTCCCGAGTCAATGGAGTTCCGGAAGATGATCCTTAGAGCATCTGCTATCTCCAGGGCCATCTCCTTAAGTACCCTAGGATGTAGTTTATCAGGCCCCGGGGATTTGTCGGCCTTCAGTCCCCTCAACTTACCCAACACCATATCCCTAGAGATACTAATTTCTGTCAGCTCCTCCCTCTCATTAGTCCCTATGTTTGTCGATATTCCTGGGAGGTTATTTGTGTCCTCCTTTGTGAATACAGAACCAAAGTATGAGTTTAATTGGTCTGCCATTTCCTTATTCTCCATTATATATTCTCCCGAATCGGACTGCAAGGGACCGACTTGGGATTTTACCAGTCTTTTCCTCCTGATATACCGATAAAAGCTTTTGCAGTCTTTCTTTATGTTTGCTGCAAGTTTACTTTCGTATTCTATTTTCCCCTTCCTGATTAATCCCTTTGTCCTCTTTTGCTGTATCCTGTACTGCCCCCAATCTTCCGGTCTGGTGCTTTTTTTTGCCAGTTGATATGCCCTTTTTTTTGATTTTATGCTGTCCCTAATTTCCCTCGTTATCCACGGTTGAGTCACCTTTTTAGGTTTATTTTTATGCCAAACCGGTATAAACATGTTCTGGAATTCTTCCATTCTATCTTTGAATGCTTGCCATTGTCTATCCACTGTCAATCCCCCCAGAAACACCACCCAATCAATCTTACCCAATTCCCGTCTCATACCCTCGTAATTCCCTTTATTTAAGTTCTGGACCTTAGTCTCTGATTCAATTTCCTCACTCTCCATCTCGACTGAGAGCTCGATCATATTATGATCGCTCTGACCCAAGGGGCCTCGTACAAGAAGATTGCTGATAAGTCCCTTCTCATTGCACAATACCCAGTCTAAAATGGCCTGATCTCGAGTCGGCTCCTCGACATATTGGTCCAGATAACCGTCCCGAAAACATTCCAGGAATTCCTCCTCCTCAGAATTTTTTAGTTAATGTTAATTCAAAAACAATGGATGAAAGACCAGTAGGATTTACATTCAAATGAAAGCTCAAGATGGTTTCACTCACTAAAGAGGATGTTGTCTTGTTTTCTGACTCTTGGATTTGGCTTCACCAGGGAGTACTAGCTGAACTGCTGCATCTGTGGACATTATGATTTGAGTAGCAAAGGCCACATACCACACAATAGGCCCAGTGCTCTCTCAGGCTGCTCTCACACATGGAGCAAATCAGTTTCTGCAGAGTTGGAAAAGGGAGGCACTCGTAGCATCTGATCCTCAAGAACCTTTAGGATGTGGAATGTGTTCAGCGTGAGAAAGTTCTACTCAACAGATTCTGTCAGAGGTCAAAGTTGTTCCTATTTTTTAAGTCAAACCAGAGCCAGCAGTCCATCACACTGTGTCTGAAGCTGTTATTGCTCTGCTGTGTTTACCTCAGGGCTCCGATCAGACTTTTCTTTTCTCACTAGAGTATCCCGCAAATATTTATGGATTCTCCAAAGTTTGCTTTGGCATATCTGGACAGGATGTGGCAAATGAGGGAATCGCATTCCCATATATAGCTAATGGGTTTCCAACCTGCTTCACCCTGTGTGCTATAACAAAAAATCTCACGGATATGGTAGCCTCGTGAGATCTGTGACAAACTTCTAGTTCAGTGAAACTGCCATTTAAAGTCATTTTCTGACATGTTTACGTCACTCTGCACTTTGTGTATGGAAAGTGGTAATTCTCCAAATAGTTAACTGTAATTTGATGCCAGAAGACATCACCCAAGAGCCCAAAGGTTGTGTGAAGTATGAGGTTCCAATGTAAAGTGATGGCTTTAGGTCTTCCCAAGTCAGATCTCTTATGCTCCATTATACTGCACTCAGCAGTACAATGCTTGAAGAATTTCTGATAGAATTACATGCAGTTCTGTCGTCATACTGCCTGCTTGCACTGCTCTCCAAAAGAGAGAAAGCATTGCTCTATTGCTTGTTACTTAAACTACATGTTCGGGTCAGGGGCTTCCCGCGGGTGCAAGCCCCCGATCTGCACTTTCCTTGCACGCCGGCCGTTGAGCTGTGGGCCCCCGTGGAATTCCGATCCAGGGCCTGGTCCAGCTGCCGGCGTGCAGTGCTTGTGTATCCCAGGGGCACAGTTAGTTTGATGCATCCCCTGGGATCACGCAGGCCATGGAGAGCCAATTCCATTCATGCTCCACTCATAAGTCTGACCGGAAATGCTGTCAAGACTTATAAATACTACGGCCCCAAAATAGCACTACATCTTCAAATACATTTTTTAAAAACATCACATTTTTTAAATAAACTATAAATTACATGAAGTCACTATTTTAAACAATAATTTAAATTTTTGAAAAAAATAATTTTATTTTCTAATGGGGCTAAAAATAAACTTACCTTGCTTTAAAGTATTTAAAAATAATAAACCTGTGGAAAAAATGTTTAAATTTTATTTAATTCACCACTTACCTTGTAAAAAGCACTGAAGTTCGATGCGCACGCGCAGCCCCTCCTGCTCACGCGTTCGACCTCTGAACCCCTTCGTTCAGAGGAACGGAAGTGCCAGTTTCCCGCGCATGCGCAGTGCATGCAGGAAACCGGCACTTCCATTGGGCCTACAGGTGAGTACCCTGTGCGTACTCACCCGTGGAGACCCGAATTTCTGGGCCCATGTGTGCAACTTTACAGCTGCTGACAGTTAGTGTAATTTCAAATATTGACAAGAGCCGATGGGATAGTTATGAAATGAGGAATGAGTTCCAAATAACCTTTGAAGAGGCTTCCTTTAAACTATGCCTTTTATCTGCAGCACTATGTAGGGCGATGGGGAAAGAGCAGGGGAAGTGGGACTCATTGGACTGCTCTTCAAAGATCCAGCACAGGCACGATGGGCTGAATGGCCTCCTTTCTGTGCTGTATGATTCTATGATCCTATGATTCACTGCACAAATACTTATTCTCTATTGAGCAAGCTCCAAATCCCAGATGGAAGTCATGTCTGACACTCACCCAGGACAGTAAAATCAGCAAACCTAGACTTGTGGAATGCATTTGACAAAGGCTATTGGTTAAGCCCAAAGCTGTGGGAATTCAGGCTAAATCTTGGGTATGGTCATAACTCCTCTAACGGGCACTTGTTAGATGAATTACGTCAGGCTTGAGAGAGAAGTACCAAGTGGGGTGACCACTATTGTTTCTAATTTACCTCACTGCCTTAGAATTTGAACTTCAACGTCAAATGGTGACATTTGCAGATGATATCAAACTAGGAGGGGCAGTGAAATTGGAGGAGGCAACTCAGAAGCTGCAGAATGAGTTGGACAAAATAAGCAAATAGGCTGAACAACAACAGATGAAGTTTAATACAGACAAGCGTAAAGTATTGCATTAAGGAAGGTAAAAAGGGGTAACACACATACCCCATGAATGGTGTCGAAACAACTAAGCATGAAGCTGAAAGAGATCCAGGAGTCGGGACAGATTCGGCACTGAACACATCCAACTAATGCAGAGCAGAAATCATCAAAACTAGACTAATCTTGAACGACAGCCAACACCGTAGAATACAAGGCAGAAGAAGTCATAATCGGACTGTAGAGAGCTCTGGCCATACTGTAGCTTAGGTATTATGTCCAGTTCTGGTCACCAAAACATAAAGGAGGCATTCAAGTGTTGACGAAAAGAGCCCCAAGGCAGATCCCTATGGTTAATGGTCAGAGTTATGAGGAAAACCTGGAGAAACTCGAGCTTTTCAACCTCTAGAGGTGAAGTTATAGAGGTACATAACAACAACAACAACTTGTATTTATATAGCGCCTTTAATGTAGTAAAACATCCCAAGGTGCTTCACAGGAGTATTAAAACACAAAATAATTTCACAACGAGCCACATAAGGAGAAATTAGGGCAGGTGACCAAAAGCTTGGTCAAAGAGGTAGATTTTAAGGAGCATCTTAAAGGGGGAAAGACAGATAACGAGGTGGAGAGGTTTAGGCCGGGAATTCCGGAGCTTAGGGCCTTGGCAACAGAAGGCACGGTCACCAGTGGTTGAGCGATTATAATCAGGGATGCTCAAGAGGACAGAATTAGAGGAGCGCAGATATCTCAGCAGGGTTTGTGGGGCTGGAGGAGATTACAGAGATAGGGAGGGGTGAGGCCATGGAGAGATTTGAAAACAAGGATGAGAATTTTGAAATTGCTTAACCGGAAACCAATGTAGGTCAGCGAGCACAGGGGTGATGAGTGAACGGGACTTGGTGCGAGTTAGGACATGGGCAGCTGAGTTTTGGATCACCCCAAGTTTACGTAGGGTAGAATGTGGGAGGCTAGCCAGGAGTGCATTGGAATAGTCAAGTCTAGAGGTAACAAAGGCATGAATGAGAGTCTCAGCAACGGATAAGCTGAGGCAAGGGCGGAGATGGAAGATGTTATGGAGGTGGAAATAAGCGGTCTTAGTTATGCTGTGGCTATGTGGTCAGAAGCTCTTTTAAGGGCGAATATGACACCAAGGTTGCAAACAGTATGGTTCAGCCTCAGAAAGATGTTAGGGAGATGGACGGAGTCGGTGGCTAGGGAATGGAGTTTGTGGCGGGGACCGAAAACAATGGCTTTGGTCTTCCCAATATTTAATTAGAGAAAATTTCTGCTCATCGAGAACTGGATGTTGGACAAGCAGTCTGACAATTCAGAGACCATGGAGGGGTCGAGAGAAGTAGCTGTGAGGTAGAGCTGGGTGTCGTCAGCATACATGTGGAAACTGACGCTGTGTTTTCGGATGATGTTGCCAAGGGGCAACATGTAGATGAAAAATAGGAGGGGGCTAAGGATAGATCCTTGGGGGACACCAGAGGTAATGGCGCAGGAGCGGGAAGAGAAGCCATTGCAGGTGATTCTCTGGCTATGATTAGCTAGATAAGAATGGAACCAGGCGAGTGCAGTCCCCCCGAGCTGGATGACGGTGGAGAGGCATTGGAGAAGGATGGAGTGGTCAAAGGCGACAGACAGGTCAAGAAGGACAAGAAGGGTTCATTTACCTTTGTCACAGTCACAAAGGATGTCATTTGTGACTTTGATGAGAGCCGTTTCGGTACTGTGGCATGGGCGGAAAACGGATTGGAGGGATTCAAACATGGAGTTGCGGGAAAGCTGGGCACGGATTTGGGAGGCGACAACACGTTCAAGGGAGGTTGGAGATGGGGCAGTAGTTTGGAAGGACGGGGGGGTCAAGGGTTGTTTTTTTGAGGAGAGGGGTGATGACGGCAGATTTGAAGGAGGGGGGACAGTACCTGAGGAGAGATCTGTTAACAATGTCAGCTAACATGTTTAGGACTGACATCAAGAAGTTCTTCTTTATAAAAAGAGTAATCAATACATAGAATGGAGTTTTGGAGAGAGTAATGGAGGTGAAAACCCTGGAATCATTGAAGAAACAATTGAACACTACAATCGAGGGAGTTTCAGTTTATTCTGGCTGGATAAACTAAGATGGGCTGAACGGCCTTCCTCATCTGTAATTATCTTGTGATCAGGGGAGTTCTCCCCGGTGTCCCGGACAATATTTATCCCTCAGTCCACATAACAAAAACAGATTATCTGCTCATTGTCACATTGCTGTTTGTGGGAGCTTGCTGTGCACAAATTGGTTGCCGCGTTTCCCACATTACAACAGTGACTATACTTCAAAAAGTACTTCATTGGCTGTAAAGTGCTTTGGGACATCCGGAGGTGGTGAAAGGTGTTATATAAATGCAAGTCTGTCTGTCTTCTCTTTATCTTGTGACTGCGAGCAGGTTCAGCACAAGTCAAATGAGGCAGATGCAAAAATGACCCAGCCTAACTTATACTGGAGGGGGGAGTGGTGGGGGGGAGGGGGGTGCCCTCCGAGTCTGGAGGTCAGTGTACATTTGTCTGTATTGCAAATGAAATCCTAGCGCCTTCCTGTTGCTAAAGTGTGTGTTAAAAGTCCACAATAATCCATGCTGTGCCATTACAACTCTCGACTGGCAATCGGAGGAAGGCACAGAAAGGGGGCCATAAAGCTCTCTGGAGGAACAAAGGAAAAGGTGATGGAAAGTCAATCCAGGTTAGTCCTCCTGAGGAACAGTTAGGAAGCTGTCTATGGCCTCAACCTGAGCATCGTTGATGGTGTATAGTGAGGTAACCTGTAAAAAGGTGAAAAAAATTAAATACAAGTAATATAGGTAAATGAATTACTGGATATTTGTTTTCTGGGTGGTTTAAAACTTTAGCAAGAGAAAGCAAGCATTTGAATTTTGTAACACTAGCTTTCCTAGGTTGTAATCCCGATATTTTAACCAATTAATTCCATTCTGAACTGATGAAACCTAACCACCTAAAGTACAGGTTCACAGCACAAGACGGTGCACAATGAAACTCCAGACTCTCACTCGTGAGAATGCGTTGAATAATACTGTCAAATACATTAACAGATGGGTTCTTTCCCTTAATGCGATATTAATGAGGAAAGAGAATATTTTAGATAATGGAACTCCTACTAAAAGCGGCTTGTAATGTGCCTCAAACTGAAGATGAAAGACGTATCGACACTTTGAAATTTAGGAATGGGCCCATATGAGTTGAGGTCCAATTTCTCTATAAAATGAATATAAAGCATACCTGGAGTAAGGATTCATGTACGTAAACGCACAAAGTGTGGTGAATAAGGTTGGTGAGCTACAAGCACAATTAGCTGTGTGGCAATATGATGTTGTGGCAATAACGGAAAAGTGACTTAAAATGGTGAGGACTGGGCATTTAATATTCAAGGGTACAAGGTGTTCAGAAAAGATAGGGAAGGAAAAAAGGGAGGTGGGGTGGCAGTGCTGATTAAGGAAGACATTGTCGTGTTGGAAAGGGAGGATGTTCTTGAGGGGACAAGGACAGAATCCATTTGGTTAGAGTTGAGGAGCAAAAAGGGTATGATCACGCTATTGGGGGTGTTCTATAGGCCGCCAAATAGTGAGAGGGAGTTAGAGGAGCAAAACTGCAGGGAAATCGCAGAGATATGCAAGAGTTATGGAGTGGTGACATTGGGGGACTTTAATTACCCAAATATCGATTGGGATAATGCTTGGGTAAAGGGAAAGGAGGAATTTCTGAAATGTGTTCAGGAGAATTTCCTTGACCAATATGTTCTTGGCCCAACTAGGAAGGAGGCATTGCTGGATCTGGTGCTGGGGAATGAGGTGGGCCAGGTCAACCGAGTGTCTGTGGGTACAAGTGATCATCGTGTCTTAAGATTTAGATTAGCAATGAAGAGGAGCAAGGAACAATCTAGAGTGGAACTTCTAAACTGGAATAGGGCTAACTTCAATGGGATGCGAAAGAATCTAGCCAGGGTAAAATGGAACCAAATACTGACAGGAAAAACTGTAATAGAACAATGGGGGATCTTTAAGGAGGAGATGTTCCAAGTACAGGCTAGGTACATTCCAACAAGAGGGAAGGGTAAGGGAACCAAAACAAGGGCTACTTGGATGATGAGGGAAATAGAGAAGGTGATGAAACAAAAAAAGAGGGTGTATGATGCATGTCAGGTGAATTCTTCAAGGGAGAACCAGACCAAATACAATCAGTTGAGAGAGGATGTGAAGATGAAAATAAGATTGGCAAAGAGGGAATATGAGAGTAGAATGCGGTTAACATAAAAGGGAACCCAAAAATCTTCTACCAGCATGTAAACAGTAAGCGGGTAGTAAGAGGAGGGATGGGGCCTATTAGAGACAAAGAAGGTAATATATGCTTAGAGGCGCAGGGCAAGGCTAGAATACTTAATGAGTACTTTGTATCTGTGTTTACTAAGGCGGTGGATGCTGACAAAATATCAGTAGTAATGGAAAAGGTAGAAGCAATGGAAGGGGTGAAAATTGATAGACAGTATGTACTAGAAAGGCTGGGTATGCTTAGAGTGGACAAGTCGTCTGGTCCAGATGGCTTGCATTCCAGGTTGCTAAGGAAATTGGAAGGGGAGATAGCGGAAGGGCTTGCCATAATTTTCCAATCTTCCCTAGATGCGGTGAGGTGCCTGAGGATTGGAAAGTGGCAAATGTGACACCATTGTTCAAGAAAGGGTGTAAGGACAATCCTAGTAACTACAGGCCGGTCAGTTTAACATTAGTGATGGGTAAAGTTTTAGAAACAATAATCAAGGAAAAAATTAACGGGCCCTTGGAGAGGTTTAAACTAATTAAGGAGAGCCAACATGGGTTTGTAAAAGGCAGATCGTGTTTGACTAATCAAATTGAATTTTTTGATGAAGTAACAGAGAGGGTTGATGAAGGGAATGCAATGGATGTTGTCTACATGGATTTTCAGAAGGCATTTGACAAAGTACCACATAACAGGCTGGTTAACAAAATTGGGGCTCATGGAATAGATGGGTCAGTGGCAGCTTGGATAAGGAATTGACTTAACAACAGAAAACAGCGAGTTGTAGTAAATGGCTGTTTTTCAGACTGGAGGATGGCAGGCAGTGGTGTTCCCCAAGGGTCAGTGCTGGGGCCACTGCTTTTTTGATATATATAAATGACATGGATATTGGAATACAGAGTAGAATTTCTAAATTTGCCGATGACACCAAACTGAGGGGTGTGGCAAACAGTGATGATGATATCAATCGACTGCAACAGGACAAAGAAAGGCTAGCAGAATGGGCAGCCAAATGGCAGATGAAATTTAATACAGAGAAGTGTGAGGTGATGCATTTTGGCAGAAGGAACAGGAAGAGGCAATATACACTTAATGGCACAGTTTTAAAGAGTGTGCAGGGATTGAGGGACCTGGGAGTTAATGTGCATAGGTCCCTGAAGGTGGCAGGACATATTGAGAGAGTGGTTAACAAAGCATACGGAATCTTGGGCTTCATAAATAGAGATATTGGGTACAAAAGTAGAGAAGTTATGCTGAACCTTTATAAAGCGCTGGTTAGGCCACAACTGGAGTATTGTGTCCAGTTCTGATCACCACACTTTAGGAAGGATGTGAAGGCCCTTGAGAGGGTGCAGAGGAGATTTACCAGAATGGTTCTAGGGATGGGGGATCTTAGCTACAAGGACAGGTTAGAGAAGCTGGATTTGTTTTAATTAGAGCAAAGGAGGTTGAGGGGGGATTTGATAGAGGTGTACAAGATTATGACGGGTTTGGATAGGCTAGACGGGGAAAGGCTGTTCCCACTAGTTGATGGTACAAGGAGTAAGGGACACAGATTTAAGGTTTTGGGCAAGAGATACAGGGGGGAAGTGAGGAAAAACTTTTTTACACAGTGAGTGGTGAGGACCTGGAACTCGCTGACGATGGAAGTGGTGGAAGCGGAAACATTCAATGTTTTCAAGGGGAGACTGGATAGGCACTTGAGGGAAATAAACTTGCAGGGCTAAGGGGATAGAGCGGGGGAATGGAACTGAATGGATTGCTCTACAGAGAGCCGGCACGGACTCGATGGGCTGAATGGCCTCCTTTTGTGTTGTTATGAATCTATGACTCTAGGAGGCCCTTAAAATTAAGCTGTCTTTTTAGGCGCAAGGACTCGAAAGGGCACCTTTTAAAAAATGTACTAAGAAACTGACTAGTGTACACCAATGAAACTAGTAAATGTTTCTGTATCGTATGCTAAGTCATTTTCAGTTAATTAAAATTGGGTTACTCACAGGTGCGGGACTAGACACTCCGATTAAAAATGCTTATTTTTTTTGATAAACCCATTTCCAGCTGTATTAATAAAACTGCACCAGGTTGCCACCCTTAAATGTATCAAGGAATTTTTTTAACGCAAGAGAAAAAAACCAAGTTCTAAAATGCTGCCCAAATGCACTGTTTCATAGCAGATTCTACATTTGTGATTATGCAAATCAGTTTGAGGGGAAACCATGATTTCACTTGGGAAAACCAGTGCAAATTTGAGAGCAATTTGCGTCCGGATTGCCGACATGGAAACTCTAGTTTTGTTAGATAGGATGCTCAGAAATACAAGGGAATAAATTCTCTTGCAGTAAAATCCCATTTATGAGCGAATTGGGCCTTGAAACAAACAGTCATTGAAAAGTGACTGATTAGTGCATTCTGATATTCCTGATATATTGAAGCACCTTCACCACACGGACTGTAGCACTGTGAGTGTATTCACAACACCGACTGTAACACTGTGAGTGTATTCGCCACACGGACAGTATCACTGTAAGAGTATTCACCACACGGACTGTAAAAATGTTCGTGCATTCCCCACATAGACTGTAACACTGTGAGAGTATTCACTACATCGACTGTGACACTGTGAGAGTATTCAACACATGGACTGCAATACTCAGAGTATTCAGCACACGGACTGTAACATTGTGGGAGTATACAGCATACGGACTGTAAGACTGTGAGAGTATTCACCACACAGACAGTAATACTGTGAGTTTATTCACCACAAGGAATAGCACCGTGAGAGTATTCGCCACATGGACTGTAACACTGTGAGTGTATTCACCACACGGACTGTAACACTGTGAGGGTTCACCATATGGACTGTAACAATGTCAGAGTATTCACCACACGCACTGTAACACTGAGAGTATTCACCACACGGAATGTAACACTGTGAGAGTATTCACCACATGGACTGTAGCACTGTGACTGTATTCACCACACGGAACGTAACACTGTGAGAGTATTCACCACATGGACTGTAGCACTGTGAGTGTATTCACCACACGGAATGTAACACTGTGAGAGTATTCACCACATGGACTGTAGCACTGTGAGTGTATTCACCACACAGAATGTAACTGCCTGCCACTCGGAAAACGACCCGTTTATTCCAACTCTTTGCTTTCTGTCCGCCAACCAGTTCTCTATCCAAGTCAATAACTTGCCCCCAATCCCATGTGCCTTAATTTTGCATGCTAATCTCTTGTGTGGGACCTTATCAAAAGCCTTCTGAAAGTCCAAATACACCACATCCACTGGTTCTCCCTTATCTATTTTACCAGTTACATCCTCAAAAAATTCCAGTAGATTAGTCAAGCATGATTTACCTTTTGTAACACTGTGAGAGCTTTCATCACACGGACTGTAACACAGTGAGTGTATTCACCACACGGACTGTAACACTGTGAGACTATACACCACATGAACTTAATCAATGTGAGCGTATTCACCACTCGGACTATAACACTGTGAGTGTATTCACCACACGGACTGTAACACTGAAAGTGTTTTCAACACACGGACTGTAACTCTGAGATTATTCACCACACGGACTGTAATACTGTGAGAATATACACCACACGGACTGTAACAATGTTCGTGTATTCACCACATAGACTGTAACACTGCGAGTGTATTTATCACACAGACTATGACACTGCAAGAGAATTCACCACACAGACTGTAGCACTGTGAGAGTATTCACCACACGGACTGTGACACTGAGAATATTCACCACACGGACTGTAACGCTGTAAGAGTATTCACCAAATGGACTGTAACAATGTTCGTGTATTCACCACATGGACTGAAACACTGTGAGTGTATTTACGACATGGACTGTAACACGGATCGTGTATTCAACACACGGACTGTATCACTGGAAGAGGTTTCACTACTCGGACGATAACACTGAGTGTATTCACCCCACGGACTGTAACACTGAGTGTATTCACCACATGGACTGTAAAAAGGTGAGAGTACTGAGCACATGGACTGTAACACTGTGAGTGTATTCACCACAGTGACTGGAAAACTGTGAAAGTATTCCCCACATGGACTATAGTACTGTGAGTGTATTCACCACATGGGCTGTAACTTGTGAGACAATTCACCACATGGACTGTAGCACTGTGAGTGTAAGCACCACATGGACTGTAGCACTGTGAGTGTATTCACCACACAGACTGTAACACTGAGAGGATTCACCACACGGACTGTAGCACTGTGAGTGTATTCACCACACGGATTGTATCACTGGGAGAGGTTTCACCACTCGGACTATTACACTGTGAGTGTATTCACCACATGGACTGTAACACTGAGTGTATTTATCACACGGACTGTAACATTGCGAGAGAATTCACCAGACAGACTGCAACACTGTGAGAGTATTCACCACACGGACTGTAACCATGTGAGAATATTCACCACACGGACTGTAACCATGTCAGAATATTCACCACACGAACTGGAACACTGTGAGTGTATTCACCACATGGACTGTAGCACCGTGAGAGTATTCACCACACGGACTGTAACACTGTGGGTATTCACCACACAGACTGTAACATTGTGCGTGTATTAACCACATGGACTGTAACACTGCGAGAGTATTCACAGCACGGACTGTAACTATGAGTGTATTCACCACACGGACTGTAAATCTGGGAGTGGATTCACCACACTTACTTAACGCTGTGAGAGTATTCACCACATGTACTGTAACACTGTGAGAGTATTCACCACGCAGACTGTAACACTGTGAGTGTATTCAGCACACAGACTGCAATACTGAGAGTATTCACCACACGGACTTAACACTGTGAGAGTATTCACCACGCGGACTGTAACACTGTGAGTGCATTCACCGCACATACTGTAAAAAAGTGAATGTATTAACCACATGGACAGTAACACTGAGTTTATTCAACACACGGAGTGTAAAATTTTGAGTGTATTCATCACTCGGACTGTAACACTGAGAGTAATCAGCACATGGACTTAAACACTGAGTGTATTCACCACACGGACTGTAACACAGTGAGTTTATTATCCACATGGACAGAAACACAGTGAGTGTATTCACCAAACGGACTTTAAAACTGTGAGAGTATTCATCACATGGACTGTAACACTGTGAGAGTATTCACCACAAGGACTGTAATACTGTGAGACTATTCACCACACGGACTGTAACTCTGTGAGTGTATTCAGCACACGGTCTGTAACACAGAGTATTCACCACATGGACTGTAGCACTGTGAGTGTATTCACCACTCGGATTGTAACATTATGAGAGAGTTCACCACATGGATTGTAACACTGAGTGTAGTCAACACACAGACTTTAGCACTGCGTGAGCATTCGCCACACGGAATGTAACTCTGTGAGTGTATTCACCACACTTACTTAATGCTGTGAGACTATTCACCACATGTACTGTAACACTGAGAGTATTCAACATACAGACTGTAACACTGGCAGAGTATTCACCACACAGATTGTAACACTGAGGGTATTCACCACACGGACTTTAACACCGAGAGTATTCACCACATGGACTGTAGCACTGAGAGTTTTCACCACACGGACTGTAACACTGAGTGTATTCACCACACGGACTGTAACAGTGTGAGTGTATTCAGCACACGGTCTGTAACATTGTGAGAGTATTCACCACACGGACTGTAACACTGTGAATGTATTCACCACATGGACTGTAGCACTGTGAGAGTATTCAACACATGGACTTTAACACTGAGATTATTAACCACACGGACTGTAACACTGTGATTGAATTCACCACATGGACTCTAACACTGAGATTATTCACCACACAGACTGTAACTCTGAGTGTATTCAGCACACGGTCTTTAACACTGTGAGAGTATTCACCACATGGACTGTTGCACTGTGTGTGTATTCACCACTCGGATTATAACATTGTGAGAGAGTTCACCACACGGACTGTAACACTGTGAGTGTATTAGCCACATGGACTGTAACACTGAGTGTATTCACCACACGGAATCTAACTCTGTGTGTATTCACCACACTTACTTAACGCTGTGAGAGTATTCACCACATGTACTGTAACACTGAGAGTATTCAACACACAGACTGTGACACTGTGAGTGTATTCAGCACACGGACTGTAACACAGAGAATTCACCACACGGACTTAACTCTGTGAGATTATTCACCACATGGACTGTAGCACTGTAAGAGCATTCACCACACGGACAGTAACAATGTGAGAGTATTCACCACACGGACAGTAACAATGTGAGAGTATTCACCACACGGACTTTAACACTGAGTGTATTCACAACACGGACTGTAGCTCTGCGACTGTATTCAACACACGGACTGTAACACTGTGAATGTAAGGACCACACGGACTGTAGCACTGTGAAAGTGTTCACCATACGGACTGTAACACTGTGAATGTATTCACCACATGGACTATAACACTGAGACTGTATTTACCCCATGGACTGTAACAATGTGAGTGTATTCACCACACAGACTGTAACACTGAGTATATTCACCACACGGAATATAACACTGTGACTTTATTCACCACACTGACTGTAACACTGACAGTATTCACCACACGGACTGTAACACTGAGATTATTCACCACATGGACAGTAACACTGAGTGTATTCACCACACGGAATGTAACACTGAGTGTATTCACCACACTGACTGTAAGACTGTGTCAGTATTTGTTGTGTATGTACCTTTAAGAGAGAACTGCTTTTATACTGTAGTACCGGCAGTGACCACACCTGTATATAAAGCCGTAGCAGGCTTCTGTACTTTCAGTTCCAGCATACCCTCTGTTCAGTAAACACCTGTTATTACCGTTCCCCTGCAGTCCGTGTGTTATTGATACGCGGACACTACAGTGGCGACGAGCAGGTTCGAACTCACCTGCCGTACTGCATCACCTCACGGGGATCCATCCCTGAAAAGAAGCTTCTTGGAGGTTGAAGCCAGAGCAACGGGTGTCGACCGTGGGCAACCGCCCAGTGATCCATCGGAGTTCAGAGAATCGCAGGGGAAGCTGTGGGGAGCTGGGCTTGGTTCTCCAGTCAAGGTGTCCCAGCAAATCGGGCTGGTAGCAGGTAGTGCGCTGACCCTTCCCGGACTGCAGCGGGCTAGAGCTCGATCGAGCGGCTCTGCAAGGGGCCGAGCAGCGTCGTCGGGAAGAAAAAGAGAGAGAGAGGGTGGAGCGCACAGGGCGTGGCCGGTACTCAAAAGTCGGGCAGCGTTAAAGAAAATAAAAAAGGGGAGGGAAAAGAGATGCGCAGTGGACAGCGTCGAAGAAGAATAAAACTAAGAAAATTAATTAACAAAAGAGAGACGCGCAGAAAGCTGCGGGGTGCTGCCATTACGAGTTAGAACGCTAGGAGCAGCATTGGCAGCAGGGGGAAGAAGGAAAAGTGCGGGAGGCGCCATTTTAATCCATTGGGGAAGAAGGAAAAGTGCGGGAGGCGCCATTTTAAACCACCCAAGATGCCGAAGAGTGGCAGCATCACTGCTTTCGACAACAAAATAGAAGACTGGACCACATATGTGGAAAGAATTGAAGTGTACTGCAAGGCAAAGGAGGTGGTCGATGAAAAGAAGGCGTCGGTATTATTGAATTTGATGGGCGCGAGAACGTACAGCCTATTGCGGAATTTAATTACCCCAGCTAAACCAATGGAGAAAAGCTTTGAAGAGATTGTCAATATCTTACAGGAACATCTAAACCCTACACCGCTGCTGATAGCAGAAAGATTCAAGTTCCATAAAAGAAACCAGCACAAAGACAAGAGTAATGCTGACTATCTTATGGAACTACGCAAGTTATCGAAACACTGCCAGTTCAGAGCAGGACTGGCAGATACCTTAAGGGATAAGTTTGTCAGCGGGCTCCAGAGTGAAGGAACCCAGAAACGACTACTTTCGGAAAAGGACCTTATGCTAGAAAAGGCTTTCAGCATTGCAGTATCCTACGAAGCAGCAGCATGGGGAGCTGCGGAAATATAACAGAAACCGCAAGAACATAGCACCAATGAAATGGCATATGGAGCAGAAAAGTGCTATCGCTGCGGCAGAACAAACCATGGCCAGAAGGATTGCTGGTTTAAGGACAAAGTATGCAGGCAATGTGGAAAAGTGGGACACATAGCACGAGTCTGCAGGTCGGGAAAGAAAACCAACACTAAAAGAACTACTAAGGAAAAGTACAAGAAAGTACAAAAGATGACGGACAGTAGTTCAGAAGATCAGAAGTGATAATGACTCCAGGAGCAGGAGACTAAGTTGTCTAAAGTTACACAACGTGATCGCAAAGGAGGATCACCGAACCATTTGGGTCACCCTCATGATAGCAGGGTCCCAAGTAAAGATGGAATTGGACACAGGATCAGCCTATCAGTCATGAATCGACGAGACTACGAGCGGCTATTCTCACACATACCCTTGAAGGACACGTCCATTGTCTTGAAGACATATACGGGGCAAAAATTCTACCCCAGAGGAAAAATAAGGGTGCCCGTTAAATACAATGGCAAGGAAACACAGAAACTGTATCTATATATTCTACAAGATGGAGGACCACCATGAGTGGGACATGAATGGATCCAAAAAATACAATTGGATTGGCATTCCATTCAGGCGCTAACTGTGGCTGACAAAAAGGATGACGATGTCACACCTGGATGACTGTCAAAAATTCTAACTGACGCAAAAGAGGTGTTCCAGCAAGGACTTGGGACTCTAAAAGGCGTAACGGCAATGATAAAAATTGAAGATAACGCAAACCCAAATTTTTTTAAGGCCAGACCAGTACCGTATGCGATCCGCCCAGCCGTCGAAGCAGAGCTGGAGGTTCTGGAGCATTTGGGTGTACTGTCCAAGGTGGACTGGAGCGAGTGGGCCACACCCATTGTTCCTGTAATGAAGAAATCATTGAGCAGCACGCCTGGGGAACCAAAGAAGGTTCGCATCTGTGGGGACTTTAAGGTAACTGTGAACCCAGTCCTTCACACAGTACAATATCCACTTCCGCGGATAGAAGATATTTTCACCTCACTATCTGGAGGGAAACGCTTTATGAAGATTGATCTGGCCCAAGCGTATCTACAAATGGAGGTAGAAGAAGCATCTAGAAAATACCTCACGATAAACACTCACAAAGGTCTTTACCAGTACAACCGACTGGTATTCGGGGTAGCATCAGCTCTGGCTATTTGGCAGAGGGCGATGGAACAAGTCCTGCAAGGGATCCCGGGGACCCAGTGTTATTTGGACAACATCCTGGTTACGGGCGAAAATAACAGTGAACACCTTGCCAACCTGGAGCAGGTGCTCACTAGATTACAAGAATATGGGCTACGAGCCAACCGCCCCAAATGCGAGTTTTTCAGGAAACAAATCTCGTATTGTGGCCACGTGATTGATGAAGAGGGGTTACATAAGTCCCCAGACAAGATTGAGGCAGTAGTCAAGGCTCCAGCACTGGAAAATGTGTCGCAACTGAGGTCGTTCCTCGGGTTGGTGAACTACTACCATAAGTTCTTGCCAAATTTGTCTACAATTCTGCACCCACCGAACGCCCTGCTGCAAACTGGAGTAGCATGGAAATGGAGTGATGAGTGTAAGCGTGCCTTTCAGAAATGTAAATGCCTAATCACTTCAAAAGAAGTATTGGCCCACTACAATCCAACACTACCGATTTGGTTGGCATGTGATGCGTCTCCCTACGGCATTGGAGCGGTGCTGTCGCACAAATTCCTTGACGGTTCAGAGAGGCCAATAGCATTTGCGTCATGCTCGTTAACCTCAGCCGAGCGTAACTATGCCCAGATTGACAGGGAGGCCCTCAGCCTGGTGTGGGTGTCAGGGTTGGGGAGCCACGGGGCCATATAAATACGAGGCCGTGCTCTCCGGGCAAGGTAGGTTCTGGACCCAAGTGCAGAAACCAGACAAGAGACACATATACAGTACTTTGTTTGAACTTTACTAGATTCACACATAACTAGAGATTAACACAGCAATATACATAAGAACTAGAGACAAGAGAACTCGAGACAGAAACATAAGAACTAGAGACAAGTTACAAGACAACTAGTCAAGATAGGAACTCAGGACAGCTTCCATGAGGAAGCCCACTTGTCTATACTGAGCTTGCGACAAGCTACCACAAGGGGCAACCGGCTTGCCGAGGCACAACTCCAGACAAGCTACCCCAAGGGTAATCGGCTTATCAATGCAAAGCTCAAGACAAGATCCCAACGGCTCCCACATAGCAACACGCTAGTCCAAACAGCACCTTACCAAGACAAGCAACTTAACAGAACAACAGACTTAAATACATCTTAAATCCAGAGACAAGAACACAGACTTAAATACATAGCTCAAGAGAACTAGAACACAGACTTAGATACATAGCTCGAAAGAACTAGAACACAGACTTAGATACATAGCTCGAGAGAACTAGAACACAGACTTAGATACATAGCTCAAGAGAACTATGGCAGCCAGCTTGTGAAGGCAAGCTGCCATAGAGGAAAGGCTAGTCACACAGAGCACCTATTCAAGACAAGGAACATTGTCAAGACTAACTCCCTGGTTCACCCTAGTGAGGACTGAGCAAAGAGTGAAACAACAACAAAACTTATATACCAAGACACCAGGTGAAACCCATGAACAGCTAAACAGGCCGTTAAGACTTAACACAAAAAGCAAGGAGCAATTAACAAAGAAAACGAGAAACATTAACAAAGGAACCAACAAGTAAAGGTGCCATCTAGAGGTTACAAAAAGGAACTGACTGGCACCCTCACAGTGGGGGGTGAAGAAGTTCAATCACTATCTGCACGGGCAGAAATTCACCTTACTGACTGATCACCAGCCTCTTGTCTCCATTTTTAACCCAAAGAAGGGCATTCCGGTGATGACGGCGCAACGGCTGCAAAGATGGTCCCTTTTTCTAGGGGCACATCAATACGAAATAGAACCAAATTGTATTAAATTTGTAGACAACTGGGGTGATCTTTTTTTTCCCCACACTTAGACACGACAAACACGTACCACTCTTTAACCTATCATAGAAAAAGATAAAACTTAACATGAAATCCTTATATATTTCAACCTGGAATATCCAAGGTCTACGCTCTTCAGTGCGAGAAGTGAAGAGTAGGACCCCAGAGTTCATAGAGGAAACTAAAGATCTAGATATTATCATTTTACAGGAAACTTGGTATAAAGGAAAAGGACATACCGGCTGTCCCCAAGGGTACACTGAGCTAGTGGTCCCCTCCAATAAATTACCAAGTGTAACCCAAGGCAGAGACTCCGGAGGCATACTGATCTGGTTTAAAACAGAACTTAAGAATTACATCAAATTTATAAAAAAGGGCGAAAACCATATGTGGCTCAAACTTGAGAGGGAGATTATCTCAAACACCCAAGATGTTTACATTTGCGCACTTTATATCCCTCCAATCGATTCCCCATACTACAAAGAGGACACCTTCTCCAACATGGAGGGGGAAATTATCCAATACCAGGCCCAGGGGAACGTGTTGATCTGTGGGGACCTCAATTCAAGAACGGGCGAAGAACCAGACTTCACCAATAATCAGGGAAACAATTACGTATTCGGGAATAACCACTTTGACATCCCTTCCCTTCCATACAGGCATAACTACGACAAGCAGTCAAATACCAACGGTAAACAGCTACTACAGCTCTGTCGAAACCTGGGTCTGTACATTGTCAATGGTCGGTTCATAGGAGACCTCCTAGGAAGATCGACCTACTGCTCACCTCTTGGCTGCAGCACAGTAGACTATATGATTACAGACTTGGACCCATCCTCTTTCAGAGCATTCACAGTCAAACCACAAACAACACTGTCAGATCACAGCCAAATTACTATGTTTCTCAAAAAGACAGAAACAAACAACATAGAAACACAAACCAGTAAACTGTACAACACCAAAAAATCGTACAGATGGGCCAAAAATGACACGGAAAAATACCAGAAAACAATTAGCAATGCATCAACTCAAGCTCTCTTAGACACCTTTCTGGATAACATATACACTCACAATAAAGAAGGCGTAAACCGGGCAGTTAGTAAACTAAACAATATTTTTGATAATTTGGCAACAAATGCAAACTTGAAAGCTCACAAGAACAAACACAAAACAAAAAACTATGAAAAATGGTTTGACCATGATTGCCATAACATGAGGAAAAAACTTAGAAAACTATCAAACCAAAAACACAGACATCCAGAAAACGAGGAATTACGCCTTACTTATTGTCAGACGCTAACACAATACAGAAACACACTCAGGACCAAAAAAGAGCAATTTATTAAGAATACACTCAGCTCCATGGAGGAATCCATTGAGTCGAATTGTTTCTGGGACAACTTGAAAACACTACACAAAAAACAACACGACAATTTGTCCATTCAAAATGGGGACACATGGGTAAACCACTTTGAAAAATTATACCAGAAAAACACACTAAGACCAGAGCAACACCAAATACGCAAAAAACTGGAAAAGCTTGAAATGGCCATAAAAGATAACCAAAACCCGCTAGACGCCATAATAACAGAAAAAGAACTTCTTGAAAAACTCAAGGACCTGCGACCAGGAAAAGCTTGCGGGACAGACGGCATACTAAACGAGATGATTAAACACGCAGACGACAAACTGAAACTGGCTATCCTAAAACTCTTCAACTTGGTTCTGAGTGTCGGTTATTTCCCTGACATCTGGAACAAAGGACTCATAACACCCATATACAAAAGTGGGGACAAAATCGACCCAAACAACTATCGAGGCATCTGTGTAAACAGTAACCTGGGGAAGATATTCTGTAGCATCATAAACAAAAGACTTATAAACTTCCTTGAAGAGCACAATGTCTTGAGTAAAAGCCAAATTGGATTCCTGCCAAACTATAGAACATCCGATCATATCTTCACCCTACAGACCCTAATTGACAAACACGTTCACCATAACAAAAGCAAAATCTACGCATGCTTTGTAGATTTCCAGAAGGCTTTCGACTCCATCTGGCATGACAGTTTATTCCTGAAACTTATCGAAAGCGGGGTAGGAGGGAAAACATATGATGTAATTAAATCAATGTATACAAACAATAAATGTGCAGTTAAAATTGGAGACAAACAAACAAAATACTTCCCACAGGGGCGGGGGGTGATGCAGGGCTCGCCAATCTCACTGACACTCTTTAATATTTACATTAATGGATTGGCAAAACTACTTGAACAATCTACAGCACCCGGCCTCACCCTATATGAATCCAAGGTTAAATTCCTCCTCTATGCCGACGACCTGGTTCTGCTGTCACCAACTAAGGAGGGTCTACAGCAGAACCTGGACCTGCTGGAGTCGTACTGCCAGACTTGGGCCCTGACAATAAATCCCCAAAAAACCAAAGTCCTTGTGTTCCAGCAAAGATCCAAACAACATGGACCCACAATAAATTTCACAGTAGGAACAACCAAAATTGAACAAACCACTCACTACACATACTTGGGCTTAAAAATCAGTTCTACGGGAAACTTCAAACTGGCTGTGAATGAACTGAAAGAGAAAGCAAGAAGGGCTTTCTATGCCATCAAAAAATCAATCCAAATAGAAATCCCAATTAGCATTTGGCTCAAAATTTTCAAAACAGTAATTGAACCAATTGCACTCTATGGCAGTGAGGTCTGGGGACCACTAACACAACAAGATTTTGCAAAATGGGACAAACACCCAATTGAGATCCTACATGCGGAATTCTGTAAAAGTATCCTCCGGACTCAAAGGAAAACAGTAAACAACGCATGCAGGGCGGAACTAGGCCAATACCCATTAATAATCACTATCCAAAAAAGAGCCACCAAATTTTGGAATCACCTACAAATGAGCAACCCCCAATGCTATCACTACGACGCCCTGAAATGCCAAGAGCTGACCATAAAGAAGAATACCCTCAGTCAACTAGTCCTGGGACTCAATAAAGTAACTAATAACAATACTAACAATAACCAGTCCCAGGACAGTGACAGGGTAACACAAAGAATTCGACCCAACACAGTCGTCGCTAAGCAAAAGGAAAAATATCTGTCATATTGGGCAGAAACAACAAAAACCCAAAGCAAACTCAATTGCTACTTGGCCCTAAACAGACAATACAACATAGCTGATTACCTGACCATGGTAAAGGATAACAAACTGAGAAGAACCTTGACAAGGTACAGACTTAGCGAACATAGCCTAGCGATCGAAAAAGGCAGACACAGGCAGACCAGGCTGCCAAGAGAAGACAGGATATGCTCTCACTGCAGTCAGGGAGTAGTTGAGACAGAGATGCACTTCCTCACAGCCTGTGGAAAATATCAGGGCATCAGAGAGAATTTCTACCAAAAATTCTCACAAATATGCCCTGAATTCAGAAATCTGACTGACAACCAAAAACTCCCATTCCTACTGGGGGAGGAGAGAAGCTGTGTAACACTGGCGGCACACTATGTTACAGCTTGCCATGAACAGAGGGACAACCAGTAAACTAAGACAAGAGTATATATAAGCAAGGCGAATGTATATTTATAAACTCAGGGATATACCTGTTTATACACTGTATGAATGGAACCGCGTTTATGCGTTCAACCATAAATGTATTTTGATGCTTTGGCAACATAAGATGTACCTTATCATGCCAATAAAGCGATTTGTATTGTATTGTATAAGGGCACGAAACAGCATGGAAACGCTGATGTGCTGTCGTGCCTGCCGTTGCCTATGGTGGAGGAAGCACCTGCAGTGGACCCTGTTGAGATATTCCATTCGACCATAGTCGAGTGTCTACCTGTTACAAACTCAAGTATAGAGAAGGAAACCCGAAATGACCCGACACTCTCTCGGGCCTATGATTTGACGGTGAAGGGATGGCCAGCACATGGCGACTCACTGTTGCCAGCATTCTCGCCAAGGAGAGAACAGCTGTCAGTGTGCCGGGGGACCTTGATGTGTGGATCCCGAGTGGTAATTCCATGCAAGTTGAGAGATAGAGTGCTCAATGAGCTTCATGAGGGTCATCTGGGAGGGGTAAAAGTGAAGAGCCTAGCCAGGGCGTTTGTGTGGTGGCCGGGAATCGATAAAGAAATCGAGGAAATGACCAAGAGATGCACAGGATGCCAGAAAGTCCAAAACGCTCCACCACAGGCCCCGCTACACCCATGGGAGTGGCCCTCATCTCCATGGCAATCGGTACACATTGATTTTGCTGGTCCATTTGTGGACTCCATGTTTTTAATCGCCGTGGATGCACATTTGAAATGGCCAGAGGTCATCAAAATGTCCTCCACCACCATGGAGTAAACTATTGCAGTCCTATGGACCATCTTCGCCAGGAATGACTTGCCAGAACAGATTTGCTCCGACAATGGACCACAGTTTGTGTCAGAGGATTTCCGGAGGTTTTTGAAGAATAATGGGGTAAAGCATTACACATCCGCCCCATATCATCCAGCCACAAATGGGTTGGCTGAGAGGTTTCTACAAACCTTTAAAAAAGCAATAAAGGCGATGTATAACGACAACATACCACTGCAACTCAAGGTGGATAATTTCTTGTTTGCTTACCGGAATGCGACACATGCAGTCACCAACCAAGCTCCAGCCATGATGTTCTTTAACCGAAGGTTAAGATGTCGCCTGGATTTGCTCAAACCAAACATAAGACGAGATGTTGAGAATAAGCAATTCCAGCACATCAATGAGAAGCCAACCAGGAGCTTCAAGATAGGGCAACCAGTCTTGGCCCGCAACTACCGAACAGAAAAATGGCAGCCAGGAACGATATGCACACGGCAGGGACCACTAATGTACACAGTGGATGTTGGAGAGAGCATCGTGAGACGCCATGCTGACCAGATTCTAGAGTCACAGGAACAAGTCAAACCCATACCACGAGCATGCGCACCTGGTGATGAACCCAAAGTACAGATTGCGTCTACCTCAGAATCAGTGGTATTGGAAGCTGACGAACCAACCAATGACAATGATCCAGAATCGACTCCGCCGCAAGAACAGGATACTCGAGAAAGGCGCTATCCAGACAGGATCAGGAAGCCTCCTCAAAGACTGAATTTATAAATGATTACTTTCAGCTGATGTATACAGTAAAAAGAAAATTGTAATTGTAATTAGTTATTATTCAATTGTTAAATGAATGTTATGTACTGTTTATCTAAAAGGGGAGGAATTGTTGTGTATGTACCTTTAAGAGAGAACTGCTTTTATACTGTAGTACCGGCAGTGACCACACCTGTATATTAAGCCATAGCAGGCTTCTGTACTTTCAGTTCCAGCATACCCTCTGTTCAGTAAACACCTGTTATTACCGTTCTCCTGCAGTCCGTGTGTTACTGATACGCGGACACTACAGTATTCACCACACGGACTGTAACACTGTGAGTGTATTCACCACATGGACTGTAGCACTGTGAGTGTATTCACCACACGGACTGTAACACTGTGAGTGTATTCACCACATGGACTGTAGCACTGTGAGTGTATTCACCACACGGACTGTAACACTGTGAGTGTATTCACCACATGGACTGTAGCACTGTGAGTGTATTCACCACACGGAATGTAACACTGTGACAGTATTCACCACACGGACTGTAACACTGAGTGTATTCACCACATGGACTGTAGCACTGTGAGTGTATTCACCACATGGAATGTAACACTCTGAGAGTATTCACCACATGGACTGTACCCCGTATCTTTAGACCGTGACCCCTGGTTCTGGAATCCCCCACCATCGGGAACATCCTTCCTGCATCTAGTCTGTCTCGTCCTGTTCGAATTTTATAAGTTTCAATGAGATCCCCCCTTATTCGTCTAACCTCCAGCGAATGTATGCCCAATCGACCCAATTTCTCTCATAGGTCATTCCTGCCATCCCAGGTACAGGAAACTTTGTGCTATCCGGCATGGATGGGACCGAGCTGCTGCCGTTCCCTCAAAACTGCCGGACACTCCAGAGTTAATGTTGAAAGATACGGAGAATCTTATCTCCGTATCTGGCAACAAACACTGTTGCTTAGCAACAGCCTCTAAACAGTCGGGTGCAGCTGCAAGCATCTGTAGCTAAAGCTGTTGCTATAGCTACAGACCTTGCAGGGCTTGACTGGGGAAAAAAAGCAAAGAAAACAAACGAAAAGAATAAAAAACGGCTCCTGATTTTTGCTGGTGGCTCCAGCTTGCCGGATGGTTCGCCTCCGGATAACTCAAAGTTTCCTGCATCAGTCTGGTGAATCTTCGCTACACTACCTCCATGGCAAGAACATCCTTCCTGAGATAAGGCGACCAAAACTGCACACAGTACTTAAGGTTTGGTCTCACCAAGGCCCTGTACAACTGCAGCAAGACATCTTTGAGTGTATTCACCACATGGACTGTAAAAATGTGAGAGTATACACCACACGGACTGTAACATTGTGAGAGTATTCACCACACGGACTGTAACACTGTGAGAGTATTCACCACACGGACTGTAACACTGTGAGAGTATTCACCACACGGACTGTAACACTGTGAGAGTATTCACCACACGGACTGTAACACTGTGAGAGTATTCACCACACGGACTATAACACTGTGAGAGTATACACCACACGGACTGTAACACAGTGAGTGTATTCACAAAACTGACTTTAAAACTGTGAGAGTATTCATCACATGGACTGTAACACTTTGAGTGTATTCACCACATCGACAGTAACACTGTGAAAGTATTCACCACACGGACTTTAACACTGTGAGAGTATTCACCACACGGACTGTAACACTGTGAGAGTATTAACCACATGGACTGTAACACTGTGATTGTATTCACCACATGGACTGTAACACTGTGAGATTATTCAGCACATGGACTGTAACTCTGTGAGTGTATTCAGCACATGGTCTGTAACACTGTGAGAGTATTCAACACACGGACTGTAGCACCGTGAGAGAGTTCACCACTCGGTTTGTAACACTGTGAGTGTATTCATCACATGGACTGTAACACTGTGAGTGTAGTCAGCATGCAGACTTTTGCACTGTGTGAGTATTCACCACACGGACTGTAACACTGAGTGTATTCACCACACGGACTGTAACACTGAGTGTATTCACCACACGGACTGTAACACTGAGTGTATTCACCACACGGACTGTAACACTGAGTGTATTCACCACACGGACTGTAACACTGAGTGTATTCACCACACGGACTGAAACACTGTGAGTGTATTCACCACACGGACTGTAACACTGTGAGTGTATTAACCACATGGACTGTAACACTGTGAGTGTATTCACCACACGGACTGTAACACTGTGAGTGTATTAACCACATGGACTGTAACACTGTGAGTGTATTCACGACACTTACTTAACGCTGTGAGAGTATTCACAACAAGTACTGTAACACTGTGAGAGTATTGAACACACAGACTGTAACACTGTGAGTGTATTCAGCACACAGACTGCAATACTGAGAGTATTCACCACATGGACTTAACACTGTGAGAGTATTCACCACATGGACTGTAGCACTGTAAGAGCATCCACCACACGGATTGTAACACTGTGAGTGTATTCACCACAGGGACTGTAAAACTGTGAGTGTATTCACCACTCATACTGTAAAACTGTGAGAGTATTCACAACACGGACTGTAACACTGTGAAAGTGTTCCCCACACGGATTGTAATACTATGAGTGTATTCACCACATGGATTATAACACTGAGAGTGCATTTACCACATGGACTGTAACACTGTGAGAGTATTCACCACATGGACTGTAAAACTGTGAGTGTATTCACCACTCGTACAGTAAAACTGTGAGAGTGTGGCGGATCGCCACCTAAACGGGCGCAATCCACTTTTCCGTCCGTGGACAATAAATCGGGCACCTTGCCTTTACGAAGCATGCTGCCTTTAAGGCATGACAAAGGAGCGGGCATCGCCCTCAGTGTGTACACAAAAGCGCGGGTGTCGCCCTCATTCTGTTTTCGGGTTTAGCAGAGCGAAGAGCTGGGGCAGCCATCTCTCAAGAGAATGTAATAAAAAGCCATGTGTTCCTCAGGTTGGTTCGGCCTCCATTCGTGTTCCGTGGCAGCCTCAACATTGGTGACCCTGACGCTCAGAACATATTCCGAGCACTGCAATGGCGGACACGAACGCAGTTTCCGTGAAACTGCCGGAGTTTTGGGAAAACCAGCCCGAAGCCTGGTTCCTCCAAGCTGAGTCCCGATTCCGGCTGCGACACATCACCACAGATGAGACGAAGCATGACTACCTCGTCGCATCACTCGGTAGCTCCACAGTCACGAAGGTCTGGATAGCGCTGCAGAACTCACCAGATGAGGGCAAGTATGCACATCTTAAGGCCGCGCTCCTTAAAAAATTTACGACCTCGACATACCAGCGAAACTGCCACCTCCTCGACCTTCCAGGCCTCGGTGACGCCTCACCGTCAGACCTCCTCTCCCACATGCTCTCACTCACCAATGAGAGCCCACCCGGATCCCTCTTCCGCACGCTGTTCATCCGCCAGCTACCTCCCAGCATCCGCCCAGCGATCGTGGCGTCCGGCCTCACGGACCTAGAAGCCCTGGCCGACGAGGCCGACAAGCTGCTGTCCGCTCACTCCAGCTGCGATGTCGCTCCGGACCTGGCAGCCACAGCCTGGGCGCGCCCCTCACCGGCCACCACGCGGCCACAAGGCCCAGCCACGGGGCCCACGGGGCCTTCGCGCCCCACAAACCCGGGCTACTGTTACTACCACGTACGGTTCAGCGCCAGGGCACAACGGTGCACACCTCCCTGCTCCTTCAAGTCCGCCCCCGTACCAGCCCCCGCGATGGCCGTGGGCCACGCGGGCTCCCTGCTGTACGTCATGGATGACAAAACTGGCCGCCGGTTCCTGTGCGACACTGGAGCTCAGCACAGCATCATCCCGGCCTCCGCCCTCGACATCCAAAAGGGCGAACGAGGACAGGCGCTGGCTGCCGCTAACAGCTCGGACATCCAGACATACGGCACCCGCACAGTCACCCTCGACCTCGCTGGTCACCGCTACCGATGGGAGTTCATCACTGCCAAGGTACTCTCCCCTCTCATTGGCGCAGATTTCCTGTGCGCCCATGGCCTACTGGTAGACATCCCTCGACACCGCCTCGTGGACATGAACACCATGTCCCCCATCCTGGGCACCATGGCCCCCGCCAACCCACCGACATGGCGTCACAGTGCCACGCCCGGGCCACGGATGACTACTCGGCACCCCTGGCCGAATTCCCGGCCCTCACCAACCCGACCTTCTCCGCGGAGGTCGCCAAGCACGGGGTGGAACCCTTCATCCCCACCACAGGCCCCCCAGTGTACGCCCACGCCGCAGGCTGGACCCGGCCAAACTGGAGATCGCGCGGACCGAGTTTGCCACTATGGAACAGCTCGGCATCATCCGCCGCTCCAACAGTCCCTGGGCCTCCCCACTCCACATCGCCCCCAAACCAGGCGGGGGTTGGCGCCTCTGCGGGGACTACCGCCGCCTCAACGACGCCACCACCCCTGATCGGTACCCCGTGCCGCACATTCAGGACTTCTCGGCTAGACTGGCCGGCCGCTCAGTCTTTTCCAAAGTCGACCTGGTGCGCGGCTACCACCAAGTCCCCGTCCACCCCGCGGACGTCCCCAAGACGGCCGTAATCACCCCCTTCAGGCTTTTCGAGTTCCTGCGGATGCCCTTCGGCCTCAAAAATGTGGCCCAGGCATTCCAACGGCTCATGGACTCAGTCCTTTGGGACCTGAAGTTCCTGTTCGTCTACCTGGACGACATCCTGGTAGCCAGTTCCTCCAAGCAGGAACACCTCAAACACCTTCGCATCCTGTTCGGGCGCCTCAGTGACCACGGGCTCATCCTCAGCCCAGCCAAGTGCCAGTTCGGCCTGGACAAGATCGACTTCCTCGGCCACCACATCACCCATGCTGGGGCCATTCCCCTGCCCACCAAGGTGCAGGCCGTCCAGCAATTTCCCCACCCCACCACCATCAAAGGACTCCAGGAGTTCCTCGGGATGGTGAATTTCTACAACCGCTTCATCCCCAAAGCGGCGTCCCTCATGCGGCCCCTGTATGAAGCCCTCCGGGGCAGGAGTGGCAAGATGACGGTCGAATGGACGGCAGACATATCAGCCGCCTTCAACTCCACCAAGACCGTGCTCGCCGACGCCACCCTGCTCGCGCACCCACGGCCCAATGCCAGAGTAGCGCTCACCACGGATGCCTCCGACCACGCGGTCGGCGCCGTGTACGAGCAGTGGGTCGATGGCGCCTGGCAACCACTTGCCTTCTTCAGCTGCCAACTACACCCCCCGGAGGTCAAGTACAGCACCTTCGACTGCGAGCTCCTCGCGCTGTACCTGGCGGTCCGCCATTTTCGGTTTTTGCTGGAGGGCCACCCCTTCACTGCGTTTGTCGACTACAAACCCCTGACATTCGCAATGGCAAAGACAACCGACCCCTGGTCCGCCAGGCAGCAGCGCCAGCTTGCGGCAGTGTCCGAGTTCACCACGGACATCCAACACGTCTCCGGCCAAGACAACGTGGTAGCCGACTGCCTCTCCCGCCCCGCCATCCACGCCACACACCTGGCGGTCGACTACACTCAACTCGCAGCAGACCAGCTCACGGACCCTGATCTGCTCTCCGAACCTACAAACCTACCAGGGCTACGCCTGGCCGACGTCGCCTGCGGCCCGACCACAGTCACGGTCAAGTGCAACATATCCCTATCTCAACCTCGGCCCGTCGTCCCAGCGTCCTGGCGCCGCCGGGTATTCGAGATTCTCCACAACCTCTCCCACCCCGGCGCCCGCGCATCCATCAAATTGGTAGCCAACTGCTTTGTCTGGCGCGGCCTTCGCAAGGATGTGCGTACTTGGGCCGACTCCTGCCTAGCCTGCCAACGGGCCAAGATGCAGCAACACACGAAAGCACCCCTCGAGGAGTTCACCGTCCCTTCACGTAGATTCGACCACATCCACGTGGACATTGTCGGGCCCCTGCCGCCGTCGCAAGGCCACACGCACTTGCTGACGATCGCCGACCGCACCACGCGCTGGCCCGAGGCAATTCCACTGACCTCTACCACCACCGCCGACATCGCCAGAGCCTTCATCAGCACCTGGGTCGCACGGTTCGGCGTCCCCTCCGACATGACATCGAACAGAGGTCCGCAATTTACCTCTGAACTCTGGACCGCCATCGCACGCAATCTTGGGGTGACCATTCACCGCACCACAGCGTACCACCCCCAAGCCAACGGACTGTTTGAGCAGTTCCACAGATCCTTGAAGGCATTTCTTCAAGCCAGCCTCCAGGACGGCGCCTGGACCGACCGACTCCCATGGGTCCTCCTCGGCCTGTGCTCTGCGGTTAAAGAAGACCTCCACGCATTGGCAGCAGAGCTCGTGTACGGCCAGCCGCTGCGCGTACCCAGCGAGTTCCTGCCCACCGCCACGACACCCTGGTCAGCCGACCAGCAACGCCACGACTTCGCCTCACCGGCGCTACAGTTCGCCCTGGTGCCCATTGCCCGGCACGGTGAATCCAACTCACACGTCCCGCTAAGCCTGCACCAGGCACGGTTCATTTTCATCCGGCACGACGCCCACCGAGGACCCCTTCAACCCCCGTACGACGGGCCCTACAAAGTGCTACAGGCTGGGGACAAATTTTTCGCCCTACAAGTGGGCGACAAGACTGAAAAACTGTCGGTTCACCGAATCAAGCCAGCACACTCGGAGCCTGGTGAGCAGGTCCCAGTAGCTCGTCCACCGCCACGCGGGCGACCTGCCCTCAAGCCAGTACACCCGGCTGCTCCACGCCCGGCCGTTCCACGTCCACCGGCGTCCTACAAGAGCCGCTCCGGCCAGCCCATCAGACCGCCGCACCGTCTCGTCCACACCTCCTAAGCGGATTCTGGGGGCAGCTGTGTGGCGGATCGCCACCTAAACGGGCGCAATCCACTTTTCCGTCCGTGTACAATAAATTGGGCACCTTGCCTTTAAGAAGCATGCTGCCTTTAAGGCATGACAAAGGAGCGGGCGTCGCCCTCAGTGTGTACACAAAAGCGCGGGCGTCGGCCTCTTTCTGTTTTCGGGTTTAGCAGAGAGAAGAGCTGGGGCAGCCATCTCTCAAGAGAATGTAATAAAAAGCCATGTGTTCCTCAGATCGGTTCGTCCTCCATTCGTGTTCCGCAGCAGCCTCAACAAGAGTATTCAGCACACGGACTGTAACACTGATTGTATTCACCACACGGACTGTAACACTGTGAGTGTATTAACTACATGGACTGTAACACTGTGAGAGTATTCACCACATGGACTGTAACTCTGTGAGTGTATTCACCACACGGACTGTAACACTGAGTGTATTCACCACACGGACTGAAACACTGTGAGAGTATTCACCACACGGACTGTAACTCTGTGAGTGTATTCACCACACGGACTGTAACACTGAGTGTATTCACCACACGGACTGAAACACTGTGAGAGTATTCACCACACGGACTGTAACTCTGTGAGTATATTCACCACATGGACTGTAACTCTGTGAGAGTATTCACCACATGGACTGTAACTCTGTGAGAGTATTCACCACACGGACTGAAACACTGTGAGTGTATTCACCACACGGACTGAAACACTGTGAGAGTATTCACCACACGGACTGTAACTCTGTGAGTGTATTCACCACACGGACTGTAACACTGAGTGCATTCACCACACGGACTGAAACTCTGTGAGAGTATTCACCACACGGACTGTAACTCTGTGAGTGTATTCACCACATGGACTGTAACTCTGTGAGAGTATTGAACACACAGACTGAAACAATGTGAGTGTATTCAGCACACAGTAACACTAAGAGTATTTACCACACGGACTTAACACTGTGAGAGTATTCACCACATGGACTGTAGCACTGTAAGAGCATCCACCACACGGATTGTAACACTGTGAGTGTATTCACCACAGGGACTGTAAAACTGTGAGTGTATTCACCACTCATACTGTAAAACTGTGAGAGTATTCACAACACGGACTGTAACACTGTGAAAGTGTTCCCCACATGGATTGTAACACTATGAGTGTATTCACCACATGGATTATAACACTGAGAGTGTATTTACCACACGGACTGTAACACTGTGAGGGTATTCACCACACGGACTATAACACTGTGAGATTATTCACCACATGGACTGTAAAACTGTGAGTGTATTCACCACTCGTACTGTAAAACTGTGAGAGTATTCAGCACACGGACTGTATCACTGTGTGTTTATTCGCCACATGTACTGTAACACAGTGAGTGTATTAACCATGTGGACCGTAACACTGTGAGCGTATTCAACACACGGACTGTAAAATTTTGAGTGTATTCACCATACGGACTTTAACTCTGTGAGAGTATTCACCACATGGACTATAGCACTGTGAGAGTATTCACCACACGGACTGTAACAGTGCGGCTGTATTCACCGCACGGACTGAAACACAGTGAGAGTATTCACCACACAGACTTAACACTGAGAGTATTCACCACACGGACTGTAGCACTGTAAGAGCATTCACCACATGGATTGTAACACTGAGTGTAGTCACCACAAGGACTGCAAAACTGTGAGTGTATTCACCACTCGGACTGTAACACAGTGAGTTTATTAACCACATGGACAGTAACACTGTGAGTGTATTCACCACACGGACTGTAGCACTGTGAGAGTATTCACCACACGGTCTGTAACACTGTGAGTGTATTCACCAAACGACTGTAACACTGTGAAAGTGTTCACCACACGGACTGTAACACTGTGAGTGTATTCACCACATGGACTGTTACACTGTGAGAGTATTCACCACACAGACTGTAACACTGTGGGCGTATTCACCACACTTACTAAACGCTGTGAGAGTATTCAACACACAGACTGTAACACTGTGAGTGTATTCAGCACACGGACTCCAACACTGAGAGTATTTACCACACGGACTGTAAAACTGTGAGAGTATTCACAACACGGACTGTAACACTGTAAAAGTGTTCACCACACGGAATGTAACACTATGAGTGTATTCACCACATGGACTATAACACTGAGTGTGCTGTCTTTCTTTCGGAATTTATGTTAGTTTTCCAGTTAATTCAGGGGTTTGAGTAATTTGGGTCGATTCCCATTGTGTGTCGCCACCTAGTGGATATTTGGTACCTAGCAACTGCGGTAAAAGCGCATTAAAGTGCAGTAAAGCACAGTAAGTGCAGGAAAGCAAACTGCTGTATATCACAGACCTACAGCCACACATGGTCTGGGAAGTTATATTGTTGCCACGCTTGAGCCTTGGATACTATTTGTCTGTAAGTACTTGAGAATGTTATAGATGATTAGTGTACACTTTATTTTGCAGAAAATGTTTAGTTTGTAACTTTTCTTTGTAAGCAAAAGTACACAGCTAGCCGTGAAGTGCTCGCTCTCTGTCTAGCTGGTTAACTTGTAGCTGTATTTTGATGCACTATGTACAGGGCTAATTTAAAGAGAATGCCTTCCAGTTTGCTAAATGTATATTCACAGTAAGCTGTGTTTCCACGTGTTTGGTAAGTTACATGCCAAATGTACTGTGTTGCTCAGGCGTACCTAAATTTGTGTGTGCATATCAGTTATGTGCTTGTATACTAATGTGTGCTTCCATTTCTGTGTTGTATTTCAGTTTCACAATAAGAATCTTTCAGTAACGTTTTACAAGAAAAGTCAAGCCTTGTGATTTTTATGGGAAGATATCAAGTTGTTAGCTACCTGTCTAGCTCTGCATAGGAACACGCTGCAAGGACAGAATAGTGAAAAGACAACAACACATTGGGCTCAAGCACAAGAAGATACCTCTCAGCTACCATGAGTCTACTCTCAGGAAGACAATATACCATAGAGGACGTTGACCAGCCAACCGAGAAGCATGAGCCTCTCCGAGCAAATGATGCCAAGTCACAGTCCTCTAAAGCATCCTCTAGATCATCTCGGCAGTCCAGCAGACCATCGTCATCGACAGCTTCTGCAGCCGCCAAAGCACGTGCCAAGGCAAAAGCTGCCCAGGCTCAATTGTCCTTCGCTGAAAAAAAGCTAGTGTGATGAAGCAGAGAGCTGACCTCGACGTCTGTCTCCACATTCTCCAAAGCCAGAGAGCTGCCGCTGCCACTGCCACTGAAGCTGAAGCTGCAGCTTATGAAGAAGTTGAGGAGAACGAAGGCGGGGAGCACAGCCATGAAGCATATGTTCTAGAACAGCCCCTCAGTCCAGTGCAACGTACAAGTGAGTATGTCCAACAACACTCCAAATTGTTCTTCAAGGAAACATCCAGGTATCTCGACGCAGAACCAGCTACTCACCACAGTAACAAACAGCCTGTTTTCGGAGATACTGAGCTTAAAGGAGAAGAAACAAGTAAGACTTACCTGCAGAGACCTCCACAGCACTCGGCCAATCCAGCCAAGCAGTCCTCACCCGAGCCACAAGGTGCACAAGACCTCGCTAGGTACCTCATCCGCCGAGAATTGTTAAGTTCAGGTCTTCTAGAATTTGATGACCGTCCTGAAAATTATTGGTCGTGGAAAGCGTCCTTCCTGAGTACCACCAAGGACTTGAATCTGTCAGCCAGAGAAGAACTAGATTTGATGACAAAGTGGCTCGGAGCCGAGTCATCAGAACAGGTGAAGAGAATTTGCTCAGCGCACGTCCGCAATCCCACAGCAGGCCTCAACCTGGTTTGGCAACGTCTCGAAGACTGTTATGGGACACCAGAAGTCATTGAACATGCACTGCTCAAGAAGATTGAGGACTTTCTGAAGCTAGCCAACAAAGATAATGTCGAGCTCCGAGAACTGGGTGACATTCTCCTCGAACTGGAGTGTGCTAAGGGAGAAGGTTACCTGACAGGCCTCTCGTATTTGTATACAGCTCGTGGGGTAAACCCAATAGTGGAAAAGCTCCCCTACAACCTTCAAGAGAAATGGATAGTTAAGGGATCCAAGTACAAGGAGGACAATGGAGTGGCATTTCCCCCCTTCTCTCTCTTCTCCAGGTTCGTCCAACAACAGGCAAAGGTGAGGAATGATCCAAGTTTCACTTTCTCCACCTCCAGCAGTTACGCTCCTTCGAGAACAGAGAAACCCACAAAGTACAGCAACAAAGCCTCTGTGAGCGTGCACAAAACAGATGTTCCAGCCGAACCCTCAGTCAACCAATCCAGTTCTGCTGGGAATAAAGTGGATGACCCAGATCGTCAGTGTCCAATAGACAAGAAGCCCCACCCACTCAAAAAGTGTCGAAGCTTTAGAGACAAGCCTATTGATGAGCGCAAATCATACCTGAAAGAGAATCGCATCTGCTTCAGGTGTTGTGGGTCAACTGTGCACATGGCAAAAGACTGCAAGGCGACAATCAAGTGCTTCGAGTGCAACAGTGAAAAACACATCGCAGCCCTGCATCCAGGTCCTCCTCCTTCGACCACCGAGAGTGTGGCGGTTGACAAAAAGGATAGCGGGGAGCAAAGCGAAAGCACATCTTCTTCAGTCACCTCCAAGTGTACAGAGGTTTGTGGAAATGCAAGCATCCCACGCTCATGCTCCAAAATCTGCTTGGTTAAAGCATATCCTGCAGGGAGAAAGGAGAAGGCAATCAAGATGTACGCAGTGCTTGATGAGCAAAGTAACAAGTCTCTAGCGAAGACAGAATTCTTCAATCTCTTTGAAGTCAAGGCCAGCGCAGCTCCGTACACGCTAAAAACCTGTTCAGGGACAACAGAGACTACGGGTAGGAGAGTCGGCAACTTCATGATCGAGTCCATGGATGGGAAACTACAGCTTCCCCTCCCCACCTTAATTGAGTGTGACATGATGCCAGATGATAGGACGGAAATTCCCTCCCCAGAGGTCGCACGCCATCAGCCCCACCTACAGTCAGTTGCCAACAAGATTCCAGCTGTGGACCCGGACGCTCCAATCCTCCTGCTCTTGGGAAGAGACATCTTAAGGGTGCACAAGGTGCGTGAGCAAATCAACGGGCCCCATAATGCTCCTTATGCGCAGCGGCTTGACCTGGGATGTGTCCTCGTGGGTGGAGTTTGCCTGGGAACAGTCCACAAACCAGTGGATGTCAACGTCTATAAAGCAAACGTGTTGCACAATGGTCGCACATCCTGTCTCAGCCCATGCCCAAACGGGATCCAGGTAAAGGAAGACTACGATGACATGACGCAGCATCATAGATCAACCTCCTCTGCCTGTGAGGAAGAGGCAGGCCCCACTGTGAGCACAGACAGCCGAGGATGCTCAGTGTTTGAAAGGTCCAAGGATGATGACAAGCTAGCACTACCCATGGATGACAAAGCTTTCCTAACCATCATGGATGAGGAGGTTTACCAGGACGATGGACACCGCTGGGTGGCACCCTTACCATTTCACTCTCCTAGACGCCGGCTTCCGAGTAACAGGGAACAAGCTATGAAGCGCCTCTGCTCACTCAGGAGAACCCTGGTGCCGGTGTCCACCGACCCAGACATGCCTGCAGTCCTCACCCCAGCGATGCTCCTGACTCAAAAGATGAGTGCTATTTCAGCCCCCTCTGGAAACTTTGACATGGCTGAGCTGCATGGGAAGCAGTGGAAGCAAGTCCAGTGTCTTGCAGACACTTTTTGGAAGAGATGGAGAGGAGAGTATTTGTCCACCCTACAGAGCCATAGGAAATGGACAGAAGACAAGCCAAATGTCAAAGTGGGAGATGTTGTCTTGCTGAAAGACAGCCAAGCACACAGAAATGAATGGCCAGTGGGACTGGTTGTCAAAACTCTGCCGAGCAGGGACAAGAGGGTCCGCAAGGTGGAGGTGAAGATTGTCAAGGAGGGTACTGTCAAAGTGTTTCTGAGACCAGTCTCAGAGATCGTAGTCCTCCTTTCTGAAGAAACCTAGAGAAAGGATTCTGAGTATGTTTGCAACCAAAGGACGTTTTCTTTAGGTTTATTTTGTATCTGTAGTGGTACAATGGAATTGTACCAAGCGGGGAGTGTGCTGTCTTTCTTTAGGAATTTATGTTAGTTTTCCAGTTAATTCAGGGGTTTGAATAATTTGGGTCAATTCCCATTGTGTGCCGCCACCTAGTGGATATTTGGTACCTAGCAACTGCAGTAAAAGCGCAGTAAAGTGCAGTAAAGCACAGTAAGTGCAGTAAAGTAAACTACTGTATATCACAGACCTACAGCCACACATGGTCTGGGAAGTTATATTGTTGCCACACTTGAGCCTTGGGTACTATTTGTCTGTAAGTACTTGAGAATGTTATAGATGATTAGTGTACACTATATTTTGCAGAAAATGTTTAGTTTGTAACTTTTCTTTGTAAGCAAACTTACACAGCTAGCCGTGAAGTGCTCGCTCTCTGTCTAGCTGGTTAACTTGTAGCTGTATTTTGATGCACGATGTACAGGGCTAATTTAAAGAGAATGCCTTCCAGTTTGCTAAATGTATATTCACAGTAAGCTGTGTTTCCACGTGTTTGGTAATTTACATGCCAAATGTACTGTGTTGCTCAGACGTACCTAAATTTGTGTATGCATATCAGTTATGTGCTTGTATACTAATGTGTGCTTCCATTTCTGTATTGTATTTCAGTTTCACAATAAGAATCTTTCAGTAAAGTTTTACAAGAAAAGTCAAGCCTTGTGATTTTTATGGGAAGATATCAAGTTGTTAGCTACCTGTCTAGCTCTGCATAGGAACGCGCTGCAAGGGCAGAATACTGAGAGTGTATTTACCACACGGACTGTAATACTGTGAGAGTATTCACCACATGGGCTGTAACACTGAGAGTGCATTCACCACACGGACTGTAACACTGTGAGAGTATTCACCACACGGACTATAACACTGTGAGTGTATTCACCACACGGAATGTTACACTGAGTTTATTCACCACATGGACTGTAACACTGAGAGTATTCACCACACGGATTGTAACACTGTGAGAGTATTCACCACACGGACTGTAAAACTGTGAGTGTATTCACCACTCGTACTGTAAAACTGTGAGAGTATTCAGCACACGGACTGTATCACTCTGTGTGTATTCACCACACGTACTGTAACAAAGTGAGTGTATTAACCACGTGGACAGTAACACTGTGAGCGTATTCAGCACACAGAGTGTAAAATTTTCAGTCTATTCACCACACGGACTTTAAATCTGTGAGAGTATTCACCACATGGACTGTAGCACTGTGAGAGTATTCACCATACGGACTATAACACTGTGAGTGTATTCACCACAAGGGCTGCAAAACTGTGAGTGTATTCACCACTCGGACTGTAACACTGAGAGTGTATTCACCACACGGACTGTAACACTGTGAGAGCATTCACCACACGGACTGTAACACTGTGAGAGCATTCACCACATGGACTGTAACACTGTGAATGTATTCACCACACGGAATGTAACACTGTGATTTTATTCACCACACGGACTGTAACACTGTGAGAGTATTCACCACACGGACAGTAACACTGTGAGTGTATTCACCACATGGACTGTAGCACTGTGAGTGTAATCACCACACGGACTGTAACACTCTGAGAGTATTCACCACACGGACTGTACCCCTTATCTTTAGACCGTGACCTCTGGTTCTGGACTCTCCCACCATCAGGAACATCCTTCCTGCATCTAGTCTGTCTAGTCATGTTAGAATTTTATATGTTTCAATGAGATCCCCTCTTATTCGTCTAACCTCCAGTGAATGTATGCCCAATCGACACAATCTCTCTCATAGGTCATTCCTGCCATCCCAGGTATCAGTCTGGTGAATCTTCGCTACACTCCCTCCATGGCAAGAACATCCTTCCTCAGATAAAGCGGCCAAAACTGCACACAGTACTTAAGGTGTGGTCTCACCAAGGCCCTGTACAACTGCAGCAAGACATCTTTGAGTGTATTCACCACATGGACCTTAACAATGTGAGAGTATAGACCACACGGACTGTAACACTGTGAGAGTATTCACCACACGGACTGTAACACTGTGAGAGTATTCACCACACGGACTGTAACACTGTGAGAGTATTCACCACATGGACTGTAAAACTGTGTGTATTCACCACACGGACTGTAACATTGTCAGTGTATTAACCACACGGACTGTAAATCTGAGAGTGTATTCAGCACACTTACTTAACGCTGTGAGATTATTCACCACACGTACTGTAACACTGTGAGAGTATTCACCACAAAGACTGTAACACTGTGAGTGTATTCAGCACACGGACTGCAACACTGAGAGTATTCACCACACGGACTTAACACTGTGACAGTATTCACCACATGGACTGTAGCACTGTAAGAGCATTCACCACAAGGATTTTGACACTGTGAGTGTATTCACCACACGGGCTGTAAAACTGTGAGTGTATTAACCACATGGACAGTAACACTGTGAGTGTATTCAACACACGGACTGTAAAATTTTGAGTGTATTCACCACTCGGACTGTAACACTGTGAGAGTAATCAGCACATGGACAGTAACACAGTGAGTGTATTCACCTATCGGACTTTAAAACTGTGAGAGTATTCACCACACGGACTGTAATTCTGTGAGAGTATTCATCACATGGACTGTAATACTGTGAGTGTATTCACCACATGGACTGTAACACTTTGAGTGTATTCACCACATCGACAGTAACACTGTGAGCGTATTCACCACACGGAGTTTAACACTGTGAGAATATTCACCACACGGCCTGTAGCACTGTGAGAGTATTCAACACACGGACTTTAACACTGTGAGAGTATTAACCACACGGACTGTAACACTGTGATTGTTGTACTATATGTACCTTTAAGAGAGAACTACCTTTACAGCTCCTGTATTCTGTAGTACTGGCAGTGACCACACCTGGATATAAGCCTTGAGCATGCCTCTGTACCCCAGTCTTGAGACTACCCTACTTCAGTAAATACCTGTTGATTGTTAAGTTACAGCATCCGTGTGGTTATTGAAAAACATCATACTCTCAGAATCACGGATCTAACAGTGGCGACGAGTGGCGATTCGAATCTACCTGCAACTCTGCATTTCCCTTCGAGGATTCGCTCCGGGAGGGCGGTGGAAGAAAGTCGAGGCCAGAAACACGGGCGTCGACCACGAACAACCGCCCAGTCATCCGGCTGAGAGTGAACATCACAGGGGAGGCTGTGGAGAGCCGGGCTTGGTTCCCCAGCCACGCCGATCAGCAACAGACTGACGACAGGTACAGCGCAGACCCTTCCCGGACAGCGGCGGCTGGAGCCGACCGATGGCGGAGAAAAAGCTGAGCAGCGTCGATGGGGTAAGATAGAGGGTGAAGCACACAGGGCGCAGCCGGGAGTTGAAAACCGAGCGGCGTTGAGGAAAAACAAAATGGAGAGAGAGAGGGTAAAGCAGCAGCCGGGTTCAGGACCGAGCGGCGGAAACGAGAAAGGCGAACAGAAAGAAAAAAAAAATGCGCAGAGCACAGCCAGGGCTCAAGGGCTGAACAGTGTCAGCGGGGAGAAGAAGGGAGAGCGCGAGAGACGCCATTGAGCCACAGAGAAGAAGGAAGAGTGCGGGAGACGCCATTTTTAGAAGCCGCAGCGAAGTAGAAGGGCGAGCACGGGAAGGAAGGAAAGCGTGGGAGACACCATTTTGAGCCAGCAGAGAAGAAGGGGAAACGCGGGAGACACCATATTTGACAGTTAAATCACACCCAGGGATGCCGAAGAGTGGCAGTATCTCTACGTTCGACAATGAAGTCTAGGATTGGGCAACATATGTGAAACGTATTGAGGTGTACTGCAGGGCGAATGAAGTGCCAAATGCTAGGAAAGCATTGGTTTTGTTAAATTCCATGGGTGCAAAAACTTATGGGGTACTGCAAAACCAATAACCCCAGAGAAGCCTGTGAACAAGAATCTCGAAAGCATAGTAGAAATCCTACAGGACCACTTAAACCCCACACCGCTGCTGATAGCAGAACGATTTAAGTTCCATAAAAGGAACCAACACAAAGATGAAAGCAATGCTGAGTACTTAACGGATCTGCGCAAGCTATCGAAACACTGCTAGTTTGGAGTGGGACTAGCAGATACGTTAAGGGACAAGTTTGTGTGTGGGCTGCAAAGTGAGGGAACCCAGAAACGGCTTCTATCAGAAAAGGATCTTACGCTGAACAAGGCTTTCAGTATGGCAGTATCACACGAAGCAGCCGCAAGGGGCGCTGCAGAGATACAACGGAGACTGCAAGAACATGGCACCAATGAAATGTCCTATGGAACAGGGAAGTGCTATCGCTGCGGCAGAACAACACGCGACCAGAAGGATTGTTGGTTCAAGGACCAAGTGTGCAGACAGTGTGGAAAAGCAGGACACATAGCAAGAGTCTGCAGGTCTGGGAAGAAAACCAACAGTAAGAAATCTCCACAGGAGAAGTACAAAAAGGTACATAAGGTGATGGACAGTAGTTCAGATGAACAGAAAAGTGACACAGACTCCGGTAGCAAGGAGCTGGGTTGTCTGAAACTACATAAGTTAACCAAAATGGAGGATCACCAGACTATCTGGGTTACACTCAAGATAGACGGAGTCCAAGTGAGAATGGAATTGGACACAGGATCAGCCCTAACAGTCATAAACCAAAGGGACTACAAGCGGCTATTTTCACATATACCCTTGAAAGCTACAGAGATTGTCTTGAAGACGTACACGGGGCAAAAAGTCTACCCCAAAGGAAAAATAAGGGTGAAAGTGATATATAAAGGCCAGGAAATACCTAAAATGGACATATATGTATTGCCAGATGGAGGACCACCACTGCTAGGATGTGAATGGATCCGGAAGATGCAATTAGATTGGCATTCCATGCAGGCACTGAAGGTTGAGGCCAAAAAGGATGATGACGTCACACTTGGACGACTGTCAAAAATGCTAACTGACGCAAAAGTAGTGTTCCAGGAGGGACTCGGAAAACGATTAAAATAGAGGAAAATGCAAGCCCAAAGTTTCTTAAGGCCAGACCAGTGCCTTATGTGATCAGACCAGCTGTCGAAGCAGAGCTGGAAGGGTTGGAACGTTCAGGAGTCCTGTCCAAAGTAGACTGGAGTGAGTGGGCTACACCCATCGTACCTGTAATGAAGAGGTCATTGAGTAATACGCCTGGGGAACCAAAGAAGGTCCGCATCTGTGAGGATTTTAAGGTGACAGTGAACCCAGTCCTTCACACGGTACAATATCCGCTTCCACGAATTGAGGATATTTTAGCCTCGCTATCTGGACGTAAACGCTTCACTAAAATTGATCTAGCCCAGGCGTACTTGCAAATGGAGGTAGAAGAAGCCTCGAAACAAAACCTTACGATTAACACTCATAAAGGTCTCTATCAATCCAACCGGCTGGTGTTCGGGGTAGCATCGGCTCCGGCTATTTGGCAAAGGGCGATGGGTCAAGTCCTGCAAGGGATTCCAGGGACCCAGTGTTATTTGGACAACATCCTGGTCACGGGCGAAAATGACAGTGATCACCTCGCCAACTTGGAGAAGGTGCTCACCAGATTAAAGGAATATGGGCTATGAGCTAATCGCCACAAGTGCGAGTTTTCTAGAAGCAGTTCTCGTATTGTGGCCACGTCATCGATGAAGAAGGGTTACATAAGTCCCCTGAAAAGATTGAGGCAGTAGTCAAGGCTGCAGCACCGGAAAATATGTCACAACTGAGGTCGTTTCTCGGGCTGGTAAACTACTACCATAAGTTCTTACCAAATTTGTCCACGGTATTATACCCACTGAACACTCTACTGCAAACAGGGGTACCATGGAAGTGGAATGACGAACGTAGACGAGCTTTCCAGAAGTGTAAAGAATTAATCACATTAAAAGAGGTGTTGGCCCATTTCAACCCAGCACTACCAATTCGTTTGGCATGTGATGCATCACCCTATGGTATTGGAGCGGTGCTGTCGCACAAATTCCCAGACGGGTAGGAGAGGCCAGTAGCCTTTGCGTCTCGGTCACTAACCTCAGCCGAGCGCAACTATGCCCAGATTGACAGGGAGGCCCTCAGCCTAGTATGGGGAGTAAAAAAATTCAACCACTATCTGCATGGGCAGAAGTTCACCTTGCTGACTGACCACCAACCACTTGTCTCCATCTTTAATCCTAAGAAGGGCGTTCCAGTGATGACTGCACAACGGTTACAAAGATGGTCCCTGTTTCTAGGGGCAAATCAATATGAAATAGAATATAAAGGCACGAAACAGCATGGAAATGCTGATGGGCTATCGTGCCTGCCAATGGCTACTGTGGAGGAAGCACCAGCAGTGGACCCTATCGAGATATTTTATTCGTCAATAATTGAACGATTGCCAGTAACGAACGCGGATATAGAGAAGGAGACCCGCAATGATCCGACGCTGTCTCGGGTATATGATTTGACGGTGAGGGGATGGCCAACACATGGCGACTCACTGTTGCCAGCATTCTCATCCAGAAGAGAACAGCTGTCAGTATGTCAGGGGACAGTGATGTGTGGACCCAGAGTGGTGATTCCACCCAAGTTAAGGGAGAGAGTGCTAAATGAGCTACATGAAGGTCATCTGGGGGGAGTGAAAATGAAAAGCCTTGCTAGGGCTTATGTGTGGTGGCTGGGAATCGATCAACAAATCGAAGACCTAACCAAGAGCTGCTCAGGATGCCAGAAGGTCCAAAATGCACCACCACAGGCCCCTCTACACCCATAGGAGTGGCCCTCCTCTCCATGGCAATGGGTGCATATTGATTTTGCTGGTCCATTCATGGACTCAATGTTCTTAATAGCAGTGGATGCTCATTCGAAGTGGCCTGAGGTGATAAAAATGTCCTCAACCACTGCAGAGAAAACGATTGCAGTCCTACGGACCATATTTGCCAGAAACGGTTTGCCAGAGCAGATTTGCTCTGATAATGGACCACTGTTTGTGTCCGAAGAGTTTCGAAAATTTATGAGAAGGAATGGGGTAAGGCATTACATATCCGCCCCATATCATCCAGGCACAAATGGATTGTCTGAGAGGTTCGTACAAACCTTTAAGAAGGCGATAAAGGCCATGTGCGATGATGAAATTCCACTACAGCATAAGGTGGACAATTTCTTATTAGCCTACCGAAACGCAACACATGCAGTTACCAACCAGACCCCGGCCACGATGTTCTTTAACTGAAGGTTGAGATCTCGTCTGGACTTACTCAGACCAAATGTGCGAAGAAATGTTGCGGATAAACAATTCCAGCACATCAATGAGAAGCCGACAAGGAGCTTCAACGTTGGACAACCAGTCTTGGCCCGTGACTACCGAACAGAGAAATGGCATCCCGGAATGATATGCACAAGGCAGGGGCCATTAATGTACACAGTGGATGTCGGGGAGAACATTGTGAGACGCCACGTTGATCAGATCTTAGCGTCACAGGAACGAGTCAACCCCATGTCTTGCGTACCTGGGGATGAACCCGCCATACCGGTAGCATCTACCTCCGAACCAGTAGCAGTGGAACCCGATAAACTAACCGATGAAAAGGGGCCAGAATCGCCTCCGCATCAACAACAAGAACCTCAGGAAAGGCGCTATCCCGAAAAGATCAGGAAGCCGCCCCAAAGACTGAATCTATAAATGGACTATTGTTGTTTAATGTACATGTTAAGGTGTTAATTGTTATTTGAATATTATGGGTACTACTAATCTAAAAGGGGAGGAATTGTAATGTATGTACCTTTAAGAGAGAACTACTTTTACAGCTCCTGTATACTGTACTACCGGCAGTGACCATACCTGTATATAAGCCTTGAGCATACTCTGTACCCCAGTCTTGAGACTACCCTACTCCAGTAAATACCTGTTGATTGTTAAGTTACAGCATCCGTGTGGTTATTGAAAAACATCATACTCTCAGAATCACGGATCTAACAATTGTATTCACCACATGGACTGTAACACTGTGAGATTACTCTCCACATGGACTGTAACTCTGTGAGTGTATTCAGCACACGGTCTGTAAAACTGTGAATGTATTCACCACATGGACTGTAATACTGTGAGAGTATTCACCACACGGACTGTAACACTTTGAATGTATTCACCACATCGACAGTAACATTGTGAGAGTATTCCCCACACGGACTTTAACACTGTGAGAGTATTCACCACACGGACTGTACCATTGTGAGTGTATTCACCACACGGACTGTAGCACTGTGAGAGTATTCAACACACAGACTTTAACACTGTGAGAGTATTAACAACACGGACTGTAACACTGTGATTGTATTCACCACACGGACTGTGACACTGTGAGAGTATTAACCACACGGACTGTAACTCTGTGAGTGTATTCAGCACACGGTCTGTAATACTGTGAGAGTATTCACCACACGGACTGTAACACTGTGAGAGTATTCAACACACAGACTGTAACACTGTGAGTGTATTCAGCACACGGACTTTAACTCTGAGAGTATTCACCACACGGACTTAACACTGTGAGTGTATTCACCACACGGACTGTAAAACTGTGAGTGTATTCACCATTCGTACTGTAAAACTGTGAGAGTATTCAGCACACGGACTGTAACACTGTGAGTGTGTAGAAACATAGAAACATAGAAAATAGGAGCAGGAGTACGCCATTCGGCCCTTCAAGCCTACTCCCCCATTCAATGAGATCATGGCTGATCATCCAAATTCAGTACCCTGTCCCTGCCTTCTCCCCATATCCCTTGATCCCTTTAGCCTTAAGAAATATATCCAACTCTTTGTTGAATATATTTAATGAACTGGCCTCCACCGCCCTCTGTGGCAAAGAATTCCATAGGTTCACCCCTCTCTGGGTGAAGAAATTCCTCCTCATTTCAGTCCTAAATGGCTTACCCCTTATCCTTAGACTATGACCCCTGGTTCTGGACTCCCCGGCCATCAGAAACATCCTTCCTGCATCTAGTCTGTCCAGGCCTGACAGAATTTTATACGTTTCGATGAGATCCCCTCTCAATCCGCTAAACTCCAATAAGCCCAATCGACCCAATCTCTCCTCATACGTCATTCCTGCCATCCCAGGTATCAGCCTGGTGAATCTTCGCTGCACTCCTTCCATGGCAAGAACATCCTTCCTCAGGTAAGGTGACCAAAACTGCACACAATGCTCAAGGTGCGGTCTCACCGAGGCCCTGTACAACTGTAGCAAGACATCCTTGTTCCTGTACTGGAACCCTCTTGCTACGAAGGCCAACATACCATTTGCCTTCTTAACCGCCTGCTGCACCTGCATGCTTACCTTCAGCGACTGGTGCACAAGAACACCCAGGTCTCTTTGCACTTCCCCTTCTCCCAATCTGTTGCCATTCAAATAAGAATCTGCCTTCCTGTTTTTGCCACCAAAGTGGATAACCTCACATTTATCCACATTATAGTGCATTTGCCATGTTTCTGCCCAATCACCCAACCTGTCCAAATCGTACTGGAGTTTCACGACATCCTCCTCACAGCTTACCCTCCCACCCAGCTTTGTGTCGTCTGCAAATTTGGAGATATTACATCCAATTCCCTCGTCCAGATCATTAATATATATTGTGAACAGCTGGGGTCCTAGGACTGATCCTTGCGGTATCCCACTAGTCACTGCCTGCCACTCGGAAAACGACCCGTTTATTCCAACTCTTTGCTTTCTGTCCGCCAACCAGTTCTCTATCCAAGTCAATACCTTGCCCCCAATCCCATGTGCCTTAATTTTGCACACTAATCTCTTATGTGGGACCTTATCGAAAGCCTTCTGATAGTCCAAATACACCACATCCACTGGTTCTCCCTTATCTATTTTACCAGTTACATCCTCAAAAAATTCCAGTAGATTAGTCAAGCATGATTTACCTTTTGTAAATCCATGTTGACTTTGTCCGATCCTGTCACTGCTTTCCAAGTGCTCTGCTATTACATCTTTTATAATAGACTCTAGCATTTTCCCCACTACCGATGTCAGGCTTACCAGTCTATAATTCCCTGCTTTTTCTCTACCACCTTTTTTGAATAGTTGGGTAACATTAGCTACCCTCCAATCCATGGGTACTGTTCCAGAGTCTATCGAGTTCTGGAAGATGACCAGCAATGCATCTACTATTTCTAGGGCCACTTCCTTAAGTACACTGGGATGTAGATTATCAGGCCCTGGGGATTTATCGGCCTTCAGTCCCATCAATTTTCCTAACACCATTTCCCTACAAATACTGATTTCTTTCAGTTCCACCCTTTCATCAGACCCTATGTTCCCCAGCATCTCTGGGAGCTTATTTGTGTCCTCCTTTGTGAAGACAGAACCAAAGTATGTATTTAATTGGACTGCCATTTCTTTGTTCCCCATTATAAATTCCCCTGATTCTGACTGCAAGGGACCTACGCTTGACTTCACCAATCTTTTTCTCACATATCTATAAAAGCTTTTACAGTCAGTTTTTATGTTCCCTGCAAGCTTACTCTCATATTCTATTTTCCCTTTCTTAATTAATCCCTTTGTCCTCCTTTGTTGAATCCTAAACTGCTCCCAATCCTCAGGATTATTGCTTTTTCTGGCCAATTTATATGTCCTCTCCTTGGATCTTATGCTATCCCTAATTTCCCTTGTTAGCCACGGTTGAATCACCTTTTTTGTTTTATTTTTTATGCCAAACTGGGATGAACAAATTCTGTAGCTCATCCATTCGGTCTTTGAATGTTTGCCATTGCCTATCCACCGTCAACCCTTTGAGTGCCATTCCCCAATCAATCCTACCCAACTCGCTCCTCAGACCATCATAGTTTCCTTTATTTAAATTGAGGACCCTAGTCTCTGTTTTTTTTTAACACTCTTAGACCTTTTAGAATGATTATTTACTGTGACCATGTTTGATTAAACCCTTGATTACTCTGACTGCCACTTTTGCTTTTCTCCTTTCTGTCTTTTGCTTCTATCCTTGTTTTCCTTTCCTCTGTCTCCCTGCACAGGTTCCCAACCCCCTGCCATTTTAGTTTAAACTCTCCGTTCTACTTCATTCTCCATCTTAATGAAGAATTCTATCATATTATGATTGCTTTGCACCAAGAGGCCTCGCACAACAAGGTTGCTAATTATTCCTTTCTCATTACATAATACCTAGTCTAAATGGCCTGATCTCTAGTTGGTTCCTCAACATATTGGTCCAGGAAACCATCCCGTATACACTCCAGGAATTCCTCCTCCACAGTATTGTTACTAATTTGGTTAGCCCAATCTATATGTAGTTTAAAGTCACCCATAATAACTGCTGTGCCCTTATTGCACATGTCTCTAATTTCCTGTTTAATGCCATCCCCAACCTCCGCATTACTCTTTGGGGTTGGTATACAACTCCCACTAACATTTTCTGTCCCTTGGTATTTCTCAGCTCTACTCATGCAGATTCTACATCATCAGAGCTAATATCCTTCCTTACAATTGTGTTAATCTCCTCTTTAACCAGCAATGCTACCCCACCTCCTTTTACTTTTTGCCTGTCTTTCTTGAATATTGAATACCCCTGTATGCTGAGTTCCCAGCCCTGGTCACCCTGGAGCCATGTTTCCATAATCCCAATCATATCCTATCTGTTTACATCTATTTGCGCAACTAATTCATCCACCTTGTTCCTCGCATTAAGACACAAAGCCTTCAGGCTTGTTTTTTTTAACACTCTTAGACCTTTTAGAATGATTATTTACTGTGACGATGTTTGATTAAACCCTTGATTACTCTGACTGCCACTTTTGCTTTTCTCCTTTCTGTCTTTTGCTTCTATCCTTGTTTTCCTTTCCTCTGTCTCCCTGCATAGGTTCCCAACCCCCTGCCATTTTAGTTTAAACTCTCCAGCTTCACTGAGTTTTCGAACTAACAGAGAAACACGTCTCAGCAGCAAATCAAGTAAGTCATGGAAGCCAAGGCCATGACTTATTTAAGCAAATCTTATTCAAAATTCTAAAGAGAGGGATGATATTGATAGTTATATCTGGACATTTGAATTCTTTGTAATCACCACAAAAAATGAATGGGCCATGACACCAATAAGCAGTAAAAGCACTAGCGGTGTTTACCATGTCAATCGTGGTGATATTATAGACTGTGATGTTGTAAAGCACACTATTCTCAGGGCTCAGGATTCAATGCCTGAAGTGTAGAGGCAGAAATTGAACAAACTAAGGACTAGATTCCCTCCAGAGTGGCTGGGCAAGTGGCTGGTCACCTGCTATTCCTGTTGGTAAGCCCAGTGGATTTTGAGCATTGGGGTGGCGGGCTGCAGTCCAAAACCAAGCGGCCCGGAGCATGGTAGGTGCCGACCTTTGGTGGAAAGCAGCCGTAGCGGCAGCGGCCCAGGCTGTGTTTGTGAAAATGAAGAGGTCCTTACCTTTCGTGTTCTCTTCAGCCACACCAACACCTGATGCTGGTCGGAGCTTGCAAGACACACACTCAATCCAGATCAGGCCAAAAATGGCAATCAGGGTCTTATTGATGTCATAGCACTTAATTTCTGTTATAAATGGGCGTGCCACCTGACTATGGGCAGCTGCCCAGCAGTAGCCCTCGATAAACATTGGCATGGACACAGCAGTAGTGCCAATGAAAAAGAAAAAAAGACTTGCATTTCTATAGCGTCTTTCACGACCTCAGGATGTCTCAAAGTGCTTTACAGCCAAGGAAGTACTTTTTTGAAGTGTGGTCACTGTTGTAATGTAGGAAACGAGGCAGCCAATTTGCACACAGCAAGCTCCCACAAACAGCAATGTGATTATGACCAGATAATCTGTTTTTGTTATGTTGATTGAGGGATAAATATTGGCCAGGACATCGGGGATAACTCCCCTGCTCTCCTTCGAAATAGTGCCATGCAATCTCTTATGTTCACCTAAGAGAGCAGGCACCCTTTACAGGGTGCTAGTGCCCTGTTTCTGCCAGGCAGAAGGGGTAAATATCCAGCTCTAAGAAAGAATCTGGGCAGCACTTATAGAGAAATGATTATATAGCTCGAGGAAAGATGTGGCTGGACTACAGGGATCTTTGCCATTTGTTGTTAAGGGACAGATTTTTGGAAATAGTTCCTGACAGTTTAAGAATCTAGTTGCTTGAGCAGGAACACACAACACTTAAGCAGCTAAGCACATGTGCTGATCATTTTATGGCCTCCCCAACACAGGTGAACCATTGCACAGGTGGGAGACCAGATGCTCAGCACATCAACTGCTCAACCCACCCCAGGGGAGGCAGCAGGAGGGCAGCCAAGCAGAAGTCAGAGATCTGAAGACAATGAGGTCAGTGTTTCAAATGTGACAAATTAGTCCACAAAGCAAACCAGCGCTGATCTCTTAGAAATCCTGCAACACACAGCCGGAAGACTATGTGTGAGTTCATAAGATATGAGGTGGCCAGTTATGCGGTGACTGCTGATGTAGATAGGTTAACTCCTTACCTTCACCCAATCACTGTGAATAGGATGCATGTGAGGGGGTTGCAGACACTGGCTGCTCGTTCAGTCACACATCGCAGCCTGCTGAAGAGCCCACATTTAGGGGCTGTGAGAGATGTCCTGTTTTGGATTGTTTTTGTCATTTTACCCTTCGTCAGGACCTTATGTCTTACCTGCTGAAGGGGAAGACAGGGTATGCTGAGCTGATTGGGCATGGCTACCTCCTCTAGGTAGGTGATGGAGAGTTGGATCCCAGGAGCAGCACCCGGGTATTGTCCCAGGATGAAGATGGGGATGAGCAGTGGACTGGCTGCAGGGGCCGCACCAACAATTCGGGGTCCCACCAGATGGCACAGGCATACCCCACTGCACCATAAGTGGAACTGTAATTGGCACAAGGGGCTGGGGGCACCACGTACAGGGCTTGCACATTTCCCGGGCAGGTTACCACACAGCCCGTGAACTCTTGGGGCCTGTGAGGATCGGCAGTCATGGAGGCTGATGCATGGCCTTTGCAAGCAAGCCACGGGCCTCACAGATGAGGGACCTATCCCAGGGGGGAGGGAGATGTCCTGTTTTGGATTGTTTTTGTAATTTTACCATGGAAAGGATCCAGATATGAGTTATCTTAAAATGTGCTTTAATGTTAAAGCTTATTTTAAAGGGGTTAACTTCACAGGACAGCAGGGCAGATAGGGTGTCAGAATCCAGCACCCTGAGGACAATGACAGATAATCCAGTCCAGATCGTAAGGGAGTTCTAATGTTACTCAGTTGGTCTCTCTACTGTACAATAGGGCAGGGTGAGTCGACTTCCACAAAAGTTAAATGCTCAGGCCAGTTACAGGAGTGACCGATGCCCTGAACCCGAGAAGGTGTCTATTAGCAAACCCAAATTCATAATGGGGCAAGCAGCAAGGTGGATAGGAATGGCATTAGAGATTGCTACCCGAAAATAACAAAAACTGTTATCTAATCCAGAAGAGTAGCTTTGGTATCTGTATGAGGGAATATTTTCCGTTGCAAGTCCTCCATATTTATACAACATATTCAACAGTAACCTTGTTTCAATGATACATTTTAATTTTTGTGTGTGCAGGCACGGCACAGTGCAATGCAATACTGGTCCAGTTTTACTTAAACAATCAATGCCAATGTGCTGATATTTTGAAATCTTGCTGTTACTTCATATAATCAACTCAGATCTTGTTTCTATCCGCCCAAGCAGCTCTGCAAGTGTGTCTCATGATTCGTCTTTATCAAGGCCTTAAGCACTTAACAAACAAGTTTTGTTTTGTGTGCTTTTGTAAACACATTTTAACAGCAGTCTGAGTGTTGCTACATTCTACCACTAATAGTCTACTATTTATCACATCTACTCTTTTTGTTACAATTACATGCAGTGGAAAATATGCCTCTAGATGTGCTCGGTCAGATAGATAACATTCTGTAACACAAAGTTGAAGAAGTCTTTAACTGCAAACTGTTTTATGGTTTGCCAATCCAATGTGTGTGGTAAGGGTGGGGTGATAGCAGAGCGACAGGATGTTATGTGAGCTCCAGTGATGATCTGTGCTTAAATCTTGTATGTCATTGATCTCAAACAGAGCCCTGTATTTTGCGACCGCTATGGGTGCGTACGAGGTGTGTACGTGCCCTTAGGGGCCGCGCAACTTCCGGGTTTAGGCGCGCGAAGCGTATGTGCTGAAAACCCACAACTTACAATCTGTCAAGAATTCCTGGGAGATGGGCCTCCGTGGGTGGACAGTTGCGCTATTTGCCAATTTCCGCCCGCTGAATGCCTGTGAAATTCTTATGCCTGGTTAAAGCAGGTGTAAGGCCTGCTTTTACCAGCATAAGAGTTTTAAAAAATAGAAAAATAAATGTTAATACTCATTTATACATTAAAAACCCTGTCCGATAAGGTGAGTTTATTTTTAGCCCCGTTAACATATAAAACATTTTTCAAAAAATTTTAATTAAAATATTTTAAAATATTTAATGAAATAGCATTTAAATACATAATTTTTAAAAAACGTATTTCATGTGCTTGTGTATTTTTTAAGTGATCCCCATTCAAACTTATGACAGTTCCATATGTATGGAATCCCCATAGCTATGAATGGGGATTCCCTTTTTTTTTATTCATTGATGGGATGTGGGCGTCGCTGGCTGGCTAGGCCTGCATTTAGTGCCCATCCCTAATTGCCCTTGAGAAGATGGTGGCGAGCCGCCTTCTTGAACCGCTGCAGTCCATATGGTGTAGGTACACCCACAATGCTGTTAGGAAGGGAGTTCCAGGATTTTGGCCCAGCGACAGTGAAGGAACGGCGATACAGGTCCAAGTCAGGATGGTGTGTGGCTTGGAGGGGAACTTGTAGGTGCTAATGTTCCCATGCGTCTGCTGCCCTTGTCCTTCTAAGTGGTAGAGGTCGCGGGTTTGGAAGGTGCTGTTGAAGGAGCTTTGGCGAGTTGCTGCAGTGCATCTTGTAGATGGTACACACTGCAGCCACAGTGCGCCGGTGGTGGAGGGAGTGAATGTTGAAGGTGGATGGATGGAGTGCCAATCAAGCGGGCTGCTTTATCCTGAATGGTGTCGAGCTTCTTGAGTGTTGTTGGAGCTGCACTCATCCAGGCAAGTGGAGAGTATTCCATCACACTCCTGACTTGTGCCTTGTAGATGGTGGAAAGGCTTTGGGGAGTCAGGAGGTGAGACACTCGCCGCAGAATTCCCAGCCTCTGGCCTGCTCTTGTAGCCACAGTATTTATATGGCTGGTCCAGTTCAGTTTCTGATCAATGGTAACCCTGTGGCGTACCGATCACAGAAAGGACACAATCCGCTTTTCGGTCCGTAGACTATAAATCAGGCATCATGCCTTTAAGAAGGTTCAACATGCAGCCTCAACAATTAAACCTTTTCTGTTGAACCTCTCCGAGTTCAGTATTTTTTGCTAGGAGTACGTAGACTCCTACATTGGTGACCCCGACGCTCAGGATGACTCCTAAGCGTAACCATGGCTGACACAAATGCAGTTTCTGTGAAGCTGTCGGAGTTCTGGGAGAACCTAGCCACCGCCTGGTTCCTTCAAGCCGAATCACAATTCCGACTCCGCGGCATCACCGCCGATGCAACGATGTACGACTACCTCCTCGCCTCCCTGGGCAGCTCCACAATCACGAAAGTATGGACAACACTACAAAACCCTCCGGAGAAAGGCAAGTACGCACATCTCAAGGTCGCGCTCCTTAAAAAATTCACAGCCTCCCAATTTTTGCGCAAATGCCACCTCCTCGACCTCCCGGGCCTCGGTGACTTCACGCCATCAGACTTGCTCTCACACATGCTTGCTCTGACCGACGAGAAACCGCCCGGCTCCCTCTTCCGCACGCTCTTTATCCGTCAACTACCTCCCAGCATCCGCCCGGCGATCGTGGCGTCCAGCCTCACGGACCTCGAGGCCCTGGCTGACGAAGCTGATAAGCTCCTGTCGGCCGGCTCCAACCACGCCGTCACCCCCGACCTGGCCTCCGCAGCGTCGGCGCGTGCTCCACCCTCTATCGCGTGGCCACACAGCTCGGCCACAAGGCCCCACAGGCCCCCACGTCCCCCAAGCCCTCTGACCCAGGGCTACTGCTACTTCCATACCCGGTTCGGCGCACGGGCACGCCGCTGCAGCCATCCCTGCACGTTTCCAACCGCCCCCACACCGGCCTACACGATGGCCGTGGGGCAAGCAGGCGCACTGCTGTACGTTACGGACAGCGCCTCCGGACGCCGTTTCCTATGCGACACGGGCGCGCAGCGCAGCATCATCCCGCGTCCGCCCTCGAGATCCAGCGAGGCGGCCGCGGCCCTGCGCTGGCTGCTGCCAACGGCACCGACATCCGGATGTACGGCACCCGCACCGTCACCATCGACCTCGCAGGCCGCCGCTACCACTGGGAGTTTATCACCGCCAAGGTGCTCTCCCCGCTCCTCGGTGCGGATTTCCTGTGCGCCCACGGCCTGTTGGTCGACATGCCTCGGCGCCGCCTCGTGGACATGAACACCGTGTCACCTATCCCGGGCGCCATGGCCCCCCCGCAACCCGCCGAAATGGCGTGGCAGTGCCGCGCCCGCTCAACGGACGACTACTCAGCACTCCTGGCTGAGTTCCCAGCCCTCACCAACCCGACCTTCTCCACGAAAGTTGCTAAGCACAGGGTAGAACACTTCATCCCCACCACAGGCCCACCGGTGTATGCCCACGCCCGCAGGCTGGACCCGGCCAAGCTGGAGATCGCGCGGGCCGAGTTTGCCACAATGGAACAGCTCGGTATCATCCGCCGCTCCAACAGCCCCTGGGCCTCCCCACTCCACATCGTCACCAAACCCGACTGGGGATGACGCCCCTGCGGGGACTACCGGCGCCTAAACGACGCCACCACGCCGGATCGGTACCCCATACCGCACATTCAAGACTTCTCGGCTAGACTGGCCAGCCGCTCAGTCTTCTCCAAAGTCGACCTGGTGCACGGTTACCATCAGGTGCCAGTCCACCCCACGGACGTTCCCAAGACGGCCATAATCACCCCTTTTGGACTATTCGAGTTCCTCCGAATGCCCTTCGGCCTCAAAAACGCGGCCCAGGCCTTCCAGCGGCTCATGGACTCGGTCCTCTGGGACCTGAAGTTCCTCTTTGTCAACCTGGATGACATCCTGGTAGCTAGTTCCTCCAAGCAGGAACACATCGAGCACCTCCGCACCCTGTTCCAGCGGCTCAGTGAGCACGGGCTCATCATCAGCCCAGCCAAGTGCCAATTCGGCCTCAGCAGGATCGAATTCCTCAGCCACCACATCACGCAGGACGGAGCCATTCCCCTGCCCGCCAAGGTGCAAGCCGTCCAGCAGTTCCCCCGGCCTACCACCATCAAAGGCCTCCAGGAGTTCTTGGGGATGATCAACTTTTACAACCGCTTCATTCCCAGAGCGGCCTCCCTCATGCTGCCCCTATATGAAGCCCTCTGGGGTAAGAAAGACAGAATGGCGATCGAGTGGTCGGCGGACATGTTGACCACTTTCGACTCGACCAAAAAGGCCCTCGCCGACGCCACCATGCTCGCTCACCCACAGCCCAACGCCAGGGTGGCCCTCACCACGGATGCCTCCGACCACGCGGTCGGCGCCGTGTACGAACAGTGGGTCGACGGGGCCTGGCAACCGCTGGCCTTTTTCAGCTGCCAACTGCGCCCCCCGGAGGCCAAATACAGTGCCTTTGACCGCGAGCTCCTCGCACTGTACCTGGCAGTCCGCCATTTTAGATTTCTTCTGGAGGGCCGCCCCTTCACCGCGTTTGTCGACCACAAACCCCTGACATTCGCGATGGCAAAATTTGCGGACCCGTGGTCAGCCAGGCAACAACGCCAGCTCGCCGCGGTGTCCGAATTCACCACGGACACCCGGCACGTCTCCAGTCGAGACAACGTGGTAGCCGACTGCCTATCCTGCCCTGCCGTCCACGGCGCCCACCTGGCAGTGGACTATGCTCAACTGGCAGCGGAGCAACGCACACAACCGCGCCCACAACCCTCTCAGGGCTGCGACTGACCGACGTCGCCTGCGGCCCGTCTGCCGTCACAGTCAAATGCGACACCTCCTTGACGCAACCCTGCCCCGTAGTCCCGGCGTCCTGGCGAAAACGGGTGTTCGACATCGTCCACGGCCTCTCACACCCCGGCACCCGCGCGTCCATTAGACTGGTGGCCAACCGATTTGTCTGGCGCGGCCTGCGCAAAGATGTGCGCGTCTGGTCCAGATCCTGCATAGCTTGCCAGCGTGCCAAAATCCACCAGCACGTCAAAGCCCCACTCGAGGAGTTCACCGTGCCAGAAAGAAGGTTTGACCACGTCCACATCGACCTCGTCGGCCCCCTGCCACCATCACAAGGTCACACGCACCTGCTGACAATCGTGGACCGTACCACCCGCTGGCCCGAGGCCATTCCACTGACGTCCACCACCACCGCCGACATCGCGAGGGCGTTCATCGGTACCTGGGTCGCTCGGTTCGGCGTCCCCTCCGACATGACGTCGGATAGAGGCCCGCAGTTTACCTCTGATCTGTGGGCCGCCATCGCCCGAAACCTCGGGGTGGCCGTTCACCGCACCACGGCTTACCACCCCCAAGCGAACGGACAGCACGGTGGCATAGTGGTTAGCACTGTTGCCTCACAGCGCCAGGGACCCGGGTTCGAATCCGGCCTCGGGTGACTGTCTGTGTGGAGTTTGCACATTCTCCCCATGTTTGCGTGGGTTTTCTCCGGGTGCTCCGGTTTCCTCCTGTAAAGTCTGTGGGTTGTGCAGTTAATAAATACACAGACTTCAGAAGTAACAAACAAACAGGTCTTTACTATTCGAAGGTCTGGGCGAATCTGCCCCAGCAATCCTGCCACAACACTTATATACTGGTGTGGTCACTATCGGTATTACAGTATACAGAAGCCAAACAAATCGTGCCACATCTAAAGTAGTTCTCTTAAAGGTGAACGGTTACATTCAATAGTTCCCTTAAAGGTAGACGGGTACATACACTACAATCCTCCCTTTTTAGCTTATTACTTACAGAGTCCCCGTTAAACATAACATATCTTCAACTTCCTATAAAACAAATTACAGATATAATCTCGGTGGAGTCAATGTCATATAAAACAATTTACAGATATAATCTCGGTGGAAACAGTTCACAGGTTCAGTCTCTGCGGAAACAGTTCATAGATTTAGTCTCTGATCTTGACTTGTTCCGAACAACATTCCTTTGGTGTAGCCGGTTCACCTGGCTAGCGTGACTCCTCCATAGCCTTTTTCTTGACGTAACAGCTTGGACTTTCGTCCTGTTGAACCAGCAGTGCGGACCTTTACAACCAACTGGCTGTCTTGACATTTTCCAGTTTTTCAACTAATTTAGCTCCTTTCGTAATGTCCCGCCTGGGATGGTAGAAGTGCTAATATTTCAGACAGTTATTATCTTCTGCTTCTTCTTTTTCTTTTCTGCCTTTTTGAAACTCTCGGAGCTCCTTTCTCGGCTGCCAGCTGTAGCGCCACCAACTCTCTATGTTCCTTAGACCTTAAGTGCTTCATCCGGATTTCAGCACTTTGGGAGTTTTCATCACAAGCTGGGCAGACCACATCCTCGTAATTTTCAGTGTCACTCAACAGGTCATGGTAATATTCGGGTTCATCCTGAGTTAGGCCAGCGAGAGAGCCTTCTTCTTCCTCCTCACCCGTCTGGACGTTAGCTGACAGTGGTTCCTTCCCTAGACATATTTCTTGAAAAGACTTCTTCATGCATTCATATTCATCCCGCTCTTCCTGGGTTATCTGCCATTCCTTCACGACGGACCTCATTTGTGAGTTCAATACCTTCCCTTCCATCGGGAATTGCGTTATCAGGCTATTTAAACCTTCTACTGAAGTAACGGCTTCCGCATTCTTCTGTTCACCTTGACGTGATTCAACGTACTTTTGGCATCCTTGTAAAATTTGTGTTGCCACCTCAGCTATCTCCGTGACTTTTGATAGCTCCGAACTTGTTCCCCCTGAAGATTGAAGCTCGTGTTCAGATTGTTCCCCTTGCAGAGTCTTGTCCTTCAGCATATGAAGGAGTTGGCTGACCGTTAACTCATCCCTGGGAACACGGTGGATCAGAGTCTTCTCCATTTCATCCACCTTTTCCTCCAATACTTCCACCTTCTGCTCCTCTTGAACTTTGGCTTTCAGCGCTCGGAAAAGTTGCGCCCTGATGCTCTCTAGTTCATGTTCAGGGACCATTCTTACAGTCTCTGAGTTTCTTACAGTTTCCTTTTCTTCCACTGAAAGGATTCCCAGTTGAATCTGTTCTTCAAGTTGTTGGACCTCGGTCATTGCCGCCTCATATTTGCCTTGGGTGTCCTTCAATGTTTTTATGAGTTCTTGGACATCCTGTCTTTCATGCTCTGCCATGTTTTTCACCTCTAATTTTTCATCTATGGATGGAACTTCTACCGATGAGTCTGTCTTGGCCTTGAGCTCATCAAGAATTTCCTGCAGCCTTTGGACTTCTTGCTCATGTTCAACCTTTAGTTGTTCATATGCTTCTACTGAAACTAGCTTTTCGGAGGCTGCCGAGTTAACCCCCTCCAGAATTGTAGCCTGGGCCTGTTCATACTGTTCTTTCAACTTCTCACACTCTGCTTGTAAGGAGTCGTAGAGAAGAACTGGAATAAAATCCTGGCTTCCTGAAGATTCCTCTTCCTTTGGTTCGTTCTGTAAATATTCTAGTTCCTGAACAGCATCAGGGGAATGTGATTGGTATTTGGCCACGATGGCTCTATGGTCGCGCTCTGCTTGAGCTAGCTGTCTCTGTTGTCTTTCCAGGTTCTCCCATTCGGTGTCCCAGAACTTTTCCATATTTTTCATCTCTTGTACGAGACGGTCACTCAACTGTTCTAATTGTTGTCGTACTTTGGCATAAGTTTGCATCTGAGCTCGGTTTTCTTCCGTCGTGGATGAATCTTTTGCTTGGACAGGCTCAGAATCCTCTGTCAACCTGGAGTTCTGCTCTGCAGCTTTATTCTTCTTGGTACCATAAGTCCTTCTGCATGTCTTCGTTTTCTTCCCCATCGTCGGCAAGTCCCTTTTAGCCTTGTCTTCCATATTCGACTTGGTCTTATCATCATCCATTTCAGAATCTGAGCTAATAGCTTGCACCGAGTCCTCCCTCATTATGGCTTTCATGTCTATTTTCTTAATCCACTCCCATCCTAGAAGTGGTGGTCCTCCCTCAGGTAATACGTACAAGTTCATTCTTGGGTGTTCTTTACCCCTATCTCTCACCTTGACTCTTATTTTCCCCACGGGGTATACGTTATGCCCCGTGTATGTCTGTAATACGAACTTGGTATTTCTTAAAGGTATGTGAGAGAATAGCCAGTGGTAGTTCCTTCGGTTGATGACTGATAGAGCTGATCCAGTGTCCAGCTCCATTCTTACTTGGACTCCAGCTATTTTTAGTATGACCCAGATGGTCTGTAGATCCGTTTCTTTACCCACATTGTGGATTCTCAGACTACCCAGCTCCTGGTTGTTTGGGTCTGAGTCTGAATTCTGTTCGTCTGAACTCTTCTCAGCCACCTTGTGTACCTTGTTGTACTTTTCTTGTGGTGGCTTCCTTTGATTGTTGGTCTTTTTCCCGGACCGGCATACCTTCGCGATGTGACCCAGTTTGCCACATTTCCTACACTCTTGGTTCTTAAACCAGCACTGATTCTGGTCATGCGTTGTCTTCCCACAACGGTAGCATTTTGTTGTGCTTGAAGTAATTTGGTCCACCCCGAGTGCCGCCGCCTTTAGTTGCATTTCCGCCGTTCCTTTCGCTGCGGCTTCGTGCGATGCAGCTATAAGGACAGCCCTGTCCAGTGTGAGGTCGTTCTCTTCCAGTAGTCGCTTCTGCGTCCCTTCTTTGGACAATCCACATACGAACTTGTCCCGCAGCGCTTCTGTCAGATTCCCTCCGAACTGGCAGTATTTCGCTAGCCTACGCAGTTCGACCAAGTATTCCGCATTGCTTTCGTCTTTCCTCTGCGTTCTTGCGTAGAATTTGAATCGTTCAGCCAGCATCAACGGTGTGGGGTTCAAGTGGTCCTTCAGCACAGCCACAATCTCTTCGAAGGTCTGATCCGCTGGTTTATTTGGTGCTATTAGATGCTTCAAGAGCCCGTATGTTTTTGCCCCCATCGAGTTTAGCAATGTTATCGCCTTGTCGTCTTCCTCTATTTTGTTGGCTTCGCAATAGATCTCTATGCATTCCACGTACATGGCCCAGTCTTCTATTTCAGAATTAAAGTCGTTAATATTCCCTCGCTTAGGCATCTTTCTTCCCTTGGGAGCAGCACCAGTATTTCTTTAAGTATTCTTATTTATTTGTTTATTTCTAAGATGGCGGTTTTCCCGTGAAATCGGCAGTTTCCCGCTCTTTCCTTCTCTCCCCGCCCACTTCAATGGCGGTATGTCAGTTATGATGGCGGTTTTCCCGCGAAAATGGCGGTTTCCCGCTCTTCCTTTCTCGCCCCGCCCACTTCAATGGCGGTTTCCAGTGGTGAACCAGTGGACGTAGTGTATTTAGACTTCCAAAAGGCATTTGACAAGGTGCCACACAAAAGATTATTGCTTAAGATAAAAAATCACGCGATTGGGGGTAATATTCTGGCATGGATAGAGGATTGGCTATCTAACAGAAGGCAGAGAGTTGGGATAAATGGTTCATATTCAGACTGGCAATCAGTAACCAGTGGTGTTCCGCAGGGGTCAGTGCTGGGTCCCCAACTCTTTACAATCTATATTAACGATTTGGAGGAGGGGACCGAGTGTAACACGTCAAAGTTTGCAGATGATACTAAGATGGGAGGGAAAGTAGTGAGTGAGGAGGACATAAAAAACCTGCAAGGGGACATAGACAGGCTAAGTAAGTGGGCAGAGATTTGGCAGATGGAATACAATACTGGAAAGTGTGAGGTTATGCACTTTGGCAGGAAAAATCGTAGAGCAAGTTATTATCTTAATGGCAAGAAACTTGAAAGTACTGAAGTACAAAGGGATCTGGGGGTCCTGGTGCACGAAACTCAAAAGGTTAGTATGCAGGTGCAGCAAGTGATTAAGAAGGCCAATGGAATGTTGGCTTTCATTGCTAGGGGGATAGAATATAAAAATAGGGAGGTATTGCTTCAGTTGTACAAGGTATTGGTGAGACCGCACCTGGAATACTGCATACAGTTTTGGTGTCCATACTTAAGAAAGGACATACTTGCTCTCGAGTCAGTACAAAGAAGGTTCACTCGATTAATCCCGGGGATGAGGGGATGGACATATGAGGAGAGGTTGAGTAGATTGGGACTCTACTCATTGGAGTTCAGAAGAATGAGAGGCGATCTTATTGAAACATATAAGATTATGAAGGGGTTGGATCGGGTGGATGCAGGGAGGATGTTCCAGATGATGGGTGAAACTAGAACTAGGGGGCATAGTCTTAGAATAAGGGGCTGCTCTTTCAAAACTGAGATGAGGAGGAACTACTTCACTCAGAGGGTGGTAGGTCCATGGAATATGCTGCCCCAAAAAGCTGTCGAAGCTACATCATTACATAAATTTAAAACAGAAATAGACAGTTTCCTAGTAGAAAAGGGAATTAAGGGTTACGGGGAGCGGGCAGGAATTTGGACATGAGTCTAGGTTCGGATAGGTCATGGCCCTGTGGGTAGCGGAGCGGGCCCAGGGGCCGTGTAGCCTGATCCTGCTCCTGTTTTTGTGTGTCTAATGCTGTTAGATTCAGGAGATAGTCCTGTCATAGTGGATTGGCGGTTAGGATCAGATCAGCCATGATCTTATTGAATGGCGGAGCAGGCTCGAGGGGCCAATTGGCCTACTCCTGCTCCTATTTCTTATGTTCTTATGTTCCCGCTTCTGGCGTCTTCTCCGCCTAATGGCGGCTTCCCGCGTTTCTTCCCGGTGGAAGGGGTACGCTTCCCCCACAGCGGACAGGTTCAGCCGCTGGCTGGCTTCCGCACAGCTCCCCTTACTCGGCTCTGTCTTTTCCTCCCGCCCGCAGGCCTCTACCGGCGCTGGGTACACCCCGTTAATAGAGGACAGTTCAGCCGCTGGACTGGCTCTCGCGCAGTCTCTCTCTCCGTACCCGGCTCTGTCGCTCTCTCTCCCGCACGTTCGGTGCTACCGGCCCTGGGTACCCCGTTGGTGGAGAACAGTTCAGCCGCTGGACTGGCTCTCGCACAGTCTCTCTCCCCTTGCTCGGCTCTGTCTCTCCCTCTCCCGCACGTTCGGTTCTACCGGCTCTGGGTACCCTGTTGGTGGAGGACAGCTCAGCCGCTGGACTGGCTCTCGCGCAGTCTCTCTCCCCTTGCTCGGCTCTGTCTCTCTCTCCCACCCGCACGGTTCCTGTTCGCCTCCCAGCCCTCTCGCAGACCAGTGTTTCCCTCCCCGGCTGCGGCTGGGTTTCTCTTCCCGCGCCTACTCACAGTCTCAGCGCTTCGTGGCTGTGGTCGCTGCCCGGTTTTCCCGCCGATCGAGGTCCGACTGTCTCACGACGCCGTTGGACCCGACTTTCTGACCGGCTCCGTTCCCCCCTCGACCGTGGTCGAGTGCACAGCCCTTATCCTCCGGATATTCTCTACACCTTCCCCTACTCACAGTCTCCGCGGCCGCCTTGTTTCCAGCTGATCGGCTCACTCCGCACCGTGGTAGAAGGGTAGTCAGTGCCTGTTGCAGATGGAAGCTTTTATTGCTTAAGTCTTCCTCCTTCCTCCTGCTGCAGCCTCGTGTTTTCTTTCAGCAGCACGCCGAGGGCGGTTGCCTCACTTCGACGCTCTTCGTTGCTTTGGTAGTCTTGCCGCAGGGTACGATCGGACTCGTCGCCACTGTAAAGTCTGTGGGTTGTGCAGTTAATAAATACACAGACTTCAGAAGTAACAAACAAACAGGTCTTTACTATTCGAAGGTCCGGGCGAATCTGCCCCAGCAATCCTGCCACAACACTTATATACTGGTGTGGTCACTATCGGTATTACAGTATACAGAAGCCAAACAAATAGTGCCACACCTAAAGTAGTTCTCTTAAAGGTGAACGGTTACATTCAATAGTTCCCTTAAAGGTAGACGGGTACATACTCTACACCTCCCACAGTCCAAAGATGTGCGGGTTAGGTTGATTGGCTATGATAAATTGACCCTTAATGTTAGGGGGATTAAATACATGGGGTTACGGGGATAGGGTGGTGTGATAAACCACTTTTATCGTTCACTATCGTTACACTATGGTTATCACTGTTTATATCGTTACACTATGGTTATCACTGTTTACACTGTTGTATCACTACACAAGGTCACCTCTTGTCACGCTGTTATACCTGGGCTGACCACAGCTGACTACGCCCATGACTCCGCCTGCTTGCCCAGGTATAAATGTGGTCGACTGGCTGGTATTCCTCCTTGTTGGACCCGATCACCCACGAGGGTGGGCTCTGTTATTTAGCCAATAAAAACCTATAGTTACTATCTTAACTCGTCGCTTTTCATTGGATGAATTGATAGGTATATCAATTTTATTGGCTAAATTTTGAAATGAGTGGATTGGAGCAGCCAAACGACCAGCCAAACGGCCAGCTACAACAGCCACAGCAGCCGGCCTGGCTGCGAGCCCTCCGACCGCCGTACCTGGATCTAAACCCACAGGCAGCGAACTCAGCCCTCGACTTCAAACACTGGCTGAGCTGTTTCGAATCCTACCTGGGAGAATCCGGCGTGCCTCCGGGATGAAAACTAAGAGTTCTGACCGCCCAAGTGAGCCCTAAAGTATTTGCACTCATCCAGGACCTTACTACATACGAGGACGCCCTCAACCTGCTGAAAGAGCAGTACCGGAGCCCGGTAAACTCTATGTATGCCAGACATCTCCTAAGATCCCGCTCGCAACAGCCAGGAGAGTGTGTAGATGAATTTTTACGGGCGCTACAAACACTCGGCAGGGACTGTGACTTTAAAGCTGTAACGGCTGCAGAAAATACTGAAGGGAATATCCGCGATGCCTTCGTGAAAGGCCTTCGGTCCGACTACTCACGGCAAAGACTGCTCGAATCAAAGGACCTCAACCTGAATATGACTGCAGCCCTCGCTCGCTCTCTGGAAGTGGCCCATCGGGACCTCAAGGCGTATTCCAGGTACTGTGCTGCGCGACCCTGGGACTCCGGCCCGACCCCGGCCGCAATACCCCTCGCACCGCCGCCTCTGGGACCTACCTCAGCGTCGGCGTCCCAGAACCGATTGGGACCGCCACCCCCGGTACCGGCTGCGACATCGGAGCCCCGCGATCGGGCCGCCGGCTGCTTCTTCTGTGGCCAGGCGAAACACCCGAGGACGCGCTGCCCTGCAAGAAACGCGACTTGCTCCGATTGCCACAAGAAAGGCCACTTCGCTAAGGCCTGCAGGGGGAGAGCCACAGACACCAGCAGTGCCTCATGCGAGTTGTGGGGGCGGCCATCTTTCATCAAGGCCACAGATGCCAGTATCCCCTCGTGTGAGTCGTGGGGGCGGCCATCTTTGATCAAGGCCACCGATGCCAGCAGTGCCTCATGTGAGTTGTGGGGACGGCCATCTCCTCCGCCATTTTATTCAACCTCATGGGCGCTGCCATTTTGTCCACCACACTCGACCGCCACCTTGTCTCCAGACCCGACCACCGCCTCACCCGCAGACTACAGCAGCTCGCTCAGCCATACACTAGCCTCCGTCACACTGGACCAAGCTCGCCCGCATCACCTGTCCAAGTCCATGATGGACATCAAAGTAAACGGCCACGCCACGACCTGCCTGTTCGACAGCGGAAGCACGGAGAGTTTCATCCATCCAGACACGGTGAGCCACTACTCCCTCACTGTCCGGCCAACGCGCAATCGGATCTCGATGGCGTCGAGGTCCCATTCTACGGACATCAGCGGCTACTGTGTTGTGACCCTGTCGGTTAGGGGCACGGAGTATAAAAATTTTAAACTCCTCGTCCTGCCCCAGCTCTGTGCTGCCGTCCTACTAGGGCTGGACTTCCAATCCCACCTTCAAAGTGTCACTTTGGCATACGGTGGACCCCTCCCCCCACTCACAGTCGACAACCAGCAGCCTTTAAGCCGCCCACCGCATACCACCTGCGGCCTATCCACCCTCAAGGTCCCGCCCCCCTCCCTGTTTGCTAACCTCACCCGCGACTGTAAACCCGTCGCCACCAAGAGCAGGCGGTACAGTGCCGGGGACAGAGCTTTTATTAGCTCTGAGGTGCAGCGTCTCCTGAAGGAGGGCATCATCGAGAGGAGCAACAGCCCCTGGCGTGCCCAGGTCGTAGTCATTAAGACCGGCAATAAAAACCGCCTGGTCATCGACTACAGCCAAACCATAAACCGGTACACCCAGCTGGACGCATACCCCCTTCCCCGCATATCTGATATGGTCAATCAGATTGCACAGTACCGGGTATTCTCCACCATCGACCTTAAGTCGGCCTATCACCAACTCCCTATCCACCCTGAGGACCGCCAGTATACCGCCTTCGAGGCGAATGGCCGCCTCTACCACTTCCTTAGGGTTCCCTTCGGTGTCACCAACGGGGTTTCGGTCTTCCAAAGGGAGATGGACTGGATGGTTGACCAGAACGGGCTGCAGGCCACGTTCCCTTATCTAGATAATGTCACCATCTGCGGCCGCGACCGGCAGGACCACAATGTTAATCTGGAGAAATTCCTCCGTACGGCCGAACGGCTGAACCTCACTTACAATAAGGAGAAATGTGTGTTTAACACCTTGCGTCTCGCCATCCTCGGCTGCGTAGTAGAGAACGGGGTCATCGGCCCCGACCCCGAAAGAATGCGCCCCCTCATGGAGCTACCCCTCCCCCACTGTCCAAAGGTTCTGAAGAGAACCCTGGGGCTCTTCGTCTACTATGCCCAATGGGTGCCGAATTATGCGGACAAAGCCAGACCCCTCATGAAGTCCACCTCCTTCCCCCTGATGGCAGAAGCGTGCGCAGCCTTCTCCCTCATAAAGGGAGACATTGCTAAGGCCACGATGCACGCAGTGGATGAGTCTATCCCTTTCCAAGTGGAGAGCGATGCATCCGACTTCGCCCTAGCAGCAACCCTTAACCAGGCGGGGAGACCTGTGGCCTTCTTCTCAAGGACCCTCCAGGGCCCTGAGATCCGACACTCTTCGGTCGAGAAGGAGGCCCAGGCGATCGTGGAGGCAGTACAACGCTGGAGGCATTACCTGGCAGGCAAACGATTTACCCTCCTCAGCGACCAGCGTTCGGTCGCTTTTATGTTTAATAACAAGCTGAGGGGCAAAATCAAGAACGACAAGATCTTGAGGTGGAGAATCGAGCTCTCCACCTATGATTATGATATCTTGTACCGGCCTGGTAAACTGAACGAACCCCCAGATGCTCTATCATGAAGTACATGAGCCAACGCGCAAATTGATAGACTGCAGACCCTCCACAACGACCTCTGCCACCCCGGGGTCACCAGACTTTACCACTTCATTAAGGCCCGCAAACTTCCCTTCTCCATCGAGGAGGTCAGGACCATGACCAGGAACTGCCAAACCTGCGCCGAATGCAAACCGCATTTCTTTAGGCCGGACAGAGCAAGCCTGATCAAGGCCACCCGCCCCTTCGAGCGCTTGAGCATCGATTTTAAGGGGCCCCTCCCGTCCTCTGACCGTAATGTGTACTTCCTCAACATCATTGATGAGTACTCCCGTTTCCCCTTTGCCTTCCCCTGCCCAGACATGACCAGTACCACGGTCATCAAATGCCTGAACGACCTCTTCGCCTTGTTCGGGTTCCCGAACTATATACATAGCGACCGGGGCTCATCCTTCATGAGCGAGGAACTTCGCCAGTTCCTACTAGCGAGAGGCATTGCTGCAAGCAGGACCACCAGCTACAACCCCCGAGGGAACGGCCAGGTGGAAAGAGAGAACGCGACTGTCTGGAAGGCCGTTCTCTTAGCCTTAAAGTCGAAGGGCCTGCCAACCTCTCGCTGGCAGGAAGTCCTCCCGGCAGCGCTGCATTCCATCCGGTCACTGCTTTGCACGGCCATTAACGCCACCCCCCATGAACGAATGTTTGTTTTCCCCAGGAAGTCGACTACGGGAACCTCGCTACCAACATGGCTGACTTCTCCGGGGCCCGTCTTGCTGCGAAAGCACGTGAGGGCCCATAAAATGGACCCCCTGGTCGAGAGGGTGGACCTCCTGCACGCCAACCCCCAGTACGCCTATGTGGCATACCCAGACGGGCGGGAGGACACAGTCTCCTTACGAGACCTTGCACCCTCGGGCACCCCTGAGACACCACCGTTACCCCCCACCACCCCCCCAAATCCACCCCAGGTAGACGGCACGCCGGAACCCCACGAGCCTTCGCCGACCACGCAGACACCAGCATTAACATCGGATACTGCATCACCGCCGCCGCTGCTGCGCCGATCAGAGAGACTTACGAGGCCTCCGGACAGACTGACATACCCGAACTGGTAGTACACTTCACCCCGCCGGACTCAAATCTAAACAAGGGGTGAATGTGGTGAACCACTTTTATCGTTCACTATCGTTACACTATGGTTATCACTGTTTATATCGTTACACTATGGTTATCACTGTTTACACTGTTGTATCACTACACAAGGTCACCTCTTGTCACGCTGTTATACCTGGGCTGACCACAGCTGACTCCGCCCATGACTCCGCCTGCTTGCCCAGGTATAAAGGTGGTCGACTGGCTGGTATTCCTCCTTGTTGGACCCGATCACCCACGAGGGTGGGCTCTGTTATTTAGCCAATAAAAACCTATAGTTACTATCTTAACTCGTCGCTTTTCATTGGATGAATTGATAGGTATATCAGGTGGGATATGTGTTGGTGTAGGGGTTACGGGGATCAGGTGGGATATGTGTCGGTGCAGGCTCGATGGGCCGAAATGGCCTCTATCTGCACTGTGGGTTTCTGTGACTGTGCGAGCGATTCCACAGGTCCATGAAGGCATCCCTCCGCGCCAGCCTCAAGGACGAGGCTTGGATCGACCGCCTCCCATGGGTGCTACTTGGCCTACGCTCCGCGGTCAAGGAAGACCTGCAAGCCTCGGCGGCGGAACTCGTGTACGGCCAGCCGCTGCGCATACCCGGAGAGTTCCTGCCCACCGCCACGACCCCCTGGTCGGCTGACCAGCAACGCCGTGCTTTTGCCAACCGAGCACAACAGTTCGCTCCGGTATCTACCGGCCGGCACGGCGAACCAGCAACCCACGTACCACCTAGCCTGCACATGGCCAAATTTGATTTCGTGCGCCATGACGCCCACCGAGGACCTCTACGGCCACCATACGATGGACCCTACAAGGTACTCCAGACGGGGAACAAGTTCTTCCTCCTCGAAGTGGGCGGCAGAACTGACAAGGTGTCGGTTGACCGGCTCAAGCTGGCGCACCTAGAGCCCGATGAACCCGTTCAAGTGGGCCAACCCCCACTGCGGGGCAGACCGCCTAAGAGCCCGATGCACCCGACCGCCTCGTTCCCGACACCAACTGCCAAGAGCCGTTCCGGCCGTTCCGGCCGTGCCATCAAGCCACCACGCCGGTTCGTACACTCCCTACTAGCGGATTCTGAGGGGAGCTGTATGGCGTACCGATCACAGAAATGACACCATCCGCTTTTCGGTCCGTAGACTATAAATCAGGCGTCATGCCGTTAAGAAGGATCACACCTTTAAGAAACTCGATCTGCAACATAGTTAAGCCCAGAGCGGGGGAGGAGCAGTCGAAGCTGTGCACTGAGGAAAGGCAGTCGGACTTGGTGTAGTCGTTGACTCCATTTTTGTGTTCAACATGCAGCCTCAACAATTAAACCTTTTCTGTTGAACCTCTCCGAGTTCAGTATTTTTTGCTAGGAGTACGTAGACTCCTACAACCCCCAGGATGTTGATAGTGGGGGATTCAGTGATGGTAATGCCATTGAATGTCAAGGGGAGATGGTTCGAGTCTCGCTTGTTGGAGATGGTTATTGCCTGGCACTTGTGTGGTGCGAATGTTACTTGCCACTTGTCAGCCCAAGTCTGAATGTTGTCCAGGTCTTGCTGTATATGGACACGGACTGCGTCAGTATCTGACTAGTCTCGAATGGTGCTGAACAGTGTGCAATCATCAGCGAACATCCCCACTCTGACCTTATGATGGAGGGAAGGTCATTGATGAAACAGCTGAAGATGGTTGGGCCTAGGACACTGCCCTGAGGAATTCCTGCAGTGATGTCATGTGATTGAGATGAATGACCTCCAACAACCACAGCCAACTTCCTTTGTGCTAGGTATGATTCCAACCAATGTAGAGTTTTCCCCTTGATTCCCATTGACTTCAGTTTTGCTAGGGCTCCTTGATGCCACACTCGATCAAATGCTGCCTTGATGTCAAGGGCAGTCACTCTCACCTCACCTCTTGAGTTCAGCTTTTTTGTCCATGTTTGGACCAAGGCTGTAATGAGGTCAGGAGCTGAGTGGCCCTGAGGAACCCAAACTGGGCGTCAGTTAGCAGGTTATTGCTGAGTAAGTGTCGCTTGATAGCACTGTCGACGACACCTTCCATCACTTTGCTGATGATTGAGAGTAGACTGATGGGACGGTAATTGGCCGGGTCGGATTTGTCCTGCTTTTTGTAGACAGGACATACTTGGGCAATTTTCCACATTGCCGGGTAGATGCCAGTGTTGTAGCTGTACTGGAACAGCTTGGCTAGGGGCGCAGCTAGTTCTGGAGCACAAGTCTTCAGTACTATTGCTGGAATGTCGTCAGGGCCCATAGCCTTTGCAGTATCCAGTGTCTTCAGCCGTTTCTTGACATCACGTGGAGTGAATTGAATGGGCTGAAGACTGGCATCTGTGATGCTGGGGAACTCAGGAGGAGGCCGAGATGGATCATCCACTCGGCACTTCTGGCTGAAGATAGTTGCAAATGCTTCAGCCTTGTCTTTTGCACTCACGTGCTGGGCTCCACCATCATTGAGGATGGGGATATTTTTGGAGCCTCCTCCTCCTGTTAACTGTTTAATTGTCCACCACCACTCACGACTGGATGTGGCAGGACTGCAGAGCTTTGGTTAGACCGATCCACGTGATCCCTGGGGCGCTTGCGAACCGCCTAAGCCCCTGGGATACGTGGACCTCAGCCTGCATGGACCCAGAGAGGCCCAGTCTCTGTACCTCCTCGGCCACCAGGTAAATGAGTAGATTTTTTTACAGGTGGGAGGCATTCGCCTGCGGGAAGCCTCCGATCACAAATTCTGGGCCAATATCTTCATCCTCTCTTGTTGGGTCACACTTGAAACGAAGTCCGTGTTCTAACAGAAGAATCATCCTTCTGTTTTATGTGCCAGGCACAGTAGAACCATCTGAACAACTGCAGCCCATAAGAGTTCCAATTGTCATTAAAAGAATGCTTCAGTGAGGTCTTAACCCTCATAAGACTCATCTTCCCATGTAGCTGTCAGCTGTACAATATATTCAGTTAAATTACACTAAATATCAATAAAAAAAGGACAAACTATTTCCCAGCACTAAACATGGAAAATCATAAAAATCATTGGAAGAAGCTACTGAAAGTTTATCTGATTTCAATACATTTCCTAAATGATAAACTTAATCAGAAATAAAATATTGCAAACACAAATTTGTTTTTTTAATATTTATTCCTGGCATGCGGGTGTCACTGGCAAGATCAGCATTTATTGCCCATCCCTAGTTGCCCTTGAGAAGGTGGTGGTGAGCTGCCTTCTTGAACCACTGCAGTCCGTGTGGTGAAGGTGCTCCCACAGTGCTGTTAGGGAGGGAGTTCCAGGATTTTGACCCAGCAACGGTGAAGGATCGGCGATATATTTTTCTTTTACAAATCTTAATTTTTGAACAGCTTGGAACATTTAGGGGGAGAAATTGGGTATGTTGCGCCACCTATTAGTGCCTAAAGAGGGCAGTCAATGGCTGTAGCGCCACTGGCCGCGCCTCCTGCGATATTCAGTGGGGGCGCTAATGGTGGCGTTAGCTTGTTGCGCTGTGCCGCCACCGATGTTGTCATCGGTGTGCGCAGTGCCCCATTAGCGCCTCGATCGTGATATTTGGTAGCAAACGCCGCTGTAGCGCCGTTCACTACCCATGCCCAGTTCACGGGGCCTTGCTGTGCCGGCAGTGGCGCAAGTTAAGGTGGAGGTGTGGGGCGGCCGCCTGCCAGCACCTCCGTCCCCGGCCTCCTGACCACCCCCCCACGGCATTGCCGGCTGTTTCCCGAGAGCCCGGCACTTCTCCTCGGTGCCGGGCTCTTTTGCCGGCACTCGCGATCGGGGCTCGCGCTGTTGCAGGCCCCTCCCCCTTAACAATGGGAGGAAGGCCTGCAGTACCGCAGCGTGCCGTGCCGCAGCGTGTGGTGCTGCGGCACATTACGCAGTGATATTCAGTTTCAGCGCCCTAAGAGGGACGCGGAGCGCCTCGAGCCTCGCCCCGTCTCCCTTAGGGCCGCTGAAACTGAATTTCTGATGCTCGTTAATGCGCTGAACGCTGCGCAAAAATCAGCGCCCAGGCGAACTTGGTGCCACTTTGGCGCCTCAACCCAATTTCTAGTCCTTAGAGTTTTGTCTGTCTCCTTAAATAAATAATGGGACATGTGGAAAAAAATATGTTCCTCTGTGCCCGTTTCCTGCCATTTTGCATATCCCACAACAATAGAGGTTGGCAAGAACAGCAATAAAGTAGCTGCAATAAATAAAAACATAATTACTGAAAACAATGAGCATAATAAGCTGTCAGTTCATGGTCTGTGAGGGACACAATTGCTTCCAGAATGTGCATTTAATGTTTAATGCCTGGTAATCTAGTTTGTGTGAGTGGCTGGGAAGGGTCTTAAGGCTTTGTGGTAGCGGGGTATTCAGCTTCTAATCCATGTTAGGCTAGTAAGGAAGTTGGGAGTTGGTCGCAAACAGCACTGTTTTAGTAGTGCTGTCATATGTGCTCTGGTTGTCTTAACGGGGAGTAAGGTAGACAGCTCCATACTATTCGCTTATCCAACCAACTCATGGAACACACCTAGGGGGAGAAATTCGGTTGTTAGCGCCACTGATTAACGCCTAAAGAGGCCGAGAAGTGGGGCGCTAGCCAATTCCTGGGCGGGCGCAAGGCGCCTAGCGCCTCGCCCCATATTGAGCATGCATTTAGCATCGGCGCTAAATCTTAGTGCCCGCTCATGGGCGCAGGCTGATTATGACGTCATTTGAGTGTGCAACACCTTTTGGGTGCCCCGGACCGGAAATTCAGTGGCGCCCCCCTCCGTATCGCCTGGCGCTAATCGTGACAGCTTACCTGGACCTTACCAAGTCGATTTCGGGCTGGAGGAGCGTTATTTAAAGGGGACTGGTGTGGTTTAAAAGCGGCAGCCAGTTTTGGAGCACAACTTCCTCGAGAGCTACAAAGAGTTGCTGAGCTGCACACTGAGAGCCATTTGACCACTGAGCCAGCGCAGGCAGACGATCTTCAGCCTTCTGACCATCACCTTGCTGTTGGTGAGCCTTGACAACGGGGAACCTTCCTGTGGGCACTTATTATGGGGTCTGCGTTGGAGGGGAACGTCCAGCTGCTGAATCATCTGGAAAGGGCACTGAGACACTGGGAGAGGGGGGCGGGCATGGCCAGATGGAGGAGGGCCAACAGGCATCGCCACAGCAGACCTTACACTGGCAGGGTTTTCCGACAGCAGTTTTCCTACATGAACATGCCGGAGGAGCAGTGTGTCAGAAGGCTGCGATTTAGAAAGGAGGTGGTAACTGAGCTGTGCCAGCTGCTTCAGCCAGATCTGCAGCCTCAGATAAGGTGCAGGACATCTCTGTCAGTGGCTGAGAAGATGCCTGCTGGCCTGAACTTCTATGCGAGCAGCTCTTCTCAGGCTGCGTGTCAGAGGCTGATCAGAAGTAGCTTCTAGGCCCCTCTCACGGAATGCTTGCTGCCATTCCAAGAACAGGAATGGAACTGGTCTGATGCCCCCAAGCCTGTGAAGGGCAAGATGCATGTAAATAGCAGGCATGGCCATTGTAAATGAAGAAAGTGTTTCATTACACAAAATGTGGTTCCTTCAAACATGAGAAAGCTATGGCAACAGAAAGCAAAACTAATACACTGACACATAACTGCCTCTCATACCCGGGAGACTGTCCAAAACATAAAGCACATTCCGACCATCTTCCTTGGCCTTGATTCCACTGCGCCAACCAAAGCATCCAATGCCCCATCAGTGAGTTGTTCCGCCCTCTGCCTCACCCTTTCCATGTCTTGCTAGGCTGGTGCGCCACAGGTAGGCTCCCACTGCTTTGAAGGCCTACAAGGCAGTGAGTGTGTCTGGTGATGCCAATTGACCTGCCCCTTTAAGAGCTGGCTGGCGCCAGTGTGTCTCAGGGAAAGTGATTATTGACAGTACCCTCACTGCGCCCCGCCGCCGCGAAATTGGGTTGCGCCGCCAGGTTAGCGCCTTAAGAGTAGCGTGCAGCGCCTGATTTAGTGCTGCAATCACCTTTAGGGGCGCTGCAACCCAATATCGCGCTAGGTGGTGCTAAATTGCGCCTGGCGCTAGCCTCTGCACATCGCCAGGACTAGCGCCCCAAACACGGCTATACCGAATTTCTAGGCCCTAAAGTTCTTAGTGCTTCCGGTGGAAAATCATTGGAAGAAGCTATTGAAAGTTTATCTGATTTCAATATTTTCTAAATGATACATTTAATCAGAAATAAAATATTACATACAAACACAAATTTGTTTTTTTATTCGTTCATGGAATGTGGGCGTCGCGGGAGGTTAGCGCCGGCACTACCGGGTATCGCCCCCATCTTCTGCGCCCGGTGATCATGACGTCATCTCCAGGTGCAGCGCCTCAGGAGAAAGATTGCCCCGCAGCAGCGCCGGGCGATGTTACCGACTGCTGTAGGGGTCGCCGACAGTGAGGCCGGCCGCCGCGGGGCGCCATTTAAAGACGCGGCAACCGGCCGACATGAAAAAAAATATCCCTTTTTTTAAGAAATATTTTTTCTGAGCACCAGACGCGGGCTGAGTGCCGCGATCGGTCAGCCCAACAGTCAGCTTGATCGCGCGGCACTCCCGCACACCGCAGCTCCAGCAGATGCCAAAAGAAAATGCAGAGCTGGCAGCGGGGGGAGCCCTTCCCTTTAATTGAGGGAAGAGCTCATGCAATGCGGCAGCGCCACGCCTGGTCATGCGTGGTACTGCTGAGAACATCGCCCCGGAGCGGTACATTCCCCGCCTCTTGCGCTCCAAGAGACAAGTGGAGCGCTTGATTTAGCTCCGCTTCCCTCTTGGAGCAAAAATTTGAATTTCTCAAATGTTTGAAAAGGTTAATGCCCCAAACGGCCCTCGAGGGGATTTTCTCCCCCCTAATGTTTACCAAGGTCTGACCTGTAGTTGCTTTCTACACGTTTTCAATTTGTGAATATTTGAATTGAAATCCAAAGAAAACTAAATGATCAGTCGTAGAAACCAACAAATATCCAATCTTTGGCAATCTATGGCAAAACACCAGTCTAGCGTCCAACCTCTCAGCACTGTGGCACCAAGAAAAGCACTGGTGCGGACTCAATGGCCTGTTCTTGTGCTGTAATATTATTTGAATCTGTGATATGATTGTGTGATGATCTGGAGGAAGCCACTAAGAAACCAGCAACAGAAAGTTGCACATTGTAAGCAATAGCACGGCATGTGAAGGTCATGTAAATGTAATGGATGAGCAAGATGTGTGAATTTAAAAAATATAAGAAATGCAATACTGCAAAATGCCAGGGTTTATAAAGTGTTCTAGTAATGGGTGTTGGGGGATTAAATGAATAATCTAAACACCTGGGTGTTGTTACACCGGAATATATCTTGGGGAATAATGTGCTAATATTACGTTCAGAGATAATTGAGTGTTGGCTAATGTTGGATAGTGTGAGGTGAAATTGGAGGTTGTGACCAGTGAAATTTGGATAGTGCGGGAAGGGAGGGCAGTCAGTGAGTTCAAACGGTCACAATTGGAAGGTTACGCTATTCTTTTATCGATAGCTGGAACATGCACCATCTCTCCTTTCTTATATTTCTTATCACTGGAGCCTCTGCTAATCTGAGCTATTTTCTTGGAAGTTCCAAACTGCCTCTCGGATTTGAATGGCAGATCCGTAAATATCCCTGAAAACAGTTCCTGGTACTTCCTGAATTTAAATAACTGTCGACCAATTTCTGTGATACACATAACTGAGCAAATCCGACAGTGCGTGTTTGTTTGAAAGTAGCTTTGCAATTGATTAAAATTGCAGCATTTGTATTGAATAAAGCTTGCAACAGGATTCTGACTATAGTTAATTTATTTTAAACTCATGGCAATTGGCTAACTTTAAAGGAACCCCTGCAAAGCTAAAACAGAACAGCTCGATTTTTTGCCACAGGATGTTTTTGTCGACTGTATGAAACTTCAGCCCTAATGTTTGGGTCGTACACCAGCAAAGTGGATGATTAAATATGGCTCATGGGGATCCATGGTAAGCAACTAAGTGCTTCACCAAGACTAAACGTTTGGACACTCCTAACATTATCCATTTCCTCTGACAAAGACAATTTATAGGAACCAGTATATTCAGAAGATGGCCTTGAATTTCCTGGAACTTTTCAGCATAGCGCTGTTTTATCGGCAAAGAAATTTGTATCTCACTGATTTACGTCGGTTTGACATGACATTTTGGAACGCATGAATTTCCTCGATCATTTGCGCTGCTTCCGAGATATGTTCGCCGAAACCCTCTGCAGCTCATTTACATAGCTCCGCCCCATGCAAAGGACCAGCTCACGTGAGTTTCCTGCATTTACACCAGTAAATCTACCTGCACTGACGTAGATTTACACCTAATAATTTAGGCACAGGCAGTCCAGAGTCACCTCATCTCGGCATAACTAAGATTTGTGGAGTTTGATAGCAATTTTCTTTCCGATATTGTTTTGAATTTTTCTTACTCAGACCTGCATTACACTTAACCAAAGACTCAGTGCACTCGAAAGTTAGCGGACGCCGCCCCCCCCCCCCTCCCCCCAACACGTTCAGAAGCATTAAGAAGCTGGAATATGGAGCACAAACATTGGCAGAGACCTGTTGGGCCGAATGTCCTGTTTCTGTGCTGTAGCGCCTATGTAATTCTATGTAAGCTTTTGTCACTTGTCTTAACAGCTCCTTATGTGGCTCGATGTCAAATTTTGTCCGATTAACGCTCCTGTGAAACACCGTGGGACATTGTGCTATGTTAACAGTGCTATATAAATACAAGTTGTTAGTTGTTGAACTGTGACAGCTAGAGTTAGTATTTATATTGTAACTAGTTTACCACGCCCCTTCTGACAGTATTTTTAAATGCTCGAATATTTTGATCCAGTATGCACTTTTTCTGCATTATGGTGACTTTTAACTGGGGCCCCTGAGCATGGGCTCTGTAGGCCTGTGTGTTAATCCGTCCCAAGAATTTTGAAATACAATTGAATCCTTTCATAGCAAAATTGAGATAACTATAACAAAAGTTTACTATATCGAAGGATTATTTTGCCACTGTTGTGTATGTACCTTTAAGGGAATAACTGGTCTTAGACTGCAGTACCGGCAGTGACCACCCCTGTATAAAAGGCCCTAGCAGGCTTCTGTAGTTGCAGTTTCAAGCTGCCTCTTGTTCAGTAAAGTACCTGTTAAACTGTTCTCCCGAAGTCCGTGTATTATTGAGGCGCAGACTTTACAGTGGCGACGAGTAAGTTCGAACTCACCTGCAGTGTGGCATCATCTCACGGGGATCTCACCTGAAAGGAAGGTCCTGGAAGGTCGTAGTCTGAGCAACGGGTGTCGACCGAGGGCAACCGCCCAAAGAATCCATCGGTGTTTGGAGAATTGCGGGAGAGACTGTGGTTCCAGCGAATCGTGCTGGTAGCAGGTAGCGCGCTGACCCTTCCGGACTGCGGCGGGCTCAAGCTCGATCAAGCAGCTCTACAAATCGGGCCGTGCAGCGTCGCCGGGAAAAGAAACAAGAGAGAGAGGGTGGAGCACACAGGGCGCGGTCGGTGCTCGAGAACAGGACAGCGGAGAGAAACTAAACGGGGGGGAAGGAAAGCGAGACGCGCCAAAGCTGCGGGTTGCCGCCATTACCCCGTAGAATGCTAGGAGCAGTGTGGCAGTAAGGGGAAGAAGCAAAAGCGCGGGAGGCGCCATTTTATCCCGTTGGGGAAGAAGCAAAAGCGCGGGAGGCGCCATTTTATTCCATTGGGGAAGAAGCAAAAGCGCGGGAGGCGCCATTTTAAATCGCCCAAGATGCTGAAAAGTGGCAGTACCACTGCTTTCGACAACGAGGTAGAAGACTGGACCACGTATGTGGAAAGAATTGAAGTGTACTGCAAGGCAAATGAGGTGGCTGATGGAAAGAGGGCGTCGGTATTATTAAATCTGATGGGTGCGAGTACGTACAGCCTATTGCGGAATTTAATTACCCCAGCTAAACCAATGGAGAAAAGTTCTGAGGAGTTTGTTCATATCTTACAGGAACATCTAAGCCCTACACCACTGCTGATAGCAGAAAGATTCAAGTTCCATAAAAGAAACGAGCACAAAGATGAGAGCAATGCTGACTATCTTACGGAACTACGCAAGTTATCGAAGCACTGCCAGTTCGGAGCAGGACTGGCAGACACCTTACGGGATAAGTTTGTCTGCGGGCTCCAGAGTGAAGGAACCCAGAAACGACTACTTTCAAAAAAGGACCTGACGCTAGAACAGGCTTTCAGCGTGGCAGTATCCTACGAAGCAGCAGCACGGGGAGCTGCGGAAATACAACAGAAACCACAAGAGTACAGCGCTAATGAAATGGCGTATGGAGCCGAAAAGTGCTATCGCTGCGGCAGAACAACCCATGAGCAGAAGGACTGCTGGTTTAAAGACAAAATATGCAGGCAATGCGGGAAAATGGGACATATAGCAAGAGTCTGCAGGTCGGGAAAGAAGACCAACACGACATGAACTACTAAGGAACAGTACAGGAAAGTAAAGAAACTGACAGATAGTAGTTCAGAAGATCAGGAGAGTGATAAGGACTCCGTGATCGCAAAAGAAGATCACCGAACCATTTGGGTCACCCTCATGATAGCAGGGTCCCCAGTGAAGATGGAATTGGACACAGGATCAGCCCTAACTGTCATGAATCGACGAGACTATGAGCGGCTATTCTCACACATACCCTTAAAGGACATGTCCATTGTATTGAAGACATACACGGGGCAAAAGGTCTACCCCAGAGGAAAAATAAGGGTGCCAGTTGAATATAACAGAAAGGAAACACAGAAACTATACATGTATATACTACGAGATGGAGGACCACCATTTTTGGGACGTGAATGGATCCGAAGACTACAATTGGATTGGCATTCCATTCTGGTACTAACTGTGACTGACAAAAAAGATGATGACGTTGCACCTGGACGTTTGTCACAAATTCTATCTGACGCGGAAGAGGTGTTCCAACAAGGACTTGGGACTCTAAAAGGAGTAAAGGCAACCATAAAGATTGAGGATAACGCAACCCCAAAATTTTTCAAGGCCAGACCGGTGCCATACACGATACGCCCAGCTGTGGAAGCTGAACTGGAGAGTCTGGAGCATTTGGGGGTGCTGTCTAAGGTGGACTGGAGCGAGTGGGCCACACCAATCATTCCTGTAATGAAGAAAGCATTGAGCAGCACGCCTGGGGAGCCAAGGAAGCCATAGCACTGTGTAGTGCTACAGAGACTGTGAAGTTGCAGGCAAAGGAGCTGTTCAGTGACAATAGCTGCAACGTGGATGCAGTGAGAAAGAACGGATACAAACCGTTTAACAAAAAGAGCGCCAATGTGAAAAAAGAGGCGTGGCCAGCGAACGAAAATGAAAGGGACAATCGAAAGTCATGTAGTCGATGCGGTACACAGCATCCACCAAGAAAAGAGATGCTAAAAAGGATCCATGGAGGACATCTGGGAATCGAAAAGTGTAAGAAAAGAGCACGAGAGGTGATGTACTGGCCACGAATCAACCAAGATGTGACAAATGAGGTGTCAAACTGCACAATATGCCTGAAATATCGAGCAAGCAATCCGGTAGAACCACTAAAGCCACACCCAGTACCAGACCGACCTTACCAGAAGGTAGGCGCTGACCTATTCGTATGTCAAGGGAAGGACTATCTTGTAGTCACAGACTATTACTCCCTGTATCCAGAGGTTTGTAGACTGTACACCACCACTGCAGATGCTGTGATAAGATGTATGAAAGCCATATTCTCCAGACATGGCGTGGCAAGCGAGGTCTTCACAGACAACGGACCTCAGTTTTACAATGCAAGTTTCCGACACTTTGCCAAAGAGTGGGACTTTGTCCACACAATGTCAAGTCCTCACTATCCACAGTCCAATGGACTAGTGGAAAAATCGGTCCAGACAGTGAAAAGACTGATGTACAAGGCAAAAGACAGTGGAACTGACTTCTACCAAAGCATGCTTGTATACTGCACAACGCCGCTCGAGTGTGGTAAGTCACCAGCCCAACTCCTGATGGGACGTCGGCTAAGGTCAAACCTACCCATCCCGGAGAACCTCCTGAAAACAAAAGAGGGGGAGAAAGTGAGGAAGTTCAAAGAACAACAGAAAGAAAAGTAAAATACTTTTGTTTTAAGAAAAGGAGATGTAATGATATCAACAAATAGAGATGGTATTTGCCTGTTTGATTATGATGCCTTACCAGCATGTTTGCATGTATTGATTGCTTGTGCCTGACCAGCAGAGGGCATGTGACCGAGACAAGCAAGGCAGTTTAGTTTAGTTTCAGTTTCTTTCTAGATGCATCACTAGCATGATGTCTCCTGTAAATGCTGTTAAAAGAGTTGAACAAGCTTTAGATTAAAAGACATTCTCTTTCATAAATGTCTCATCATTGAACCCACAAAGAAATCAATACAGACAGCTCTAGTGCAGAATCTTCTGCCACTTGGCCTGCTCATTGTGATCGCTGCTGGAGAGAGTTGGCGAGCTAATGTGGAGCGGTGTTCTGGGATTTGAGCTTTACCGTACTTGGGACCTTCAACCCTGTCCGAAGCACTTACAGCACTACACCTAAAAGCCTTTTGACCAACTGGTATCCGAATGGGAGCTTGTTTGGAGGGCGACGGCCTCATCGCCCAACACTGTGAAGGGGCAGAGAGACGGCGGGAGAGAGGGCCGGGATTGTCCAGAAGGAGGAGGGGCAATGGAGGTCGGCCAATCCGACGGGAGGCTGCAAGGGTCTTTAGGCAGCAGGTGACAAGCCTTGACATGTCGGAGGAGCAGTGTTTGCGAAGGCTCCGAATCTGGAGGGACATTGTTACTGATCTGTGCCACCTGCTTGGTCAGGATCTGCAGCCGCGTGAATGCTGCAGAACCTCTCTGTCCGTGATGGCTACACTGACTGAAGGCTTCCATTTTTATGCCAATGGCTCCTTTCAGTCAGCCATTGGGGACAATGCGACTGTCGCTCAGGCTGCAGTCCGCTGTTGCATCCGGCAAGTGACATGCCCTTTATAGGCGAATGCGTCCATTCATTATCTTCCCTCGGACCGTGCACAAGCAGGCGGAGGAGGAGGAGTATGAGGAGGAGGAGGAGGAGGAGGAGGAGGAGGAGGAGGAGCAGGCGGAGGAGGAGGAGGAGGAGGAGGAAGATGGAAGGGCTGCTGAAAGTGGAAGGTCCATTCGTCAGAGGCTCCTCTGGACTCGTCTCGACACCCCTGTGGCAGAATGATGAGAGTCTTACCTCATGGGCACTTTGGATGTTTGAGGGCCTCTGCATGCCAGCATCACTGAAAGTAGTCACATGCACCAAGCAACATTGAAACTTCTGTTTATTGACACAAAAGTCTTTCATTACAGCTAAACAACGTAAAGTGAGCAGAAACCATCACTGCCAAAATAAAAGTGACCTGTTCGGCAAAGCAGCAAAACTCAACAAAAATCTGCACCTATAACAGCAGGTGAGGGTGTCCGTGAATTTGGACAAACAAACGTCTCAGCACCTCCCTCTACAACTGGCCCCTTGAGGGAGAACGACTTCTCGTTCGCGCCCGGCCCCTTCCCGCCCTGCTGCTCCTACGTAATTGCACCCCAGTGGCGGCCTCAAGGCTGGGGGATGCTTGCCGACTGTCTGGAAGTGCAGAAGCCCCTGAGGCACGGCCTGGCCGACCTCTGGGCTTGGAGGGTGCGGACGCGGGATGCTTGCTTTGAGCATGGCTGGGAGCAGTGTGGCCTGCAGGTGGTGGCAGCTGCAATGCAGGCGTCCCAGCGCTGGCATGTGCAATGGTCTCCTGCCGAGAGAGGACACCTGCACCATGGTCGGACGACACACTGGCTATCTGAGGGGAGCGGCTCGGCTCATCCGCCACAATCGCAGGCTCCACGGATTCCTGGCCTTGTACGGGAGTGGAAGGGCCCGGGGTGATCCTATCTGATGCAGAGAGGGTGGCTGCAGTGAGACATCACGTTGCGTCAATCTGGCTGTGGAGGAGCCCAGCAAGTGAATGCGTGGCAACAGTGAGGACCTGTGTGCCAGGTGCCAGTGCTTCGGAGAAGGCCTGGACAGTTCTTCCCATGGCTTCAGACAAGGCAGGAGCCGACCGCTCCACTGCCTCGGACAAGCCCTGCACAGACCTTTCCAGGGATTGTCCGAAGCCCTGAACAGTCCTTTCCATTGCCGACTCAAAGCCGTGGACAGTGCTCTCCATTGTTGGGCTGAAGCCCTGGATAGTCCTGTCCATTGTGGCCCCGAAGCCCTGGATAGACCTGCCCATTGTGGCCCCGAAGCCCTGGATAGACCTGTCCATTGTTTCCCCGAACACCTGGAGAGACCTCTCCATTGTTGCGCCAAAGCCCTGCAGAGTCCTCTCCATTGTTGCCCCGAAGTCCAACATACTCCTAGCCAATGAATCTATTGACTCAGGCATCTTCTCCACTGCAGCCATCAGCTCCGTGTGTCTGACCCGGGCCTGTTTGCTCATCTCTGCCAGGCGCCGGACCTCATCTGCACTCTGTGCAGCAGTCATGATGACCTGCCTTGCCCTGCGGGGAGACGGTGGCCGAACTTGCCTATCCCCCCTGCGTTGCTCCATGCCGCTTGGTCCAGCAACTGGTTCATCCTCAGAGCCAACCCCCCTCCCCTCCAGGGGACTACTATCCCCAGTCTGCAGATGTCTCAGCTCCCCGGATTCTGCAATGGCTGGTCCGGATTCCTCCTGGTCCTCGCCTCCGGTGGCACTGGCACTGGCAGCTTCAGCGCGTTGAGCCCGAGTTGGTGCTGCTTCATCTGAAAGTGGGAGGTGGAAGAGTGGCTTTAGCAAAAGGACAGGTTTGCTGAAAGGCATGCCAGATTGCGGCATGGCTCTGACATGGCTGCACACTGAGGATGCATGCTGGCGGGGGGACCAAATGGAAGGCAACAGGTGGAAAAGGTGAGAGTCTTACCCTCACTGTCGGTAATGGGGTCGGCAGATGCAGTGGTCACTGGACCAGACAGACGTCCTCCAAGTATCTGGTGCACTCTCTCCTCCAGATCCGTGAGAGTGACCACTTGTGCAGGTCCGCCACCGGTTCGATGCTGTTCTTTTCTAATCTGCATCATCTTCGACTGCAGGGGAAAGAAGGGGAGGTTCTGTTACATGAGGCCTTGAGACATCATCGCATGCCCCCCATTGTGCAAGAGCCCTTACATGAGGCCTTGAGACATCTGTCCATGTGTCTGCCCAGAAAGGGCCATGGGTGCATACTGACAGATGGCCAGTGGCGCATCATTGCAGCAGGGTGCCCGAAGTCAGCTGCAGATGGAGGGAAGCACAAGTTTGGTAAACCATCACTCACCCTAACGATCCGTGTGAGGTCGTTGAATTTCTTCCTGCACTGAACAGGGGTCCTGGTCGCCATGCTGCTGGAGTTGACCCTCACAGCAACCTCCCTCCAAGATCGTCGGTAAGCCTTCTTGTTGAGTCTGAGTGTCCCAGATATGCTTATTCTAAATCACTGGACACAGACAACAAGAATAACTTAAACAGGTCTTTACTAATCGAAGGTCAGGGCTAAACTGCTTAGCAAATTACTACACAGAGTTTATATACCGGTGTGGTCACCACCGGTACTACAATATACAGTAGCCAAGAGAAAGTAGTCCATCTCTTAAGGTAGTCTCTTAAGGTGGTACAGGTTACATACACCACACTTCTGATTTGGCCTCTTGCAATTATCCAGGTACAGCACCTGTCGACGGTGTTCAACTGCAGCCACCAATTGGTCCAGAGCCTCAGTGCTGAAGCGCTCTGCTCTCTGCCTAACCTTCTCCATAATGATGAACTTTGTACCGCCAGACAAGGGCGAGCGCCGAATCTGAGGCCTACAGGGCGTTGGGTATTGAAGCTCAGTCTGACTGACCCACCCCTTTAAGAGCCGGCCGGCGCCTGCAGGTCTCGTGCTTTGCCGTATTTGAGTTCACCTGCGCTGCGCCCATCCACGTTGAAATTGAGTAGCGCCTGACCTTTTGCGCCTTAAGAGCACCGTGCAACGGCTGATTTAGCGCCTGAATCCCCTTTGGGGGCGATGCAACCCAATATCGCCCCAGGCGTGGATAGCTCTCGTCTGGCTACAAACTTAGCGCATCGCCAGTTCTTACGCCTCAAGCGGGGCTATACCCAATTTCTAGGCCATTAAGAGATAGTCAAGGCAAGAGGAGGTGGTAATGGGACAGGTTAAGGAACAAAGGATGGCTCTAGATGGGGTGTGAATTGCGCTGGCAGAATGAAGGACAGCTGCCATGTGGGAGGGAAGAAAAAAGGGCCAAACAAAAATTGTGGAAAAAAAATAAGAAAATATATATATGTGATAGGGGCCGAGGTTATGATCTGAAATTGTTGAACTCTATGTTGAGTCCAGAGGGCTGTAGAGTGCCTAATCAAAAGATGAGGTGCTGTTCCTTGAGCTTACAGGTTGGGTGATTGGGCAGATGCATGGCAGATGCAGTATAATGTGGATAAATGCGAGGTTATCCACTTTGGTGGCATAAACAGGAAGGCAGATTATTATCTGAACGGCAATAGATTGGGAGAAGGGGAAGTGCAATGAGACCTGGGTGTCCTTGTGCACCAGTCGCTGAAGGTAAGCATGCAGGTGCAGCAGGCGGTTAAGAAGGCAAGTGGTATGTTGGCCTTCGTAGTGAGAGGATTTGAGTACAGGAACAAGGATGTCTTGCTGCAGTTGTACAAGGCCTTGGTGGGACCACACCTTGAGTATTGTGTGCAGTTTTAGTCGCCTTATCTGAGGAAGGATGTTCTTGCCATGGAGGGAGTGCAGTGAAGATTCACCAGACTGATACCTGGGATGGCAGGAATGACGTATGAGGAGAGATTGGGTCGATTGGGCTTATACTCGCTGGAGTTTAGAAGAATGAGAAGGGATCTCATTGAAACTTATAAAATTCTAACAGGACTAGACAGACTAGATGCAGGAAGGATGTTCCCGATGGCGGGGGAGTCCAGAACCAGGAGTCACAGTCTAAGGATAAGGGTAAGCCATTTAGGACAGAAATGAGGAGGAATTTCTTCACCCAGAGAGTGGTGAACCTGTGGAATTCTCTACCACAGAAGGCAGTTGAGGCCAATTCATTAAATATATTCAAGAAGGTGTTAGATATATTCCTTAAGGCTAAAGGGATCAAGGGATATGGGGAGAAAGCAGGGACAGGGTACTGAATTTGGATAATCAGCCATGATCTCATTGAATGGCGGAGCAGGCTCGAGGGGCCGAATGGCCTACTCCTGCTCTTATCTTCTATGTTTCTTACGCTGAGCTTCCGTGGAACAGTGCAAGAGGCCAAGGACGGTGAGGTCTGAGTGGGAATGGAGCGGTGAATTAAAGTGACAGGCCACCGGGAGCTCGGGGTCCCCCTTACGGACTGAATGGAGGTGTTGCGTAAAGCGGTCACCCAATCTGCATTTGGTCTCCCCAATGTAGAGGAGACCACATCGTGAGCAGCGAATATAGTATACTAAATTGCAAGAAGTACAAGTAAATCGCTGTTTCACCTGGAAGGGGTGTTTGGGGCCCTGGACAGTGGGAAGGGGGCGGTATAAGGGCATGTGTTGCATCTCCTGCGCTTGCACGGGAAGGTGCCGGGTGAAGGGGAAGGGGTGCTGGGGGTGGTAGAGGAGTGGATTAGGGTGTCACAGAGGAAGCGGTCCCTACAGAATGCTGAATGGGGAGGTGACGGGAAGATGCCTTTGGTGGTGGGATCATGCTGGAGGTGGCGGAAATGGTGGAGGATGATCTGTTGAATGTGGAGGCTGGTGGGGTGAAAGGTGAGGACAAGAGGAACTCTGTCGTGGTTTCCGGAGGGAGGGGCAGGGGTGAGGGCCGAAGTGCGGGAGATATAACGGACACGGTCGAGGGCGGAGTCAACCAAAGTAGAGGGGAATCCTCGATTGAGGAAAAAGGAAGACATGTCAGAAGCAAATGCGGCAGAGATGGAGAAACTGGGAGAATGGAATAGAGTCCGTACAGGAGACAGGGTGGGAGGAAGTGTAGTCTAGGTAGCTGGGGGAGTCATTGGGCTTGTAGTGAAGGTTAGTCAATAACCTTTCCCCAGAGATGGAGACGGAGAAGTTGAGGAAGGGAAGGGAAGCTGGGGTTGTTTTCTTTGAGGGAAGACAAAATTGAGGCATATAAAATTATGAGGGGTCTAGATAGAGTGGATAGGAAGGACCTATTTCACGTAGCAGAAGGGTCAATAACCAGGGGGCATAGATTTAAAGCACCTTACGGAGGTTTAGAGGGGAGTTGAGGAGAAATGTTTTCACCCAGAGGGCTGTGTGGGTCTGGAACTCACTGCCTGAAAGGGTGGTAGAGGCAGAAACCCTCATCACATTTAAAAAGTACTTGGATGTGCACTTGAAGTGCCATAACTTACAAGGCTACGGACCAAGAGCTGGGATGTGGGACTAGGGTGGATAGCTCTTTGTCGGCCGGCGCGGACACGATGGGCCAAATGGCCTCCTTCCGTGCTGTAAATTTCGATGATTCTGTGATTCTAGGCTAGCCCCTCAATGCAGTACTGAGAGTACTGTGTTGTTGGAGGTGCTGCCTTTCAGATGTGAAGCTATACTGAGGACACCCCGCTTTCAGTGAATGGCTCTAGTTACATTTTCAGTACACTTGAAATTAACTTGAGTACTACATTTAGTTGCAGTCGATAATTTGAGTTGTTTCCTGCATTGATGTATATTAGGGTGACCACAATTTCTAAACCGAATCTGGGGACACACACAGTGGGAGCACAGCAAATCAGCCAGGATGGAAAAGGTAGGTTGAGCAGTGTAGTGAGGCAGAAATTTTTAGCAGAACATAGACACAACAAATGTGCATATACTTACCGCGGATATGATAGTCACACTATTGAAGCGCATTCAGGAGCTGACAACCCACAGTGACTGAGGTCACACCTGACTCCTCCCCACAGGGACTGAGGTCACACCTGACCGCTCCCCCAGTGACTGAGGTCACACCTGACCCCTCACCCAGAGACTGAGGTCACACCTGACCCCCCCCTCAGTGACTGAGGTCACACCTGATCCCTCCCCCCCAGGGACTGAGGTCACACCTGACCCCCCCCAGTGACTGAGGTCATACCTCACCCCTCCCCCAGTGACTGACGTCACACCAACCCCTCCCCCAGTGACTGAGGTCACACCTGACCACTTCCCCGGTGACTGAGATCACACCTGGCCCCTCCAGTGACTGAGTTCACACTGACCCCTCACCCAGTGTCTGAGGTCACACCTGACCCCTCCCCCAGTGACTGAGGTCACACCTGGCCCCTCCAGTGACTGAGTTCACACTGACCCCTCACCCAGTGACTGACGTCACACCTTACGCCTCCCCCAGTGACTGAGGTCACACCTGACCCCTGCCCCAGTGACTGAGGTCACACCTGACCCATCAGCGAGTGAATGAGGTCACACCTGACCCCTCCCCCAGTGACTGAGGTCACACCTGACCCCTCCCCCAGAGACAGAGGTCACACCTGACACCCCCCCAGTGACTGAGGTCACACCTGACCACTCCCCCAGTGACTGAGGTCACACCTGTCCCTCCCCCAGTGACTGAGGTCACACCTGACCCCTCCCCCAGTGACTGAGGTCACACCTGACCCCTCCCCCAGTGACTGCGGTCACACCTGACAACCCCCAGTGACAGAGGTCACACCTGACCCCCCCCCCAAGTGACTGAGGTCACACCTCACCCCTACCCCAGTGACTGAGGTCACGCCTGACCCCTCCCCCAGTAACTGAGGTCACATCTGACCCCTCCCCCAGTGACTGAGGTCACACCTGACCCCCCCAGTGATAGGTTACACCTGACCCCTCCCCCAGTGACTGAGGTCACAGCTGACCCCTCCCCCAGTAACTGAGGTCACTCCTGACCCCTCCCCCAGTGACTGAGGTCACACCTGAGCCCTCCCCCAGTGTCTGAGGTCACACCTGACCCCTGCCTAGGGGATAGGTCACACCTGACCCCTCCCCCAGTGAATGAGGTCACACCTGACCCCTCCCCCAGTGACTGAGGTCACACCTGATCCCTCCCCCAGTGACTGAGGTCACACCTGACCCACCCCCAGTGTCTGAGGTCACACCTGACCACTCCCCCAGTGACTGAGGTCACACCAGACCCCTACCCCAGTGACTGAGGTCACTCCTGACCCCTCCCCCAGTGCCTGAGGTCACACCTGACCCCTCCCCCAGTGACTGAAGGGTCATTCCTGACACCTCGCCCAGTGACTGAGGTCACACCTGACCCCTCCCCCACTGACTGAGGTCACACCTGACCCCTCCCCCAGTGACTGAAGGGTCACACCTGACGCCTCCCTCAGTGACTGAGGTCACACCTGACTTCCCCCCCAGTGACTAAGGTCAGACCTGACCCATCCCCAGTGACTGAGGTCACACCTGACCCATCCCCAGTGACTGAGTTCACACCTGACCCCTCCCCCAGTGACTGAGGTCACACCTGACCCCTCCCCCAGTGACTGAGGTCATACCTGGCCCCTCCCCCAGTGACTGAGGTCACACCTGAACCCTCCCCCAGTGACTGATGTCACACCTGACCTCTCCCCCAGTGACTGAGGGGTCACTCCTGACGCCTCCCCCAGTGCCTGAGGTCACACCTGACCCGCTCCCCCAGCGACTGAGGTCACACCTGACCCCTCCCCCAGTGACCGAAGGGTCACTCCTGATGCCTCCCCCAGTAACTGAGGTCAAACCTGACCCCTCCCCCAGTGACTGAGGTCACACCTGACCTCTCCCCCAGTGACTGAGGTCACACCTGCCCCCCCCCAGTGATTAAGGTCACACCTGACCCCTCCCCAGTGTCTGAGGTCACACCTGACCCCTCCCCCAGTGACTGAGGTCACACCTGACCCCTCCCCTGAGGTCACACCTGACCCCTACCCCAGTGACTGAGGTCACTCCTGATCCCTCCCCCAGTGACTGAGGTCACACCTGACCCCTCCCCCAGTGACTGAGGTCACACCTGACCCCTCCCCCAGTGACTGAAGGGTAACTCCTGACCCCTCCCCCAGTGACTGAGGTCACACCTGACCCCTCACCCAGAGACTGAGGTCACACCTTACCCCCCCCCAGTGACTGAGGTCACACCTGATCCCTCCCCCCCAGGGACTGAGGTCACACCTGACCCCCCCCCCAGTGACTGAGGTCATACCTCACCCCTCCCCCAGTGACTGAGGTCACACCCGACCCCTCCCCCAGTGACTGAGGTCACACCTGACCACTTCCCCGGTGACTGAGGTCACACCTGGCCCCTCCAGTGACTGAGTTCACACTGACCCCTCACCCAGTGTCTGAGGTCACACCTGACCCCTCCCCCAGTGACTGAGGTCACACCTGACCCCTGCCCCAGTGACTGAGGTCACACCTGACCCCTCAGCGAGTGAATGAGGTCACACCTGACCCCTCCCCCAGTGACTGAGGTCACACCTGACCCCTCCCCCAGAGACTGAGGTCACACCTGACAACCCCCCAGTGACTGAGGTCACACCTGACCACTCCCCCAGTGACTGAGGTCACACCTGCCCCTCCCCCAGTGACTGAGGTCACACCTGACCCCTCCCCCAGTGACTGAGGTCACACCTGCCCCTCCCCCAGTGACTGAGGTCACACCTGACCCCTCCCCCAGTGACTTAGGTCACACTGACCCCTCCCCCAGGGACTGAGGTCACACCTCACCCCTCCCCCAGTGACTGAGGTCACACCTGACCCCCCCACCGCGCACTGACAGAGGTCACACCTGATGCCCTCCCAGTGACTGAGGTCACACCTGACTCTGCCCAGTGACTGAGGTCACACCTGACCTCTCCCCCAGTGACTGAGGTTAGACCTGGCCCCTCCCCCAGTGACTGAGGTCAAACCCGGACCCTCCCCGAGTGACTGAGGTCACACCTGACCCCCCCCAGTGACTGAGGTCACTCCTGACCCACCCACCGGTGAATGAGGTCACACCTGACCCCTCCGCCCCCAGTGACTGAGTTCACACCTGACCCCCCGCCCCAGTGACAGAGGTCACACCTGACACCTCCCCCAGTGACTGAGGTCACACCTGACACCTCCACCAGTGACTGAGGTCACTCCTGACCCCCACCCAGTGACTGAGGTCACACCTGACCTCTCCCCCAGTGACTGAGGTCACACCTGACCCCTCCCACAGTGACTGATTTCACAGCTGACCCTCCCCCAGTGACTGAGGTCACACCTGACCCCTCCCCCAGTGACTGAGGTCACACCTGACCCCTCCCCCAGTGACTGAGGTCACACCTGTCCCCTTCCCCAGTGACTGAGGTCACACCTGAACCCTCCTCCAGTGACTGATGTCACACCTGACCTCTCCCCCAGTGACTGAGGGGTCACACCTGACCCCTCCCCCAGTGACTGAGGTCACACCTGACCCCTCCCCCAGTGACTGAGGTCACACCTGGCCCCTCCCCCAGTGACTGAGGTCACACCTGAACCCTCCCCCAGTGACTGATGTCACACCTGACCTCTCCCCCAGTGACTGAGGGGTCACACCTGACGCCTCCCCCAGTGACTGAGTTCACACCTCACCCCTCCGCCAGTGACTGAGGTCACACCTGACCCCTCCCCCAGTGACTGAAGGGTCACTCCTGACGCCTCCCCCAGTGACTGAGGTCACACCTGACCCCTCCCCCAGTGACTGAGTTCACACCTGACCCCTCCCCCAGTGACAAAGGTCACACCTGACCCCCCAGTGACTAAGGTCACACCTGACCCCTCCCCAGTGACTGAGGTCACATCTGATCCCACCCCCAGTGACTGAGGTCACACCTGACCCCTCCCCCAGTGACTGAGGTCACTCCTGACCCCTCCCCTAGTGACTGAGGTCACACCTGACCCCACCCCCAGTGACTGAGGTCAACCATTACCCCTCCCCCAGTGACTGAGGTCACACCTGACCACTCCCCCAGTGACTGAGGTCACACCTGCCCCTCCCCCAGTGACTGAGGTCACACCTGACCACTCCCCCAGTGACTGAGGTCACACCTGCCCCTCCCCCAGTGACTGAGGTCACACCTCACCCCTCCCCCAGTGACTGAGGTCACACCTGCCCCCCGCACCGCGCAGTGACTGAGGTCACACCTGATGCCCTCCCAGTGACTGAGGTCACACCTGACTCTGCCCAGTGACTGAGGTCACACCTGACCTCTCCCCCAGTGACTGAGGTCAGACCTGGCCCCTCCCCCAGTGACTGAGGTCAAACCTGGCCCCTCCCCGAGTGACTGAGGTCACACCTGACCCCCCCAGTGACTGAGGTCACACCTGACCCTCCCCCCGGTGAATGAGGTCACACCTGACCCCTCCGCCCCCAGTGACTGAGTTCACACCTGACCGCCGCCCCCCAGTGACAGAGGTCACACCTGACACCTCCCCCAGTAACTGAGGTCACTCCTGAAACCCTCCACCAGTGACTGAGGTCACTCCTGACCCCCCCCCCCAGTGATTGAGGTCCCACCTGACCTCTCCCCCAGTGACTGAGGTCACACCTGACCCCTCCCACAGTGACTGATTTCACACCTGACCCTCCCCCAGTGACTGAGGCCACACCTGACCCCTCCCCCAGTGACTGAGGTCACACCTGACACCTCCCCCAGTGACTGAGGTCACACCTGACCTCTCCCCCAGTGACTGAGGGGTCACACCTGACCCCTCCCCCAGTGACTGAGGTCAAACCTGACCCCTCCCCCAGTGACTGAGGTCACACCTGGCCCCTCCCCCAGTGACTGAGGTCACACCTGAACCCTCCCCCAGTGACTGATGTCACACCTGACCTCTCCCCCAGTGACTGAGCGGTCACACCTGACGCCTACCCCAGTGACTGAGGTCACACCTCACAACTCCGCCAGTGACTGAGGTCACACCTGACCCCTCCCCCAGTGACTGAAGGGTCACTCCTGACGCCTCCCCCAGTGACTGAGGTCACACATGACCCCTCCCCCAGTGACTAAGGTCACACCTGACCCCGCCCCGTGACTAAGTTCACACCTGACCCCTCCCAAGTGACTGAGGTCACACCTGAGCCCACCCCCAGTGACTGAGGTCACACCTGACCCCTCCCCCAGTGACTGAGGTCAAGCATTACCCCTCCCCCAGTGACTGAGACCACACCTGACCCCTCCCACAGTGACTGAGGTCACACCTGACCCCACCCCCAGTGACTGAGGTCAACCATTACCCCTCCCCCAGTGACTGAGGTCACACCTGATCCCTCCCCCAGTGACTGAGGTCACACCTGACCCCTCCCCCAGTGACTGAACGGTCACTCTTGACGCCTCCCCTAGTGACTGAGGTCACACCGAGCCCCTCCCCCAGCGACTGAGGTCACACTGACCCCTCCCCCAGGGACTGAGATCACACCTCACCCCTCCCTCAGTGACTGAGGTAACACCTGACCGCCCCCCCGCAGTGACTGAGGTCACACCTGATGCCTCCCCCAGTGACTGAGGTCACACCTGACCCATCCCCCAGTGACTGAGTTCACACTGACCCCTCCCCCAGGGACTGAGTTCACACCTCACCCCTCCCCCAGTGACTGAGGTCACACCTGATCCCCGCCCCCCAGTGACTGAGGTCACAGCTGATGCCCTCCCAGTGACTGAGGTCACACCTGACTATGCCCAGTGACTGAGGTCACACCTGACCACTCCCCCAGTGACTGAGGTCACACCTGGCCCCTCCCCCAGTGACTGAGGTCAAACCTGACCCCTCCCCGAGTGACTGAGGTCACAACTGACCCACCCAGTGACTGAGGTCACACCTGACCCCCCCCCGGTGAATGAGGTCACACCTTACCCCTCCGTCCCCAGTGACTGAGGTCACTTCTGACCCCTACCCAAGTGACTGAGGTCACACCTGAGCACCCCCCCCCAGTGACTGAGGTCACACCTGACCCCTCCCCCAGTGACTGAGGTCACACCTGACCCCTCACCCAGAGACTGAGGTCACACCTGACCCCCCCCCCCAGTGACTGAGGTCACACCTGATCCCTCCCCCCCAGGGACTGAGGTCACACCTGACCCCCCCCAGTGACTGAGGTCATACCTCACCCCTCCCCCAGTGACTGAGGTCACACCGACCCCTCCCCCAGTGACTGAGGTCACACCTGACCACTTCCCCGGTGACTGAGGTCACACCTGGCCCCTCCAGTGACTGAGTTCACACTGACCCCTCACCCAGTGACTGAGGTCACACCTTACGCCTCCCCCAGTGACTGAGGTCACACCTGACCCCTGCCCCAGTGACTGAGGTCACACCTGACCCATCAGCGAGTGAATGAGGTCACACCTGACCCCTCCCCCAGTGACTGAGGTCACACCTGACCCCTCCCCCAGAGACAGAGGTCACACCTGACACCCCCCCAGTGACTGAGGTCACACCTGACCACTCCCCCAGTGACTGAGGTCACACCTGTCCCTCCCCCAGTGACTGAGGTCACACCTGACCCCTCCCCCAGTGACTGAGGTCACACCTGACCCCTCCCCCAGTGACTGCGGTCACACCTGACAACCCCCAGTGACAGAGGTCACACCTGACCCCCCCCCCAAGTGACTGAGGTCACACCTCACCCCTACCCCAGTGACTGAGGTCACGCCTGACCCCTCCCCCAGTAACTGAGGTCACATCTGACCCCTCCCCCAGTGACTGAGGTCACACCTGACCCCCCCAGTGATAGGTCACACATGACCCCTCCCCCAGTGACTGAGGTCACAGCTGACCCCTCCCCCAGTAACTGAGGTCACTCCTGACCCCTCCCCCAGTGACTGAGGTCACACCTGAGCCCTCCCCCAGTGTCTGAGGTCACACCTGACCCCTGCCTAGGGGATAGGTCACACCTGACCCCTCCCCCAGTGAATGAGGTCACACCTGACCCCTCCCCCAGTGACTGAGGTCAAACCTGATCCCTCCCCCAGTGACTGAGGTCACACCTGACCCACCCCCAGTGTCTGAGGTCACACCTGACCACACCCCCAGTGACTGAGGTCACACCTGCCCCTCCCCCAGTGACTGAGGTCACACCTGACCCCTCCCCCAGTGACTGAGGTCACACCTGCCCCTCCCCCAGTGACTGAGGTCACACCTGACCCCTCCCCCAGTGACTTAGGTCACACCTGACCCATCAGCGAGTGAATGAGGTCACACCTCACCCCTCCCCCAGTGACTGAGGTCACACCTGTCCCCTTCCCCAGTGACTGAGGTCACACCTGTCCCCTTCCCCAGTGACTGAGGTCACACCTGACCCATCAGCGAGTGAATGAGGTCACACCTGACCCCTCCCCCAGTGACTGAGGTCACACCTGACCCCTCCCCCAGAGACAGAGGTCACACCTGACACCCCCCCAGTGACTGAGGTCACACCTGACCACTCCCCCAGTGACTGAGGTCACACCTGTCCCTACCCCAGTGACTGAGGTCACACCTGACCCCTCCCCCAGTGACTGAGGTCACACCTGACCCCTCCCCCAGTGACTGCGGTCACACCTGACAACCCCCAGTGACAGAGGTCACACCTGACCCCCCCCCCAAGTGACTGAGGTCACACCTCACCCCTACCCCAGTGACTGAGGTCACGCCTGACCCCTCCCCCAGTAACTGAGGTCACATCTGACCCCTCCCCCAGTGACTGAGGTCACACCTGACCCCCCCAGTGATAGGTCACACCTGACCCCTCCCCCAGTGACTGAGGTCACAGCTGACCCCTCCCCCAGTAACTGAGGTCACTCCTGACCCCTCCCCCAGTGACTGAGGTCACACCTGAGCCCTCCCCCAGTGTCTGAGGTCACACCTGACCCCTGCCTAGGGGATAGGTCACACCTGACCCCTCCCCCAGTGAATGAGGTCACACCTGACCCCTCCCCCAGTGACTGAGGTCAAACCTGATCCCTCCCCCAGTGACTGAGGTCACACCTGACCCCTCCCCCAGTGACTGAGGTCACACCTGACCCCTCCCCCAGTGACTGAGGTCACACCTGCCCCTCCCCCAGTGACTGAGGTCACACCTGACCCCTCCCCCAGTGACTTAGGTCACACTGACCCCTCCCCCAGGGACTGAGGTCACACCTCACCCCTCCCCCAGTGACTGAGGTCACACCTGACCCCCCCACCGCGCACTGACTGAGGTCACACCTGATGCCCTCCCAGTGACTGAGGTCACACCTGACTCTGCCCAGTGACTGAGGTCACACCTGACCTCTCCCCCAGTGACTGAGGTTAGACCTGGCCCCTCCCCCAGTGACTGAGGTCAAACCCGGACCCTCCCCGAGTGACTGAGGTCACACCTGACCCCCCCCAGTGACTGAGGTCACTCCTGACCCTCCCCCCGGTGAATGAGGTCACACCTGACCCCTCCGCCCCCAGTGACTGAGTTCACACCTGACCCCCCGCCCCAGTGACAGAGGTCACACCTGACCCCTCCCACAGTGACTGATTTCACAGCTGACCCTCCCCCAGTGACTGAGGTCACACCTGACCCCTCCCCCAGTGACTGAGGTCACACCTGACCCCTCCCCCAGTGACTGAGGTCACACCTGTCCCCTTCCCCAGTGACTGAGGTCACACCTGAACCCTCCTCCAGTGACTGAGGTCACACCTGACCCCTCCCCCAGTGACTGAGGTCACACCTGACCCCTCCCCCAGTGACTGAGGTCACACCTGTCCCCTTCCCCAGTGACTGAGGTCACACCTGTCCCCTTCCCCAGTGACTGAGGTCACACCTGACCCATCAGCGAGTGAATGAGGTCACACCTGACCCCTCCCCCAGTGACTGAGGTCACACCTGACCCCTCCCCCAGAGACAGAGGTCACACCTGACACCCCCCCAGTGACTGAGGTCACACCTGACCACTCCCCCAGTGACTGAGGTCACACCTGTCCCTCCCCCAGTGACTGAGGTCACACCTGACCCCTCCCCCAGTGACTGAGGTCACACCTGACCCCTCCCCCAGTGACTGCGGTCACACCTGACAACCCCCAGTGACAGAGGTCACACCTGACCCCCCCCCAAGTGACTGAGGTCACACCTCACCCCTACCCCAGTGACTGAGGTCACGCCTGACCCCTCCCCCAGTAACTGAGGTCACATCTGACCCCTCCCCCAGTGACTGAGGTCACACCTGACCCCCCCAGTGATAGGTCACACCTGACCCCTCCCCCAGTGACTGAGGTCACAGCTGACCCCTCCCCCAGTAACTGAGGTCACTCCTGACCCCTCCCCCAGTGACTGAGGTCACACCTGAGCCCTCCCCCAGTGTCTGAGGTCACACCTGACCCCTGCCTTGGGGATAGGTCACACCTGACCCCTCCCCCAGTGAATGAGGTCACACCTGACCCCTCCCCCAGTGACTGAGGTCAAACCTGATCCCTCCCCCAGTGACTGAGGTCACACCTGACCCACCCCCAGTGTCTGAGGTCACACCTGACCACTCCCCCAGTGACTGAGGTCACACCTGCCCCTCCCCCAGTGACTGAGGTCACACCTGACCCCTCCCCCAGTGACTGAGGTCACACCTGCCCCTCCCCCAGTGACTGAGGTCACACCTGACCCCTCCCCCAGTGACTTAGGTCACACTGACCCCTCCCCCAGGGACTGAGGTCACACCTCACCCCTCCCCCAGTGACTGAGGTCACACCTGACCCCCCCACCGCGCACTGACTGAGGTCACACCTGATGCCCTCCCAGTGACTGAGGTCACACCTGACTCTGCCCAGTGACTGAGGTCACACCTGACCTCTCCCCCAGTGACTGTGGTTAGACCTGGCCCCTCCCCCAGTGACTGAGGTCAAACCCGGACCCTCCCCGAGTGACTGAGGTCACACCTGACCCCCTCCAGTGACTGAGGTCACTCCTGACCCTCCCCCCGGTGAATGAGGTCACACCTGACCCCTCCGCCCCCAGTGACTGAGTTCACACCTGACCCCCCGCCCCAGTGACAGAGGTCACACCTGACCCCTCCCACAGTGACTGATTTCACAGCTGACCCTCCCCCAGTGACTGAGGTCACACCTGACCCCTCCCCCAGTGACTGAGGTCACACCTGACCCCTCCCCCAGTGACTGAGGTCACACCTGTCCCCTTCCCCAGTGACTGAGGTCACACCTGAACCCTCCTCCAGTGACTGATGTCACACCTGACCTCTCCCCCAGTGACTGAGGGGTCACACCTGACCCCTCCCCCAGTGACTGAGGTCACACCTGACCCCTCCCCCAGTGACTGAGGTCACACCTGGCCCCTCCCCCAGTGACTGAGGTCACACCTGAACCCTCCCCCAGTGACTGATGTCACACCTGACCTCTCCCCCAGTGACTGAGTGGTCACACCTGACGCCTCCCCCAGTGACTGAGTTCACACCTCACCCCTCCGCCAGTGACTGAGGTCACACCTGACCCCTCCCCCAGTGACTGAAGGGTCACTCCTGACGCCTCCCCCAGTGACTGAGGTCACACCTGACCCCTCCCCCAGTGACTGAGTTCACACCTGACCCCTCCCCCAGTGACAAAGTTCACACCTGACCCCCCAGTGACTAAGGTCACACCTGACCCCTCCCCAGTGACTGAGGTCACATCTGAGCCCACCCCCAGTGACTGAGGTCACACCTGACCCCTCCCCCAGTGACTGAGGTCAAGCATTACCACTCCCCCAGTGACTGAGACCACACCTGACCCCTCCCCTAGTGACTGAGGTCACACCTGACCCCACCCCCAGTGACTGAGGTCAACCATTACCCCTCCCCCAGTGACTGAGGTCACACCTGACCACTCCCCCAGTGACTGAGGTCACACCTGCCCCTCCCCCAGTGACTGAGGTCACACCTGACCCCTCCCCCAGTGACTGAGGTCACACCTGCCCCTCCCCCAGTGACTGAGGTCACACCTCACCCCTCCCCCAGTGACTGAGGTCACACCTGCCCCCCGCACCGCGCAGTGACTGAGGTCACACCTGATGCCCTCCCAGTGACTGAGGTCACACCTGACTCTGCCCAGTGACTGAGGTCACACCTGACCTCTCCCCCAGTGACTGAGGTCAGACCTGGCCCCTCCCCCAGTGACTGAGGTCAAACCTGGCCCCTCCCCGAGTGACTGAGGTCACACCTGACCCCCCCAGTGACTGAGGTCACACCTGACCCTCCCCCCGGTGAATGAGGTCACACCTGACCCCTCCGCCCCCAGTGACTGAGTTCACACCTGACCGCCGCCCCCCAGTGACAGAGGTCACACCTGACACCTCCCCCAGTAACTGAGGTCACTCCTGAAACCCTCCACCAGTGACTGAGGTCACTCCTGACCCCCCCCCCAGTGACTGAGGTCCCACCTGACCTCTCCCCCAGTGACTGAGGTCACACCTGACCCCTCCCACAGTGACTGATTTCACACCTGACCCTCCCCCAGTGACTGAGGCCACACCTGACCCCTCCCCCAGTGACTGAGGTCACACCTCACACCTCCCCCAGTGACTGAGGTCACACCTGACCTCTCCCCCAGTGACTGAGGGGTCACACCTGACCCCTCCCCCAGTGACTGAGGTCAAACCTGACCCCTCCCCCAGTGACTGAGGTCACACCTGGCCCCTCCCCCAGTGACTGAGGTCACACCTGAACCCTCCCCCAGTGACTGATGTCACACCTGACCTCTCCCCCAGTGACTGAGCGGTCACACCTGACGCCTCCCCCAGTGACTGAGGTCACACCTCACCACTCCGCCAGTGACTGAGGTCACACCTGACCCCTCCCCCAGTGACTGAAGGGTCACTCCTGACGCCTCCCCCAGTGACTGAGGTCACACCTGACCCCTCCCCCAGTGACTAAGGTCACACCTGACCCCGCCCCGTGACTAAGTTCACACCTGACCCCTCCCCAGTGACTGAGGTCACACCTGAGCCCACCCCCAGTGACTGAGGTCACACCTGACCCCTCCCCCAGTGACTGAGGTCAAGCATTACCCCTCCCCCAGTGACTGAGACCACACCCGACCCCTCCCACAGTGACTGAGGTCACACCTGACCCCACCCCCAGTGACTGAGGTCAACCATTACCCCTCCCCCAGTGACTGAGGTCACACCTGATCCCTCCCCCAGTGACTGAGGTCACACCTGACCCCTCCCCCAGTGACTGAACGGTCACTCTTGACGCCTCCCCTAGTGACTGAGGTCACACCGAGCCCCTCCCCCAGCGACTGAGGTCACACTGACCCCTCCCCCAGGGACTGAGATCACACCTCACCCCTCCCTCAGTGACTGAGGTAACACCTGACCGCCCCCCCGCAGTGACTGAGGTCACACCTGATGCCTCCCCCAGTGACTGAGGTCACACCTGACCCATCCCCCAGTGACTGAGTTCACACTGACCCCTCCCCCAGGGACTGAGGTCACACCTCACCCCTCCCCCAGTGACTGAGGTCACACCTGATCACCGCCCCCCAGTGACTGAGGTCACAGCTGATGCCCTCCCAGTGACTGAGGTCACACCTGACTATGCCCAGTGACTGAGGTCACACCTGACCACTCCCCCAGTGACTGAGGTCACACCTGGCCACTCCCCCAGTGACTGAGGTCAAACCTGACCCCTCCCCGAGTGACTGAGGTCACAACTGACCCACCCAGTGACTGAGGTCACACCTGACCCCCCCCCGGTGAATGAGGTCACACCTTACCCCTCCGTCCCCAGTGACTGAGGTCACTTCTGACCCCTACCCAAGTGACTGAGGTCACACCTGAGCACCCCCCCCAGTGACTGAGGTCACACTTGACCCCTCCCCCAGTGACTGAGGTCACACCTGACCCCTCACCCAGAGACTGAGGTCACACCTGACCCCCCCCCCAGTGACTGAGGTCACACCTGATCCCTCCCCCCCAGGGACTGAGGTCACACCTGACCCCCCCCAGTGACTGAGGTCATACCTCACCCCTCCCCCAGTGACTGAGGTCACACCGACCCCTCCCCCAGTGACTGAGGTCACACCTGACCACTTCCCCGGTGACTGAGGTCACACCTGGCCCCTCCAGTGACTGAGTTCACACTGACCCCTCACCCAGTGACTGAGGTCACACCTTACGCCTCCCCCAGTGACTGAGGTCACACCTGACCCCTGCCCCAGTGACTGAGGTCACACCTGACCCATCAGCGAGTGAATGAGGTCACACCTGACCCCTCCCCCAGTGACTGAGGTCACACCTGACCCCTCCCCCAGAGACAGAGGTCACACCTGACACCCCCCCAGTGACTGAGGTCACACCTGACCACTCCCCCAGTGACTGAGGTCACACCTGTCCCTCCCCCAGTGACTGAGGTCACACCTGACCCCTCCCCCAGTGACTGAGGTCACACCTGACCCCTCCCCCAGTGACTGCGGTCACACCTGACAACCCCCAGTGACAGAGGTCACACCTGACCCCCCCCCAAGTGACTGAGGTCACACCTGACCCCTCCCCCAGTAACTGAGGTCACATCTGACCCCTCCCCCAGTGACTGAGGTCACACCTGACCCCCCCAGTGATAGGTCACACCTGACCCCTCCCCCAGTGACTGAGGTCACAGCTGACCCCTCCCCCAGTAACTGAGGTCACTCCTGACCCCTCCCCCAGTGACTGAGGTCACACCTGAGCCCTCCCCCAGTGTCTGAGGTCACACCTGACCCCTGCCTAGGGGATAGGTCACACCTGACCCCTCCCCCAGTGAATGAGGTCACACCTGACCCCTCCCCCAGTGACTGAGGTCAAACCTGATCCCTCCCCCAGTGACTGAGGTCACACCTGACCCACCCCCAGTGTCTGAGGTCACACCTGACCACTCCCCCAGTGACTGAGGTCACACCTGACCACTACCCCAGTGACTGAGGTCACTCCTGACCCCTCCCCCAGTGACTGAGGTCACACCTGACCCCTCCCCCAGTGCCTGAGGTCACACCTGACCCATCCCCCAGTGACTGAAGGTTCATTCCTGACACCTCGCCCAGTGACTGAGGTCACACCTGACCCCTGCCCCAGTGACTGAGGTCACACCTGACCCCTCCCCCAGTGACTGAAGGGTCACTCCTGACGCCTCCCCCAGTGACTGAGGTCACACCTGACCCCTCCCCCAGTGACTAAGGTCACACCTGACCCCGCCCCGTGACTAAGTTCACACCTGACCCCTCCCCAGTGACTGAGGTCACACCTGAGCCCACCCCCAGTGACTGAGGTCACACCTGACCCCTCCCCCAGTGACTGAGGTCAAGCATTACCCCTCCCCCAGTGACTGAGACCACACCTGACCCCTCCCACAGTGACTGAGGTCACACCTGACCCCACCCCCAGTGACTGAGGTCAACCATTACCCCTCCCCCAGTGACTGAGGTCACACCTGATCCCTCCCCCAGTGACTGAGGTCACACCTGACCCCTCCCCCAGTGACTGAACGGTCACTCTTGACGCCTCCCCTAGTGACTGAGGTCACACCGAGCCCCTCCCCCAGCGACTGAGGTCACACTGACCCCACCCCCAGTGACTGAGGTCACACCTGACCCCTCCCCCAGTGACTGAGGTCAAGCATTACCCCTCCCCCAGTGACTGAGACCACACCTGACCCCTCCCACAGTGACTGAGGTCACACCTGACCCCACCCCCAGTGACTGAGGTCAACCATTACCCCTCCCCCAGTGACTGAGGTCACACCTGATCCCTCCCCCAGTGACTGAGGTCACACCTGACCCCTCCCCCAGTGACTGAACGGTCACTCTTGACGCCTCCCCTAGTGACTGAGGTCACACCGAGCCCCTCCCCCAGCGACTGAGGTCACACTGACCCCTCCCCCAGGGACTGAGATCACACCTCACCCCTCCCTCAGTGACTGAGGTAACACCTGACCGCCCCCCCGCAGTGACTGAGGTCACACCTGATGCCTCCCCCAGTGACTGAGGTCACACCTGACCCATCCCCCAGTGACTGAGTTCACACTGACCCCTCCCCCAGGGACTGAGGTCACACCTCACCCCTCCCCCAGTGACTGAGGTCACACCTGATCACCGCCCCCCAGTGACTGAGGTCACAGCTGATGCCCTCCCAGTGACTGAGGTCACACCTGACTATGCCCAGTGACTGAGGTCACACCTGACCACTCCCCCAGTGACTGAGGTCACACCTGGCCCCTCCCCCAGTGACTGAGGTCAAACCTGACCCCTCCCCGAGTGACTGAGGTCACAACTGACCCACCCAGTGACTGAGGTCACACCTGACCCCCCCCCGGTGAATGAGGTCACACCTTACCCCTCCGTCCCCAGTGACTGAGGTCACTTCTGACCCCTACCCAAGTGACTGAGGTCACACCTGAGCACCCCCCCCCAGTGACTGAGGTCACACCTGACCCCTCCCCCAGTGACTGAGGTCACACCTGACCCCTCACCCAGAGACTGAGGTCACACCTGACCCCCCCCCCAGTGACTGAGGTCACACCTGATCCCTCCCCCCCAGGGACTGAGGTCACACCTGACCCCCCCCAGTGACTGAGGTCATACCTCACCCCTCCCCCAGTGACTGAGGTCACACCGACCCCTCCCCCAGTGACTGAGGTCACACCTGACCACTTCCCCGGTGACTGAGGTCACACCTGGCCCCTCCAGTGACTGAGTTCACACTGACCCCTCACCCAGTGACTGAGGTCACACCTTACGCCTCCCCCAGTGACTGAGGTCACACCTGACCCCTGCCCCAGTGACTGAGGTCACACCTGACCCATCAGCGAGTGAATGAGGTCACACCTGACCCCTCCCCCAGTGACTGAGGTCACACCTGACCCCTCCCCCAGAGACAGAGGTCACACCTGACACCCCCCCAGTGACTGAGGTCACACCTGACCACTCCCCCAGTGACTGAGGTCACACCTGTCCCTCCCCCAGTGACTGAGGTCACACCTGACCCCTCCCCCAGTGACTGAGGTCACACCTGACCCCTCCCCCAGTGACTGCGGTCACACCTGACAACCCCCAGTGACAGAGGTCACACCTGACCCCCCCCCCAAGTGACTGAGGTCACACCTCACCCCTACCCCAGTGACTGAGGTCACGCCTGACCCCTCCCCCAGTAACTGAGGTCACATCTGACCCCTCCCCCAGTGACTGAGGTCACACCTGACCCCCCCAGTGATAGGTCACACCTGACCCCTCCCCCAGTGACTGAGGTCACAGCTGACCCCTCCCCCAGTAACTGAGGTCACTCCTGACCCCTCCCCCAGTGACTGAGGTCACACCTGAGCCCTCCCCCAGTGTCTGAGGTCACACCTGACCCCTGCCTAGGGGATAGGTCACACCTGACCCCTCCCCCAGTGAATGAGGTCACACCTGACCCCTCCCCCAGTGACTGAGGTCAAACCTGATCCCTCCCCCAGTGACTGAGGTCACACCTGACCCACCCCCAGTGTCTGAGGTCACACCTGACCACTCCCCCAGTGACTGAGGTCACACCTGACCACTACCCCAGTGACTGAGGTCACTCCTGACCCCTCCCCCAGGGACTGAGGTCACACCTCACCCCTCCCCCAGTGACTGAGGTCACACCTGATCACCGCCCCCCAGTGACTGAGGTCACAGCTGATGCCCTCCCAGTGACTGAGGTCACACCTGACTATGCCCAGTGACTGAGGTCACACCTGACCCATCCCCCAGTGACTGAAGGTTCATTCCTGACACCTCGCCCAGTGACTGAGGTCACACCTGACCCCTCCCCCAGTGACTGAGGTCACACCTGACCCCTCCCCCAGTGACTGAAGGGTCACACCTGAAGCCTCCCTCAGTGACTGAGGTCACACCTGACCGTCCCCCCCAGTGACTGAGTTCACACCTGACACCTCCCCCAGTGATTGAGGTCACAACTGACCCCCTCCCCCAGTGACTGAGGTCACACCTGACCCCTCCCCCAGTGACTGAGGTCACACCTGACTTCCCCCCCAGTGACTAAGTTCAGACCTGACCCATCCCCAGTGACTGAGGTCACACCTGACCCATCCCCAGAGACTGAGTTCACACCTGACACCTCCCCCAGTGACTGAGGTCAGACCTGACCCCTCCCCCAGTGACTGAGGTCATACCTGGCCCCTCCCCCAGTGACTGAGGTCACACCTGAAGCCTCCCCCAGTGACTGATGTCACACCTGACCTCTCCCCCAGTGACTGAGGGGTCACTCCTGACGCCTCCCCCAGTGCCTGAGGTCACACCTGACCCGCTCCCCCAGCGACTGAGGTCACACCTGACCCCTCCCCCAGTGACCGAAGGGTCACTCCTGATGCCTCCCCCAGTGACTGAGGTCAAACCTGACCCCTCCCCCAGTGACTGAGGTCACACCTGACCTCTCCCCCAGTGACTGAGGTCACACCTGCCCCCCCCCCAGTGATTAAGGTCACACCTGACCCCTCCCTAGTGTCTGAGGTCACACCTGACCCCTACCCCAGTGACTGAGGTCACTCCTGACCCCTCCCCCAGTGACTGAGGTCACACCTGACCCCTCCCCCAGTGACTGAGGTCACACCTGACCCCTCACCCAGTGACTGAGGTCACTGCTGATCCCTCCCCCAGTGACTGAGGTCATACCTGACCCCTCACCCAGAGACTGAGGTCACACCTGACCCCCCCCCCCAGTGACTGAGGTCACACCTGATCCCTCCCCCCCAGGGACTGAGGTCACACCTGACCCCCCCCCAGTGATTAAGGTCACACCTGACCCCTCCCTAGTGTCTGAGGTCACACCTGACCCCTCCCCCAGTGACTGAGGTCACACCTGACCCCTCCCCTGAGGTCACACCTGACCCCTACCCCAGTGACTGAGGTCACTGCTGATCCCTCCCCCAGTGACTGAGGTCATACCTGACCCCTCACCCAGAGACTGAGGTCACACCTGACCCCCCCCCCCAGTGACTGAGGTCACACCTGATCCCTCCCCCCCAGGGACTGAGGTCACACCTGACCCCCCCCCAGTGACTGAGGTCATACCTCACCCCTCCCCCAGTGACTGAGGTCACACCCGACCCCTCCCCCAGTGACTGAGGTCACACCTGACAACTTCCCCGGTGACTGAGGTCACACCTGGCCCCTCCAGTGACTGAGTTCACACTGACCCCTCACCCAGTGTCTGAGGTCACACCTGACCCCTCCCCCAGTGACTGAGGTCACACCTGACCCCTGCCCCAGTGACTGAGGTCACACCTGACCCCTCAGCGAGTGAATGAGGTCACACCTGACCCCTCTCCCAGTGACTGAGGTCACACCTGACCCCTCCCCCAGAGACTGAGGTCACACCTGACACCCCCCCAGTGACTGAGGTCACACCTGACCACTCCCCCAGTGACTGAGGTCACACCTGCCCCTCCCCCAGTGACTGAGGTCACACCTGACTCTGCCCAGTGACTGAGGTCACACCTGACCTCTCCCCCAGTGACTGAGGTTAGACCTGGCCCCTCCCCCAGTGGCTGAGGTCAAACCCGGACCCTCCCCGAGTGACTGAGGTCACACCTGACCCCCCCCAGTGACTGAGGTCACTCCTGACCCTCCCCCCGGTGAATGAGGTCACACCTGACCCCTCCGCCCCCAGTGACTGAGTTCACACCTGACCCCCCGCCCCAGTGACAGAGGTCACACCTGACACCTCCCCCAGTGACTGAGGTCACACCTGACACCTCCACCAGTGACTGAGGTCACTCCTGACCCCCACCCAGTGACTGAGGTCACACCTGACCTCTCCCCCAGTGACTGAGGTCACACCTGACCCCTCCCACAGTGACTGATTTCACAGCTGACCCTCCCCCAGTGACTGAGGTCACACCTGACCCCTCCCCCAGTGACTGAGGTCACACCTGACCCCTCCCCCAGTGACTGAGGTCACACCTGTCCCCTCCCCCAGTGACTGAGGTCACACCTGAACCCTCCTCCAGTGACTGATGTCACACCTGACCTCTCCCCCAGTGACTGAGGGGTCACACCTGACCCCTCCCGCAGTGACTGAGGTCACACCTGACCCCTCCCCCAGTGACTGAGGTCACACCTGGCCCCTCCCCCAGTGACTGAGGTCACACCTGAACCCTCCCCCAGTGACTGATGTCACACCTGACCTCTCCCCCAGTGACTGAGGGGTCACACCTGATGCCTCCCCCAGTGACTGAGTTCACACCTCACCCCTCCGCCAGTGACTGAGGTCACACCTGACCCCTCCCCCAGTGACTGAAGGGTCACTCCTGACGCCTCCCCCAGTGACTGAGGTCACACCTGACCCCTCCCCCAGTGACTGAGTTCACACCTGACCCCTCCCCCAGTGACAAAGGTCACACCTGACCCCCCCAGTGACTAAGGTCACACCTGACCCCTCCCCAGTGACTGAGGTCACATCTGAGCCCACCCCCAGTGACTGAGGTCACACCTGACCCCTCCCCCAGTGACTGAGGTCAAGCATTACCCCTCCCCCAGTGACTGAGACCACACCTGACCCCTCCCCTAGTGACTGAGGTCACACCTGACCCCACCCACAGTGACTGCCCACCCACAGTGACTGAGGTCAACCATTACCCCTCCCCCAGTGACTGAGGTCACACCTGACCACTCCCCCAGTGACTGAGGTCACACCTGCCCCTCCCCCAGTGACTGAGGTCACACCTGACCCCCTCCCCCAGTGACTGAGGTCACACCTGACCACTCCCCCAGTGACTGAGGTCACACCTGCACATCCCCCAGTGACTGAGGTCACACCTGACCCCTCCCCCAGTGACTGAGGTCACACCTGCCCCCTCCCCCAGTGACTGAGGTCACACCTGACCCCCTCCCCCAGTGACTTAGGTCACACTGACCCCTCCCCCAGGGACTGAGGTCACACCTCACACCTCCCCCAGTGACTGAGGTCACACCTGCCCCCCGCACCGCGCAGTGACTGAGGTCACACCTGACCCCCCCAGTGACTGAGGTCACACCTGACCCTCCCCTCGGTGAATGAGGTCACACCTGACCCCCTCCGCCCCCAGTGACTGAGTTCACACCTGACCGCCCCCCCCCCCAGTGACAGAGGTCACACCTGACACCTCCCCCAGTAACCGAGGTCACTCCTGAATGCCTCCACCAGTGACTGAGGTCACTCCTGACCCCCCCCAGTGACTGAGGTCACACCTGACCTCTCCCCCAGTGACTGAGGTCACACCTGACCCCTCCCACAGTGACTGATTTCACACCTGACCCTCCCCCAGTGACTGAGGTCACACCTGACCCCTCCCCCAGTGACTGAGGTCACACCTGACACCTCCCCCAGTGACTGAGGTCACACCTGACCTCTCCCCCAGTGACTGAGGGGTCACACCTGACCCCTCCCCCAGTGACTGAGGTCAAACCTGACCCCTCCCCCAGTGACTGAGGTCACACCTGGCCCCTCCCCCAGTGACTGAGGTCACACCTGAACCCTCCCCCAGTGACTGATGTCACACCTGACCTCTCCCCCAGTCACTGAGCGGTCACACCTGACGCCTCCCCCAGTGACTGAGGTCACACCTCACCACTCCGCCAGTGACTGAGGTCACACCTGACCCCTCCCCCAGTGACTGAAGGGGTCACTCCTGACGCCTCCCCCGTGACTGAGGTCACACCTGACCCCCTCCCCCAGTGACTGAGTTCACACCTGACCCCTCCCCCAGTGACTAAGGTCACACCTGACCCCCCCCCCGTGACTAAGTTCACACCTGACCCCTCCCCAGTGACTGAGGTCACACCTGAGCCCACCCCCCAGTGACTGAGGTCACACCTGACCCCTCCCCCAGTGACTGAGGTCAAGCATTACCCCTCCCCCAGTGACTGAGACCACACCTGACCCCTCCCCCAGTGACTGAGGTCACACCTGACCCCACCCCCAGTGACTGAGGTCAACCATTACCCCTCCCCCCAGTGACTGAGGTCACACCTGATCCCTCCCCCAGTGACTGAGGTCACACCTGACCCCTCCCCCAGTGACTGAACGGTCACTCTTGACGCCTCCCCTAGTGACTGAGGTCACACCGAGCCCCCTCCCCCAGCGACTGAGGTCACACTGACCCCTCCCCCAGGGACTGAGATCACACCTCACCCCTCCCTCAGTGACTGAGGTAACACCTGACCGCCCCCCCACAGTGACTGAGGTCACACCTGATGCCTCCCCCAGTGACTGAGGTCACACCTGACCCATCCCCCAGTGACTGAGTTCACACTGACCCCTCCCCCAGTGACTGAGGTCACACCGAGCCCCTCCCCCAGCAGCTGAGGTCACACTGACCCCTCCCCCAGGGACTGAGGTCACACCTCACCCCTCCCCCAGTGACTGAGGTCACACCTGACCCCCGCCCCCCAGTGACTGAGGTCACAGCTGATGCCCCTCCCAGTGACTGAGGTCACACCTGACTATGCCCAGTGACTGAGGTCACACCTGACCACTTCCCCCAGTGACTGAGGTCACACCTGGCCCCTCCCCCCAGTGACTGAGGTAAAACCTGACCCCTCCCCGAGTGACTGAGGTCACAACTGACCCCCCCAGTGACTGAGGTCACACCTGACCCCCCCCCCGGTGAATGAGGTCACACCTTACCCCTCCGTCCCCAGTGACTGAGGTCACTTCTGACCCCTACCCAAGTGACTGAGGTCACACCTGAGCACCCCCCCCAAGTGACTGAGGTCACACCTAACACCTCCCCCAGTGACTGAGGTCACACCTGACCCCCTCCCCCAGTGACTGAGGTCACACCTGGCCCCTCCAGTGACTGAGTTCACACTGACCCCTCACCCAGTGTCTGAGGTCACACCTGACCCCTCCCCCAGTGACTGAGGTCACACCTGACCCCTGCCCCAGTGACTGAGGTCACACCTGACCCCTCAGCGAGTGAATGAGGTCACACCTGACCCCTCTCCCAGTGACTGAGGTCACACCTGACCCCTCCCCCAGAGACTGAGGTCACACCTGACACCCCCCCCAGTGACTGAGGTCACACCTGACCACTCCCCCCAGTGACTGAGGTCACACCTGCCCCTCCCCCAGTGACTGAGGTCACACCTGACCCACACCTGACCCCTCCCCCAGTGACTTAGGTCACACTGACCCCTCCCCCAGGGACTGAGGTCACACCTCACCCCTCCCCCAGTGACTGAGGTCACACCTGACTCTGCCCAGTGACTGAGGTCACACCTGACCTCTCCCCCAGTGACTGAGGTTAGACCTGGCCCCTCCCCCAGTGGCTGAGGTCAAACCCGGACCCTCCCCGAGTGACTGAGGTCACACCTGACCCCCCCCGGTGACTGAGGTCACTCCTGACCCTCCCCCGGTGAATGAGGTCACACCTGACCCCTCCGCCCCCAGTGACTGAGTTCACACCTGACCCCCCGCCCCAGTGACAGAGGTCACACCTGACACCTCCCCCAGTGACTGAGGTCACACCTGACACCTCCACCAGTGACTGAGGTCACTCCTGACCCCCACCCAGTGACTGAGGTCACACCTGACCTCTCCCCCAGTGACTGAGGTCACACCTGACCCCTCCCACAGTGACTGATTTCACAGCTGACCCTCCCCCAGTGACTGAGGTCACACCTGACCCCTCCCCCAGTGACTGAGGTCACACCTGACCCCTCCCCCAGTGACTGAGGTCACACCTGTCCCCTCCCCAGTGACTGAGGTCACACCTGAACCCTCCTCCAGTGACTGATGTCACACCTGACCTCTCCCCCAGTGACTGAGGGGTCACACCTGACCCCTCCCCCAGTGACTGAGGTCACACCTGACCCCTCCCCCAGTGACTGAGGTCACACCTGGCCCCTCCCCCAGTGACTGAGGTCACACCTGAACCCTCCCCCAGTGACTGATGTCACACCTGACCTCTCCCCCAGTGACTGAGGGGTCACACCTGATGCCTCCCCCAGTGACTGAGTTCACACCTCACCCCTCCGCCAGTGACTGAGGTCACACCTGACCCCTCCCCCAGTGACTGAAGGGTCACTCCTGACGCCTCCCCCAGTGACTGAGGTCACACCTGACCCCTCCCCCAGTGACTGAGTTCACACCTGACCCCTCCCCCAGTGACAAAGGTCACACCTGACCCCCCCAGTGACTAAGGTCACACCTGACCCCTCCCCAGTGACTGAGGTCACATCTGAGCCCACCCCCAGTGACTGAGGTCACACCTGACCCCTCCCCCAGTGACTGAGGTCAAGCATTACCCCTCCCCCAGTGACTGAGGTCACACCTG